>NC_070638.1:9552324-9873442 GCF_947347685.1 Pleuronectes platessa
GCCGGCACCCTGAGCTACATGGCTCCTGAGCACCTGGAGAGTATAAACACTGCCTCCTCCGAGAAATCTGATGTCTACAGCTTTGCCATCGTGGTTTGGGTCATTCTCACAAGGGAAGAGCCATACGCAAGTGAGTTAGGACCCCAAAACAGACTCAAGTCCCAATGACAGAACACATGAGTCTATTTCTCTCTTCTTCACCGTCTGATTTACTCCCTCAAAGGAAAACAGCCTTTTTCATAACCCCTAACTACATTGATTCAACATCATGTCGATAATCAAAGTGTCTTATTTGATGTCCAGATGCCAGGAGTGAAGATCACATCAGCCAGTGTGTTCGTCAAGGTGACCGACCCGCAGAGGACCGTATTCCAGAAGACACGCCTGCACAAATAATTGAGTTCATGAAGAATTGCTGGAATCACAATCCATCGAAGCGACCAACATTTAAAGGTAGCTGTGTGTGTTTGTACTTAAATCTTTGTGAGCACCATTTTGATTTAGTTTTAGGCAAGGTGCTAGGAAAGGCAATATGCCATTAAGTGTCCTCACTAAGATAGAAGTACAAGGATGTATTTGTGTTTTGTACTAATTTGTGTTACTGCTGTATGACCTTTTAGAGCATAAACACTGACCTTATTAGGACCAGTAGAACTCATGGGGACCAAATCCTGATCCTAATGAGACAAACGTTTTCATTTGTGAAGTCCTGGTCGCGGTGTGGGCATGATGTGGTCATCGTTATGGTTTTGGTTTGGCTGTCCACAATGAATGGACGTCAATGCATTGTCCAAATAAGGATAGTGCTGTGCAATTTAACCAAAATGTCCTGATAGAGGTTATTTCATATCCAAATAACGTTATTGGATTTTCACAGGACACCAAGTTTTTTAAAATGTCTTATTACAGTATGTCAACTTTCCTTCTTGAATGTCAGGCTTGATAATTTGACCCCTGCAGTTTTCTTCCTGTTCTTGCAGAGGCCCACAGCTTCTTCCTTCCTTTCTACGAGGAAACACTGGAACCACATATAGAGGAAGATCTACTTCAGCTGAGGGTAAATATATCCGTATATGTAGGATTTGATGTGGTTGTCATTTCTATAATGCACATTGGATAAAATAAACAGTTAATTGAAAGTTGAAATATACACCAAACTATTTATCTTATATCACGCTCCTCCATGTGATTCTCTTCACACAGACATACGAAGGCCCAGATGATCTTGTTGAGAAGATGAGATTGTGTTCACTGAACCCTGAATACTCTTCAGCAGGTGAGCCATGTTGGCCTACCGTGTTACATTTAATGTTCTAAATGATGAGAAAAGCTTGTTCATCTTTATTGCTTCACTTCTCTCCTCACCGGACAGACTGCCCTGCTCCTTTGGTGAGTTCAGACAAAAGTGTGCCAGTTGAAGCCAGCATTGAAGACATGCGTGACATCCAGAGCGAGCCATCGGTGGGATCTTTTCAGTCAGACGCCAGGGGAGATAACACACCTTCAGCGTTGGATGACAAACTGCATCGGGAGCTTCTGTACCACAAACACGGCAGCTACAGCTGTGAAAACCAGCCGGAGCCTGTGAACACCTTCCACCGCAACAGCTCCAATCCCTTCCTGCAATGCAACCGCACTTCAGATCGCGTGGCAATGCAACCAGAAGAAGACAAGCCGCCTGGGTCCTCTGTCCATTCCTGGTCGAAAGCTGAGCCAGAGCGGAGCAGCAGCCAGGAGCCGTGGTGTCGCCCCACATCCGGTCTCTACCAGTCCATGAACTCAACTGAATCAGATGCAACCTCATTTCCAATGTCCACCAGCTCTGCCTCACTGGATCAGCTCAACCAGCAACAGCCGCATTCCAACTTTAACCGCCAGAAATCTTGGCCCGTGACTGATACATCCGCTCCAGGCTGTCTCATGCCACCAGAGCCAGGTACAAAATGAGGCGTTTCCTCTTCTCACGTGTTTACAGCTAGTCCTGTCCCCTTTGACATTTGAAGTGTGTTTGCTTTGTGCTCATTTTAGGGTCTATTGTCATTAATAATGCCAGAGGGATTCAGATTGGAAACAGCAACGTTTTGATGATCAGAAGTTACGAGCAGCCCGATAGTTCAATACCTGCATCGACTAGCAGCGCAACCGCCTCTCTCATCAGAGAAGGCATTCAGAAATATGGTAAAGTATGCTAAAGGCTTTTTTTTATATATATAACAGATGTATTTCCTGTTTGCAAACAAATATTCAGGTTGGTGTGATTATTGAGCCCATTACAGGTAAATTCAATGTTTTCTTTCTATAAAATGACAAAAATGGTCATTGATATTTTCCAAAAAACAAAACCTTCAATTTGCATGTTTGGAAAAAGGCATAGATCCTCACATTCAAGAGGCTGAAATGTTTGTTTGCGATTATCAAATCATTTTTGATAATTTTTGCCATTTTGGAGGCAGGTCCGCGGAGCAGTGCAGATAATGTTGATAACAACAGTGTTTTCTGGTTCAACAAATACTTTAACTTGAAATCATTTTTTGCCGTTGCTTGTATTATTACTACTTACAGATTTATTTGACTGTTATTTAGAGGACTATCCCGTGACGGAGGAGCACCTGGATCTGCTGCGGAGCAACATCGGGTTGAAATGGAAGCCTATCGCGCGGCAGCTGGGTTTGACCAGTGTGGAAATAGAGACCACAGAGCACGACTACTCCCGCGACGGCCTGCCAGAGATTGTGCACCAAATGCTGGAGCGCTGGAGAATGAAGGAGGGAAGCACCGGCTGCAGAATTGGGAGGCTTTGTCAGGCTCTGTCAGGGATCATGTCGCTGGATGTCATGCAGAAAATGCTGGACATCTGCAGTTCGTGTTACTAAATCTCATAAAGGTCTTTTTTCACCTGACAGATTTGCCTCATGACTTCAAAACGCTGGTCACCGTATTGTCTGAGCTAGCTCTCTTCAAAAACAAAAACGTTGATTTGTTTTTTACGCACCAAGGTGTTTGAGAGACAACCACAGAGCTGATTGAAATTCTCTTAAGAGTAATTACCACTGTATGGTAGTCCCTCACTTTGATGAAATTATCTTTGGACCTGATTATTGTTCCATTTTAAAAGCTCAATTTCTCTTTTCAAATCACCGTAATGCTTTTTCTACCAAGCTTTATCTTTATGAGATCAACATAGGAAAGTGTTATTTCAATCATGGAATCTCAAAATCAATGTTTATTTTGTAATTTGCTATGAAGTAAAAATAGTATACCTAATTGTTTTTTTGTTTATTTCTCTTATTCAAATGACAGTTACATGACATGCATTAAGCCAAAGCAATTTTTTTACTATAAATACTGACGTTTTTTTATTTTCAGAAACTGTGTGAACTTGTTATGGAAAAAACAATGACTATTGCCTTAACAGAAAATTTAATCCATATCCAGGGACTCACTGAACAGGTTAGGTCACTGAATGTGAGGAAAGCTGAAAACATTAGTTGTTATTGAATAAACTGATGCAAATTGTACAAAAGGATAAAAATGTCTCAGTGCAGTGTTCCAGAAATCCATGTGTATTATTGTTGTAATTCTTGCCTACAGTAGGGGGCAGTCCTGCTGTAGATTATGTGCGGCCATGAATGTATTTCCCCAGATTGTCAGCTTGTCAGGTGCTTGTTTTCAGTGTCATTAGTGAGTTGCTAAACCTTCCTCACCAAACTTTCATTTTATAATGCATTTGTGATCATGTCTTGTCCTTTTGTTTTTACTGGTCCTCAGTATTGATGTAGCCTGCTAAACAATACCAGACAAAAAAAAAAGAAACACACTATTTTCCCATCCATATCTTCACAGATTTAACCAAACCTGAATTCACTGGAATTTTTTTTTTTTTTAAATAAACTGTACATATCTTCCTAAACTTCAATGTGTATTTCATATTTTGAGCGGTTGCTTGGAGATGAATATCATTTAAAGTTGATAATTTCCTCTCAATCATATTGGTAATCTCTTGCAATCAGTTGCTGGATATTAATACGTAGTATTTTTTAAATCCTGTTAATAGTTACAGAGCCGTCACTTTTAGTCATCAGCTCAACTAGTAGAATATGTATGAGCTCGATTTACACTTCATCATGTCACTTCACAGCACAATGACCTTCCGAGCCACAAGATTAGGACGGTTTCAAGTTATTCGGTGTTTAACAGTAAAATATAGCTGACATATCTTGTTTTATAAATTGTTGCAAAATGGGATTAATAAAATATGATCTATTTTATCAGATTAATAACACAAAGTAAAATCTATCGTAAAAAAGATCTACATATGATCATTAAGTTTTCGTCTGAAACCACCTCTTAGTTTAGAATATAAATCAAATAAAAAAAAACAGATGAGATTATATGTTTTGAATGTACAAAGGGCAATTTTTTTTTTACCTGGAGAGTACCCCCAAAAAATCAATCCCTTCGTGCCATCAAAGATGAGTTTCAGGGGTCCAGACGTGAGCAGGTTTTTCCATTTTTGTAACAGTAATTGCTGCATTTTCTATCAGATTTAAGGATCTGTTAAAAAGGGCACCCTGTTGATGGGTAGATAAAATCAAATGAAATGCTTTGGTCCGGGAGCAGCTGTACGCTTTGCAAAATGAGACATAAAACAGGAACAGGTCATTTAAAATAGGTAAAACACCAATATTTTAATTTGATTGAAATGGCTTTACACCCGGGGGATCAGCAGATGCAAAGGAAATACAAACAGCTGAGATGTTGTCAAAGTTGAATTTGGTTCAGAGAACTTACCCCAAACCTAATACACAGCAGATTGACACTCGAAAACGATTACAAACCACAAGTAGTATGTCTTGTGTGTCAATAGATAATTGATCCAGCACCAGAAACCATATACCTGCATTTGTCAAGTGTAAACAATACTGTGGCGGCACAGGAAAGGTATTGTTACCAGCTCCTGAAAGGTGCTCGCTCTCAGTTCACATACTGTACACCTCCACCAAATGTGTGTTGTCCCCTTTCCAACAAACCAGTGAATAACAGTGAAACCTAATATACTTTATCAAACTGTTTGGTATCAGGTTCAGTGATTCCCTTGGGTTGGAGTTAGGTTTTACTGAGATGATGTTGGCAGTGACCTGTATGTTAGAGAGCAAAATGTCAGATTAACTTTGACGATACCACTGAAGTCTGGAGGTTTTACTGAAATTCTCTGGAGAGGCAGTATGTGAGAACGCAAATGGCAGAACCAGTTGCTCCGGACATGGAAAACAAAGAGAACAAAAAGAATACAACTATCTTGAGAAAGAGGAGATTAGGTGAATTATACATGATGTCCTGTCTCCTCCTATATCCAGACAACCCCCCTTACCTGAATGTACCAGACATTGTCCTGTAGTTGTGAAAGCATCTGACAAATCTCCTGTGTTTTCATATTTAGAAGACAAACTCTGGAAAAATGACCTGACGCAGAGTAAAATTTCTGAAAAAGGCTGAATCACCAAAAATATATATGTACATTTTACTTTTTGGTCTTTTGTTCGGAGCAAAGTTATTATTTCAAACTGTCAGTTAAATTAAATTAGATCACAGGTATCGTTTTTTCTTGATGTGATCCGATTTTAAAGTGGGTGGGGCTAAATCAAAGTCATGTGGGTCTAATTTGAGTTTGAGTCAGGCTCGTTCTGATCTTGGGCAAGAGAGTTCAACTTGACCATGTCTATGCAAACTCCAATTTAAAAGACAAAGGCTCCATTCAATCCAAATGTGAAAGAGAAATACAGGATCTCCAGATAGAGGAAACAGAACATATTATAATATTGTATAGATTATTCATTCAAGCAGAAACTTAGATCCTGTTGAAATGACCTCCCAACACCTGACAAACACAAAAACAATTGTGAGCTGCAGACCAGGTTGCAGACAAAATACCTTTCCACTCAAAGCTGCAATGTCTCCAAAGCAATTAATGCGTAGCGGGCAACACAATCAGTCACATGGCTGCTGCCCAGACACTTTGGAAGCATATGGCACATTCCTGAAAAAGATTTCCTGAAATGAAGATAACCTGCAACATATGTCCCGAGATCTTCTGTAAACATTCTAAATTGAGACAAATGTCAGGGCCAAGCCACTTTTGCGGGCCCTGGCACCAGCTCTAAATTAATATGGAGGTTGTCCATCTCTGAAGGCCGTTTTGCACGCGTGGTGGCCAGCAGAGACTTCTTGTGAAACACACTTTGAGTCGGCTGCTCATGTGTTTGGAGAACTGGCTTGTCGTGATCCTTGGATGAGTCTCCATTGGCAGCCCGCTTAGTGACACCACACATTTGAGGGTAGCGTTCGCAGCATTCAAAAGCATCCTTGCACTTCTCACAATTGTGGACCGTAGGAGGTTGAGCAGCCGGTTCGGACGAGGGAAATTGGTTGTTCGGTCTGTGAATTGTGCGAATTCTAAACCTGATCTCGGGCGTGGAGAAGCCCTTTACATGGCCCTGGGAGCAGAGGCAGCTTCTCCGACAGGCATGGCACAGAGTACCCAGGTCCCTGCCTATCATCCGGCGGAAGTTTGGCCTCAGCGTCAGGTAGATGATGGGGTTGTAGATGGTGGAGGACTTGGCAAACATTGCTGGCATGGCAAATGCAAGAGGAGGGATATTATTGATTTGTCCAAAAGCAGCCCACATGGACACCACGGCATATGGACTCCACGCCGCGAAGAAGCCGATGCAGACAGCAACGCTTAGCTTGCGGGACAGAAAGCACAGAGAAGAAGAGTTAAGTTATGAAATATATATTTTGGACAACACTATATATATATATATATATTTGTTGGGGACTCTTTTCAGACGTGGATCAGTACACATTTGGTGCTCACAGTAGGATGTTCTATGTGGGACTGATTAAAGATTAATTACTGCGCCCATATTGGTGGTAATAAAGGAAGATTACACCCACGTCAACAGTGTCGCTTATTACTTCCACCAGGGTGGTTATGTTTTCACCCCTGACGTGTTGGTTGGTTTGATTATAAGCAAGACAGGGTCAGATCCAGGGATTTTTTCATTTTTGCCAAATTCAAGCGTTTTCACAGGGAAATATTCATAGACTTTGGCCGAGGTGTGCGATTTGTTGAGGCGCCGTTCTTGTTCATGTGTTTTTCAGATCACAGAGGTATAAGCTGTGCCAAGTTTTAACAACACAACCAAAACGTGTTACTTGGAAAAATTCCTTCTTGATTGTGGTCCTTACATTACAGTTACTTACTATGAGACAAATTAAGAATATCACCAGATTTCCAAATGGCGCAGATGATGATGATCATTTTTCAGCATAGGCATCAGTAGCTTCTCATCCATCACAGAACAACCGGAGCCAATTTCTAATGAGATCTCTAATGAGAAGCTGCGGCATTAGAGCAATCTATTGAGGTCACTGCCAATATCCTCAACGTATGGAGGAATTAGGAATTCTCCAGGGGACTCCGGTCCCTTGGGAACTGCTTTGATACAGTATATACCCCCGAACCCCAGACTCCACCACCAGAATATCTATACATCCTCCCAGTGTCAACATCTTTATAACCACTACTGTCTTTTATTGTCTTTTAAAACAGATTGGATGTGTGATAAAGACAAGAGGGAATACCAGTAATCAGGTAATGAAACACAAATGAGTCTCTTGGCATTGTTTTCGCCTGTGCGTGTATCCTACATCTATGGAGTTGAAGGGGTACAAGCAGATTAATGATTGTCTTCTCGGGTGTGATTACACAGAGACACGGTAATGATGGTGCCAGAAGCGAGTTAAAGTTAAAAGAGATTGAGAGAGTGTAGGAAAAAATAGGGTCAACAATTACTTCCTGTGGGCGTGAAAGGTTTATTGTGTTGTCTCTAAATCGGTATTTAGAATTTAATTTAAAAACAATTAATGGCTAATGAGCCCAATGGAATCTCTGGCCTGAAGGAGGTGATCATTTGAGTTTATCGGATCTTTCCTCCTACCTTAACAATAATTGCCTGGATGCTGCTCATGTGCGTTGGCCTGGACGCATGCTGCTCCATGCTCTTGCGCGACGCCTGCACTGTGACCAGAATGCCTGTGTAGGATGCTACAATGACACAGCACGGGAGGATGTAACAGAAGACAAACAGCGCCACGGAGAAGGAGCGTGCCGTGGTGTTCTGATTGGTCCGGAGCCAGTCAATGCAACAAGCGGTGCCGTAAGGTTCTGGCCCATATTCCCCCCAGTGGGCCAGGGGGGAGCAAGCGAAAAACAGGGCGTAGAACCAAGCACAGGCAATCAGCAGATGGCCGTGAACCGAATTGAACCTGTTTCCTGAGAAAAGAAAAAAAGGTTTACATTTTGCTATTCATGTGATTTACAGTGTCAGGATTTCTTGAATGGTCAGACTCAAAAGTAGGGCAACTGCGTTCTGTGAGAAGAGAAGATGGGTCTTGACCTTGGCTATGCTGTGTACAGTGAAGGAAGTAGGTACATGAGGAGCATAAAAAGAGAGCTTGGAAGATACGTTTAAATCTTGCTTCTTGGTCTACTGCTGCTTGAGTACTTGACAAGTTCACTCTGCTGTTTGTTTACTCGACAAGTTCATTCCTTAAACCAGCTCTACATGGCTAATATGTCTGTGTAGAAACCTCCTGGCTACTGCTCACACAAATCTTCATCCTCCTCAACAGCGCTGGAAGAATCCAAGTAAGGAAACAGTATAAACAGTATTGTTGCAGTTGCCCTATAAGATTATATTGGTCCAGTATAATGTCTCCACCAGCAGCTGCGACGCCACCGCAGTGGATACAATGCTATCCTAAGGGGCAACTGCAGCGAAATAATTTCCTTCACCAATAATTGTTTTTATGGGTCTTTGATAAGAGCCAGGCAATATTAAACATGTCTAGATAGAGGCGGAGTCTCGCTCTTAAGTCGAGAGGAAGGAAGACAAAGGGAAGACTTCAGCGAAACTCCAGCAAAGACGCAGAAAAACAAGTTGAGCCAAAAAAGGCACTTTCAGTTGACATTTCATGGATCGTAAAAGTTGCCCCATAAGATTACATTGTTGCCACTGCTCCTGTGTAGATAATTGAATGGACAGGCAGTGAGATACAGTATCACAATTCAATAAATCAAACAATTACTTTTCCAAAAGAGAAACTACATTACATAAGTTATTTTTTAGCTTCTAATTGAGAATGCTGTGCACAGACCCCTTCATGACATTGTCTGGGGAGAAGCGTTTTCTTGAGGTTAAACGGACGGCACCATTACACTGCATTAACCAACATCACGTCAACTAATGCTTATCGAGCGCAGCGCCTGTACTAGTCAGTCATCAAAGAAAAGCTAATGTGCAGTGCTTCACAGAGGGATTAGCTTCTCTTTTTGTTTTTTTGACAGTTAAATCAACAATCAGCCACTTTGGGGAGGGATGCTCATGTCATTTCAGTGGGAAACAGCTTCTGAAGAAGACTCACCATAGTGTGGGCAACATACTTTCACAAAGCACACCACGCTCAGCAGGGTGAGAGTGGTCAGACTGCAGAGACCAAACAACATTCCACAAAAAGCATAGACAGAGCACAGGGTTCTCCCATACAACCACCTGTGTGGGTGTGAGAAAGAGGGAGCGAAAGAGAGGAAGAGAGAGAGGGGGGGAGGTCGATGAGGGAGAATGTGAGAAGAAGAGGGAAAAGAGGAGCGTAAGCATGAGCATTACACTCAGGTAATCACACTGCCAACCAATCAAAGTGAACCACAAAATGTCATCAGATTTAAAAGCAGTGGCTATATAGTCTTCCTGATAGCTCATATGTTTTGCAGGAAGGGTAGTGTCTTTGATTATCTGACTGCTTTCAGACATGCTCTGGACTTCTCTTGTCCAGAGTTTCTCCTGCCAGCCCCCCGCCAAAATGAAAAATGAAAACAAATATCTCAGGATTAAAAAGTAGAGTACTTGTAAAACTACCACTTGTAAAGTACTTGTATACTACTTGTAAAACTACTTGTAAAACTTGTAATAGATGTCGACGAAGATGTCAAGAGAGCCTTTGGTGAAAGAGACTTACGCTGATGTCAATGTGCGCGGGGAAAAAGCCCCGAGACCCCCTTAGTTATATACTAATACTAATACATTATGTCCTGCATCTATGCTGTACACCCCCCCCCCCCCCCCCTTATATGTACGCTCTGGAGATTTCTGTATTGTGAATGCATCTGAACAGAGAATCTCCTGTGTAAGGCCAAATCCCTCGAAAACCGGACATCCTCTGGAGTTGGAGCCCCGTGTGGTACCTGTGGTAGAAGCTGGACGATATGGCCATGGGGTAAAGGGACAGAGTGAGGCCCAAGTCACTGACGGCCAGGTTGACGATGAAGTACTCCGCAGGTTTCAGGTGGCGCTTCTTCTTGTAGGACACATAGAGCAGGGTGCTGTTGCCAAACAGTGAACACACTCCTGCGGGGAAATGGAGCGGGAAGTGTCAGGGAAGTGGTTTTGGCTTTCCAGCGTAAATGATCAGAATCATTTCCTGCATATATAAAGCAACATTTTTGGTTATCCTTGCCTTAGACAAAGTGCTTAATTATATCAGGATTCAATAAAAAATCTGAAATTTCAAATCAGTCGACATTGATAATTATGATAAATGTCACATTATTATTGTTAAGTTTACAGACTGATTCTTTTTCCCTGAGTGAAGGTTCTGTTTTTAAATAAATAATGACAAACACTTATTTAAATCTGAGACAGATCAATAAAGTGTTATACCTCCTCAATGTGGTTACTTTACTCACCGAAAACAAAGTAGACCACAGCCACCGTTATGTCCAGTGGCTCAGGTATTTTGGACTGGAATGCAGCGTCTTCATTTAACGGCTCCATCTGAAAATAGATCACAGATTTTCAAGAGGAATCTATTGGACGTTTTTACACATAATGTAGAAGGTATTAATCGTTGTATTTGAACGGAGATTTGAGTTCACCCATACATTAACAAGTCAAATCACACCTTGTATAGCTGCTTAATAATGTGAAGGTGATTTTTTACCTTTTTTTTGTTTTTTTTTGTTTGTTTGTGAACAAGATTACACAAAAAGAACCGATCTGATTTCCACGAAACTTGGCGGAAGGCTTTGGTTTGGGTCACAACACAACCCATGCAAATTTATGCTAATCAAGATCAGGGGGCAGATCCAGGATCATTTTTTTAAATTACTTTCTTTATCATTGTGAGATAGAGCTTTTTTCAACATTTTCACAGGCACATTTAGGGCCTGGACAGAGGTATCTAGTTTTACAAGTCACTTAATTGTTGCAGATCACGTCCTTGTACCTCTCGTTATTGCTGACTGACCTTTACACTGTACAGTCCCTTCTGCAGCACAGTCAGTAGGAAGGTTTGTTCACACCAGAAATCTAAGTTTTTCCATTTGTGTAACGTTTCCTTTCAAATGTGACACTTCAAGTTCACATGAAAACAGGAACTTGCTATATTTACACCTATAATGATGATCTGGGCATGTAGTTTTATAGTTCGTCTACATGGGGTTGTCATATCATTGAGTTTAGTTTGTGATTGTATCAACCTTTTCTTAACTATTTGGTCAAAGTGATTTTTTTTTAATCTTAAGAACGAACACATCTGGTAGCCGCCCATGTGATCACATCATCAACACTCCCAGGTTCCGTGTTCTCATTCTGCTTCAGAAGTTTTAGTCCGATGGTGATGGACAGACGGAGATTGATGGATGACATGAGGGTCAATGAACAAGTGGTCAGATACATTAATGCTCTATCACCAACCTGAATTAAAGCAGCATTTCAAATTCCACAACTGCACAAGGTGTTTTTAGAGCCAAACTCCAACAGGCACGATTACACAGACAGCTGTAGTAAGGGTAGTACACTGAAAACTGTTACTGTGTTCATACATGAACACAAATCCTGGGATTTGAGGAGCTTTCTTCATTCAATATTGCTCTGCCGTAAAATATTCCAGATAAACCAGATTAAAGAATCCTTACCTCTACAAATGTGTTCCACCACAGGAAACCGCGACTGATTGAGCCACGTTTTCTTGATCCAATTTAGGTCCTAGAAAATGTCCAAGTTAGGTTTTCCACCTCACCCTGTCTTTTTCTGCCCACCATAGATCTCTCTTCTCAGACCTCGGACTCCTCGACTGACAGAATGTACGAATTGGAAGAGGGAGGAGGCTTCACTATAATGAGCTGGGAATTCACATCCCACGAACTGTGAGCTGCTCTGATCAATTAATGACGTCAATTGCACACACACCACACGCACTCACACACACAGACACACACTAAGATGCCTCCAAGTCTACCCTTGGGTGGGATTCATTCTGATAAAAGAATTGTTGTTGTTGATGAGCTTGTACTTAATACACCTACACCCCCATTCTTAAATTATCCAGATTTTTGGCCTGGTCATTGTTCACAAATGACACAAACTCTGTTGAATAGCTTTTTAATAGATTTCATTTGAATTATGAAAGTGTGACACTGATTCTAGGTAAAACACAAAGTTTCCCATGATTCTGTTCATTTGAGACTATGAAATTGTTTCTGAAAGAAATAATATATATATATATATATATATATATATATATATATATATATATTATATATTAATATATATAATATATTAATATATATATATATATATATATATTAATCAATGAACAGCTATTAGGAAGGTAGACATTGATTTATATTGTCCATTGTTAGTAATGTGGCAGCAATGGTCACAGCTTTTGGGTTGCAGTGACACGTTCCTGTTGTTTTGTCTCTGTAATTAAGTGCATTGACTTTATGATGGAAGATTAGCCCAGGTCAAAGGATGGAGGGCGTTCGGATCCACACAGATAATAAACCTTTTTCCCCTTGTATCTATTGACATTGTACACAAATGAAATATTCAACCCCCTGATTGCCTTTCTGTGGCTTTTGTCCATTACCTTGACATCTCTCTCACCCAACAAACGTTATATTGGAAAACCTTGCTCCGGCCCTTTACTTAACTGGAATTTAAATTTAAATTCTTTGAGTAAGAGCAGCCTTGTTTCACATACAGGTTTGTAATAACTGCTTTGCCAAAGGGTCCCTGGAGCTGAGATGGTTAAAATGGAAATCTTTGCTGTTTCCGCCGTGCATGTGGAGCTGCTCCTGGGATGCTTGTCAATTTGCTCCTTGTAAAAATCCCTTTATGAGCATGATTACCCATTTTTTTCTGCGGTGGGTGTTTTTGCTTTTACAGCTGCTGTGAATCCCCCACATCAACATTAATTGAATCAGTCACCGTGGGTCAAAGGCACGTGTGGTGGCACCTCGAGAATTAATTCCGAATTTGTCTCAGGAAATACAGACAGGGGAAACAATTCCAGTTTGTCACACCCTGAACGCAGGGATGGATTTTATTCAAAAGAATTACACACAGTGAAAAAACAGTCCAGCCGGCCACTTGATCTCCTCCTTTCTTACAGCCGTGAATCCTCACATACACGTTGAGCGAACACACAGCGAGAGAGAGGGTGGAACAGATCGAGCCAGAGCCTGAGATGAAAGCTGCGTTCAAGGTGTAATGGTGTTTTCAAGAATTAATTGTGATGGCAACAGAGTGGAGAAAGAAATGGACGTGCGTGATAAGATAAAATACAGGGTGAACATCAAAGTGGTGCCGGGAAAACAGAAGAAGCGATTAACACAAACTGCATGAAGACGACCGGAGCAGAAAATTAATTCAGCTTTTTTTAATTGGTGAAGGTGTTTGTGAAAGTTGGTGGAAGCTTGTACGATTTGGATACGATGAGGAATATTACAGTTCTTATAGATATTTTATTATATTAGAGTTTAAATCTAGCTGATCGCAGTTATTTAGACGTCTTTTTCATACTGTTTGGGCATTTTATCATGGGTTAACTTTATTTACCAGCTTGTTTATTTTCCCATTTAATGTATTAACTGTTAATTCATACACAACATTCAGCGTTTATCCTTTGTCTGTAGAAAGAAACCTCTTCTCCAACAAGATTCATTCAGTAGGTGCTTTTGGGCTTTTGAACATAAAACATGAACCTCATCATAAGATAATGAAAACAACCCATCCACAAATGAGAAGGGTATAAAGGGTTAGGAGGTTACAGTTACATTTGTGTCAATTAAATGATAAGTCTGTAAAAACGTGTTTTCTTTCTTCTCCTGGTTTAGTGACTTAAATCTTAGATCCATTTCAACAAAACCAACAAAGTGTGTGAAAAGCAACTCAGGAGATGTTCTCATTTCAAATACAATTTCAATTGTAAGCCCATATTCACAGATCACAACTTACCACATATGTCTGCCAGATGCTATTATATTAGAATGTGAGTTTTTAAATTCACCATTATGGAGTTAATCCCAAAACCCAAATGAAATGCTCTTGCCTTTGTAGCCCTTTAGAGTTTCTATGTGTTTTTATTTTGAAATATACCTCTAATACATTTTTTTTTAGCAACAAATCCATAAGCAGAAACTGAATCATAGCAATAACGGAAAGCTGTCGGTGACGTCGCGCTCGACAGCTCAGGTTCACGGAGCCAGTGAGCATCTGCCTGTGAAGCTGTGGGACACTGATGACCATTGGCAGGTAGCTCGAGGTTTCTAACGTCAGGAAGGAAGAGAGACAGCAACAGTGTACACAGCTGTTTACACACCAATAACTGATAATTGATTTAAGGTTGGATCAGTGATCAGGTGATTGACATCTCTGTGCTCGGTGTGGTTAGTGTGCACTGGGGCGAGGGTAGAGAGGTTTGTTCTGTAGTGGGGCCGCCGCATGAAATAAGAATTTCCATGTGTGTTTTTAATCAATCTTTCCTGTATCAATAATTAGGTATTTCTCACTATTTACTTAAAACAAAATCACAATTGTTCTCTGTATTGACATTGTGTCCTCTCTCATCCAGATCTCGTTACTACATTGACGATGTCATATGATAAATGCATAAACCTTTTTTTCAGTCTTACGGACCACTTCATCTTGCCCAAGGACACTTCAGCAGGCAGATCGGAAGAGTCGGGGGATCGAACCACCGACCCTCCGATATGTGGACAACCCACTCTCCTTCCTGAGCCCCCTGCCCCGATATCTCATGAAGACAATCAGCACAAGATTCTGATTTGATTAACTGGCAACAGATCTAAACTGATGCTTCCATGGGGACTCACTATCTGACATTTTATAACTATGGAAATTATTTGATTCACTTGGATCGCCAGTGTCTGACTTTAAATGTGATGTTGCTCGCGTGCTGTTTTTATTCCTTTTTTTTATGAGATGAGAGGAAGATGAACATTAAAAACTGATATTAAACCTGGAGGATAGAACTTTGATAAGTACAAGCAATGACAGTTTTAATCTATAAGTAAATTAGAAAATGTAAATGCACGGATTGTGTTTTCTTATCGTGAGATCCATGAAAAGAGTGAACCTGTGATCGGTGGGAGGGCTGGAGTCTTGATGGGTCGATACCACTCACAACAGGACAGATCTTTGATGGGAACAGAGGCTATTAGAACTAGAATTCACAGTATGTAAATACTGCAGATATTCATACACGGATCTCATCTTTCATTCATAACAAGAACAGCATGTGACAGAATGATACTTGCCTTATTAGGATGTTCTAAACTTTGTTTAATACAGTCTGAACAGCTTTGTGTGTTGTCTTATATCATCATTCATACCGCAAGCTTCCATATTTCCCAAAGCTTCAATTTAGTCATGGCTTAATTAAAGTCCAAAGTGTGTGCCCTGAATCATATTTACGCTTTCCCACTAACTGGGGGAAAACACATTTGAATATATACCAAAGAACATATACTCCATAAACTGGGGATTTCAAGAAAAAGACGGGGAATATTCCATGCACAGCAAATAATATAGAGAAGGGAAGGAACCTATAGCAAAGAGATAAATCGCTTGCTGTTAGGCCCTGCAGTTCTATTTCCCATTAGTGCTTCACCGATACCATGTGCAGAACCACGATTCAATCACACCAGGATTTTCCGCCCCTTTGGCTGGAGCTTATTCAGCACGTTGTGGGGTCAGTACGTGCACTGTAAAATAGAAAGGGTTAAATCACATCATCCTCTTTTCAAGAGTAGTTTTGTTTTCATCCTTCTTCCTCAAACCACCAGTGAAGTACGCTAGAGGGGAGTTTTAATATTCAAACAAATGTATGGTGAAAGTTTCATTATATAAAAATTAAACTTTAGTAGTATTTTTATTATTATTTTAGTTATTTTTATATTGATATGTATGCTTATCCGTTTTTATTTATGGTATAGCAACCGGCAACAACTCGACAACCGCGGACATGCTGCAGGATCTAAGAGCTTTCACCCCAACACTACAAAACACAGACCAGCTAAGCTCCAAGGAGTAATGAGCAAACTTGAAGTGACACAAGGGAGCAGCGTTCCTCTTATTTCTCCCTCCCCCATCTTAAGTGGAGTGTGATCTAATATACTGGGAACACTGGGCTCATTTGTAATGGAAGGCGACGACACCAATCGTATGGGCATGGGCATCTTTGGTGTTTCAATCAGATACACCACAGTTTCTGATTGAGTGGCCACAGTTTCCTATTCTGTTAGACACCTTTTCTCAAAGCATGATGGGGTGTCCAACTGGAGGCTTAATCAGATAAGGCAACATATCAAAGAAAATGGCCTTCACCAATCTGAGCTTTACCCTCAGATGGTATAGATATAGTTAAAATTGGTCTCACAGATTCACAAGGAGATTCATGACTTCAGATAAAGGCCTTGATCTCAAATTAGGATCAGTTATAATTGACAGCCACCTGCAGTGTGTAATATGTGCAGGTGGAACCTTCCATCTGCACGTATTACACCTTGTAACAAATAAGGGCCAGAGCCTGAGCTGCATCAGTTCGGCTCCATTAGTTTCATCTATTCCAGGAACCCTTCCTTTAAGTGATATAAAGCAGGGCCCAGGGAATATCAATAAGTAATCATCAAAGCCCAAAATATGACACCAGCAAAAGTCTGCATGAAGGTGACGGCCGTGTTTGATCGTTTGCTCCTGGATCGTCCTACTTCCACTGTAATAATAAGCACAATGAATAAAGGCTAAAGCTTCAAGATAAGAGACAACCCTTGACTGATTTATGGTGATTCTTTTTGGACATAAATGGGTCAAGAAGAACTCACAGGAATATAAGCCTGAGGAGCTAAATACAGTTTTTCTTGTCGTTCCTCGGTCAGCAAGCAGCACATTTTAAATGGTACAGCAGCCGTTTCTACAATTTCCATGAAGCATATCTGTGAATAATGTATAGAAAAAGAATATGTATATATAATAATGAGTTTTGTGCAGGGAGCTCGCATAAGTATACAGGAGGCAGTGTTAATTAAACGTAAAAAGTATACAGCCTCAAGGAAATTTGCTGATTAATTCCGGATCAATTTAGAAAAAAAATGTGAAAACAGAGAGTAGCAAATCACAACAAATAAATACAAAGGAAATTACAGAGATACAATAAAAAATAATCGATTCAAACACTACAAAGCACAAATTCTGTGTAAATAAATCAGTTTTCATTTAAAATTTGATTAGAAACTTCAGACTGTCAATCTATAAAGAGAGTATTATATTATGTTGGGGCCACAATTTAGACCATATGATTCCATTTGATGTAAACAGGTTCCTGAGCCTGTAGAGCTCTAGACATGTGAAAACAAGCATCTTAGAATTAATTTTAAATCTAATGGGGAGCCAGTGTAAGGGGGTGATAAGAGAAGACCTGCGGGATACATTTAGTTTGCATGATAACAAAAATAAAGTTTCACAAAAATAATTAAAGCTTTAAGTATTTGAAATGTGAGTTAAATTTGCTTGTCAGAGGTTAAACGGATTGATACAGCAGAGTTCGACCTTTAGGTCAGCTGATAGCGGCCTTCTTGCAATTCCCAGAGTTCCCTTTGTTGACTTGAAGCTGTTGTGCTTTTAAATCCCTTCTTAAAACCCTCAGCTGTTTTTTGTTTTATTATTGGTGCTTTTATCCTTTGTTAATTTGTTAAGAAAGGTTTGATACAAATAGAGCTTTTTTTTGTTAGTGGTATAATTATTATTATTAAATGTGTTTGTCTTATTCCCTGAAGGCCTGTAGTGCTTTGCTGCTTGCACCTAATCTGCAGATGTGTAAAGATCTGTTGACAGATAGTGAAGTAGATTGAAGCTGTTGTGTAACTGAGACCCTGTACATCTCCGTCAATCATCAACTTGTCAACACGTGTATTTTATTTTATTCCCTGCGACGAGCTTGTCTCTGAATGTCAGTCGGAGCTCACTACCTGTCACCTCAGGAGATGGCGGGGAGAAAAGCTGCCCTGGTTGTGTGTCTCCTTTTCGGCACCACCCTCAGTTTGGTGAGAAATTGGTGTATTGTGTTGAGTTATTATCATGTAATAACTTGATTTTTAACATATTTACTTTGATTCTATTTTGTTCAGCCCACTGAAAAGCTTGCAGGTGAGTGATTTTTATTTTTGTAGCAAGTAAAGCACAGACTCGAGTTAAGGTCAAGTTTTTCTTCAACTGTTTGACCTCTTCTGCGTTCACAGACTACGATGTGGACGGTGGACGGGACCTGGACATTTTTGACATAAATGAAGGTTTGCAAATACACAACTTTTCCTTCTCAGGTCTTCTCTCTTATTCAGTGACGAATGCAAAAACCAGTTTTCTTTGTGTGTGGACTCCGCAGAGGCAGGACTGGATCTTGCAGAGGGAGACATTGTCCTCGATGGGGTACGTGGATTTAACCGTTCATAACTTCCCCCACCTGCATGATATAATTTTTGTAAAGATTCCTTATGTTGTTGCTCTCTTTGCTTTCATCCACCGCTGCAGAGGCAAACTCGGAACTCTATAATAGGGGATGAGTACAGGTGGCCGAAGACGATCCCATACTACATGGAGGATGACTTAGGTAAGAGTGACCTGGACTCCATGCACATGTACAGTTTAGTGTGAGAGGAATACAGATGGATTTACATGACACATATGTTAAAACTGTGGTTTAAGACTATGAAGCTTCTTAAAGTTGTGAACAAACAAAACTTTGAGTATTTAAACAGCAGATTTTTTTTTAATTTAATGAACCAAGTCTTTTTTTAATTCGGTCCTTGACTCCTAAGATTCTCGTAAACTGCTCAAATACTGTATAGTAGCTTTTTCGTGATACAGTGATTTTATGTCATATTTATTATATTTAAGAACAGATTTCCCCGACATGATGGGTTAAAACGAAATCCCATTCCTGAGGAACCGGTCTAAGAAAAATCTAAATCATAACAGACAATATGGAGGGGGGTTGGGGTAGGGTCAAAGGTCATGCTTGCTGCTGAATGGAGAACGCCGGTGCTGTAGCCACAAAGGACTCCAGGGGTGGAGGGCGTCTCCCTGCTGCTCTCTTAGAGCCCACTCTAAATTTGGCCGAAGTACAGAAAACAAACAAGTGTTAAATGAAACCCAAAACATCAACAGGAACCGCTTCACCACCTCAGTGACATTCAAGAATTCATTATGGGACCAGTAAAGTCTTATCTCATCTTATATAACACAATTTAGAGGTTTTATGGTCTGTATGACTGAATGAGGGAGAAAATTAAAGGGTGAAGGCAAAGACGTGTCACCATACTGATAATGTTCGAACCTGCTTAAACAAAACCTTTACACATTATTGCATGTGAAATCAGAAATCCTCTCAGAATCAGGGCACGTTCACACCTGAGTCTAAACTGGGTGCTCCATGTTCATTTAGAACTGAGCTGGACATGTGAGTCTTGGACTTAATAGAGATAATCTTCAATCATTCAACAGGGGCCTTTTATGAATTTACTGAAAAAATCACTTTGAAGGGAATTCAAAAGCATTTTGCAGACCTGATTCATCGTGTTCTCTGCAGAGATCAATGCGAAAGGTGTGATTCTGAAGGCGTTTGAGCAGTACAGACTGAAGACCTGCATCGACTTCAAGCCCTGGAGCGGGGAATCAAACTACATTTCTATTTTCAAAGGGGGCGGGTAAGGCAGAGAGATCTCTTGGCTTTTCAGTTTATGACAACACAAGCTGTACTTCATGTTTTTATATATTCTTTATTCTAACATTGCAACAAATGTCAAAAAGTCCCAAAAATATGTTTTTTATGTTTTTTTTCCCACCAAAAGATGTTTCTCCTCTGTGGGGAACCGGCGCGTTGGCAAGCAGAGGTTGTCCATCGGGACAAACTGTGACCGCATCGCCACCATCGAACACGAGTTCCTTCATGCGCTGGGTTTCTGGCACGAAATGTCCAGATCGGACCGTGACGATTATGTCAGAATCATGTGGGACCGCATCTTAGATGGTACTGAACCTTTCACAGCTTAATCCTAAGTGATCTACACACTTTCCATCCATGCTGCTGCATTTCTTTGATCCCTTTAAACACACTTTCTTCAAGGCTGCATGTGGGTTACTAGAAATAGTCGGATTGGGGAATGTAAAGCAAGGACTGAAACACAAAATGAGTAGAATCACTTCAGTGCTCCGGAGGTTTCTGATGCAGATGTTGAAGGAAGGCACTTTCTGATGTGTTATAAAACACGTGAATGTGTTAAGCAAAGTATCTCAGCTAAATTTAGCTCTGTTGTCGATAAGTCAAATTTATCATGGGCTGCCATCAAAGTATCGAGTACTTTGATATGTCAGAGAGTTTAAGTCAGGGCTTCAAACTCGTGTCAGTCGTTGGAAAGCAACTTTTATTAGACTAATAAATAAAGAGCCTAATAAATCTCTTGAACTACGAAGCCTGTGTTTGGAGAACGGAGGAAGCCGCTGTGATGACGAGTTCCGACTGTTTGATGTTCAGGCAAAGAAAACAACTTCAACACCTACGACGACACCACCTCCAGCTCGCTGGGCGTCCCCTACGACTACGGCTCCATGATGCACTACAGCAAAAACGCCTTCAAGAACGGCAGCGAGCCCACCATCGTCACCAAGATCCCCGACTTCAGTGACGTCATCGGCCAACGCATGGAGTTCAGCGACAGCGACCTGCTCAAGCTGCACCGCCTCTACAACTGCAGTAAGAGTCCACAACTAATAACTACATTATATCTTTTATTGTCTTTCATTATAAAAGTGTCCACCTGCACCACCACTGTTGAATTATTGATTATGTTAAATTGAGCTGCAGATATCGTGGCTTATCTCCTACATGTTTGCCACATGAAAACTGTGTGACTCAGCAAAACATTCTCATTAATGTGTTGTTGATCAGTTTATAGCTGTTCAAAGTCCCTCACCTGTGTGTGTGTGTGTGTGTGTGTGTGTGTGTGCCTTTACAGCTCAGGGTTCCACCTTCCTGGACTCATGTGACTTTGAACGTGAGAACATCTGTGGTATGATCCAGGGAGAAGGGGACCAGGCAGAATGGGTCAGGGTGGCCAAGGCTGCTGGAGGCCCCGACACTGATTACTCCAACTTGGGCAAATGCACCGGTGAGAATTAATCTGGAAAGAAATTCTACATAACTTACATCCAATATATATATATATATAATAAATGAATTGTTGCTTTATGTTTCAGTGGGCTGTCGCACTGTGCATTGAAATAATGTTTAGGTGTTGAGATTATTAATCAGGTGACATGTGGATCCTCAGGTTCAGGATACTTCATGCACTTCAGCACAGGCACGGCCAACAATGGGGACACAGCTCTGCTTGAAAGCCGGCTCCTTTACCCCAAGAGAGGTTTCCAGTGTCTGCAGTTCTTCTACTACAACAGCGCCGGGCCCAGCGACAAGCTGAAGATCTCTGTCCGAGAGTACGACAAAGCAAACCCCAATGGCACACTGCGCTTCATAAAGACCATAGATGGTGAGTTTTACTGAATCCTCAAATTCTACGTTTTGAATCGTGCCGGTGTAAGAGTCAACACATTCTCTGTTTCTACCTGATGTGCTGGAGCAGGATCCCCTCAGCAGCTGTGGCAGCTGCACCATGTGAGTCTAGACGTCAAGACAAAGTTCAGAGTCGTCTTCGAAGGGTCCAAAGAGGGCACCGGGCCCTCGACAGGGGGACTGTCCCTGGATGACATCAACCTCTCTGAGACCACCTGCCCAGAGTTTGTATGGCGCGTGAAGAACTTCAGCCAGGTCATGGACAACACTGCAGTAAACACACCGATCTTCAGTCCACCATTCACATCCAAGGAGGGTTACACATTCCAAATGGGGCTGTACCCCAGTGGAAAGGAGGGCTACCCCGGCGAGCTGTCGGCCTACGCTCACCTGGTGGCCGGTGCGGGGGACGTCGGGCAGAAATGGCCCTGCCCCTGGAAGCAGATGACCATGATGCTGATGGACCAGCACCCGCACATCCTGAAGCGCATGTCCAACCAGCGCAGTGTGACCACTGACCCCAACATGAAGGCAACAGGTGCATAAAAACCATTGACTTATTATTTACTTTCAAGCACATTGTGGAAGTAACACTTTGGCTGTAACACTGTATTCATACATCCTTTCAAACAGAGTCTCAACAGTTTTTCTGGGATGACCCTCGCAAGGTGGGCTCTGAAGTCACAGACGCTGATGGGTCCAAGTATTTCCGAGGGCCGGGCGCCGGGACCGCGGTGTATCTCACGCACCTCAGAGCCAAGAGCAGGGATTTTATCAAGGGAGGGGACGCCTTATTCCTCCTCTCAATGGAGGGTAAACAGTAACACACCATACAACCTACGTACTTTGACTGTGTCCAATCATATGACAGATATGAGGGAGAGCTTGTTAATGGCACATCCCTCCCACCCATGCAAACACAATTTACAGGACTATATACAGTGATGTATAATTACATCAATGACTCCTGGGCACAACACACTCTGCAATCCAATCACTGCCTGTTCATTTCATCAATGCTCCACCACTTGAATACCATTAACCTCTCTCTCTCTCTCTCCCTCTCTCCCTCCCTCCCTCCCTCCAGATGTGTCTCATCTGACTGTGACCCAGCCTGTGCCTCCCACGACCGTACCGACAGTCACCTCTGGCCCCAATGACACCATTGGTACCACTGGCCCCACTAGCACCACTGGCCCCTGCCTCAACCAGAAGTGTCTCAATGAGGGGATCTGTATGGTGGATGCAGGGAAAGCTGTTTGCAGGTGAGGGGATGTAACGGTGGTAATGTTACTGTAAAACAGGATTTTCCTCTGAGCCGGAATTTGACTTTACTTAAGGCTGCTGTTAATGGGCAAATCCACACTCTGAAACACCTGAACTCCTCCCAACCAAAGCGGCACATCCTATTTTACATCATCTCACTCCGCCAATGTTAAATATACCCATGACATGCATGTAAGGTGCATATTATCTAGTTCCAGAACTAAAGTACAACGTCACTTTAGAGCCCATACCTCCGCCAAGGTCCGGTTATAGATATTAGTCCCCTAAATATGATCAGAGCCGAATAAATTATGTGTACTACAATTACCATTAATTCAATGATGAAACTTCTCAAACATAAAACAAAGGGGAAAAATGGTAATTGACAAGTTAAATCTCCAACACTCTTTCCTCTCTTCAGGTGAAGGGTTCTCATTTCAAAGTTTTGGAAAAATGTATTCTCACATTAGATTAAAATGAAATCTTTAGAAAAAGGCATTGGGATATTAGCTCTTGCAGATATAAACTCGTAAACTTATTTACTATCATGTCATGTCCTGTTTGTTTAATCTGTATGAAAATGACAGCGTGTTTCATCCGAACAACATATCTTTTGGTGATTTTCTGATGCTCTAATCTAAGATGAGTCCTGATAACAGCTTCTGTTTTCCACCAGCAACACTTGGTCACACCTGAATGTCTGATCTTGCTCTGTCATCCTCATCGTTTGTTTCTCCTCTGTTCTCCAGGTGTGCGGTGGGCGATGACTGGTGGTACTACGGGGACACGTGTCAGAACAGGGGCTCCGTTATGGATAAAACCAACTTGGCACTGGCCACTTCTCTGTCTGTACTGGCAGTCATGCTGGTGGTCACAGTTGTCAGCGTCATCTGCGTGAAGAAGAAGTATAAGAAACAGGGCGACAGCAGCTTCATCATGGCAAACGTGCACGCCCCAGATAAACCGTAACCAGAGACACTGAACTTTGGACAGAAACTAAAAAGTCGACTTGAAATGAAATAAATCAGCTGAATATTTGTGTATCTCATACAGCACGCTTCAGATTCAGATTTGACTCAAGGGCCTCAAAGGTAAACCATCATATACTTTATCATAACAGTATCTGAGAGTGCCCCCTTCTGGTCATTCAATGCTAAAACACTTAGAGCTATGCAAGAGTATTATTGTGCTAAATAAATTATTTTAAAACAAAAAGTTTCACATGAATGAGTCTTGATTTGACAAATTTCAACTGCACAAATGATTAAAAACAAGGCCCAGACGCGATGACTTATATTCACAAATTTAAAATTTATTATACCAAAGACAGGAACATTTGTGTTGTCACTTTTCCATGTAGATATATTTGTTTGTATTACTGAATTTGACACAGTCATGCCGGTGATAACAGTTACTGTAGGAGGGAGGTGATGTGGGACTAACATTATCCTGTGGGTGTTCATGTATGTGTGTGTATGTGTGTGTATGCATGCAAGTGTGCATGCAAAGATCTGTTTATTAGTGTTTATTAGATACAGTAATGTTGTATAGCATGGAATGCTGGGTTTTCAGAACTGCAATTGCACATTAACATTTTTGTGTGTGTATGTGTGTTTCGTATTTGTGAGTCTACTTTGAAAGATAAAGGGGAGTGACACCTCCATGACAGCAAACTCTTGGCGAACCGCACATTATCCTCCCCACCGTTACAACTTTCACCGACATACAGGTACGCAGCTCCTTCAAAAGCATCAGTATACAACATTTCTCTTATTTACAATCATTGGAAAAAAATAAACAATAAACAAAACAAAAATCACCATTTCTCTCAGAGAAGATTAGTAAAAGTGACTGAGTCACCATAAAGAGTATGCAACTCCTAGGAGTTAGTATTTAAAACTTCTACAAAAAATTTCTATGCCATTTTCCAGGCCAAGAGCCATGATTTACTGAAGAAATACAGTATTTTAAGTGCCCTATCTACAACAGTTAAGTGTGGTATTACTAGTGCACCATTCAACATAGTTCACTGACCATAAAAAGATTATGTGTCTCTGTTTTTAAAAAGTTCTTTCAGCAACTTCTCTGCTTTCACATTGAAAGATATGGTAAGTTCTTACAAAACAAACAAACAACAAACAAACCATGTAATTGTTATCAATATTAACAAGTGCTGTGGCGAGCTAATGCTATTGCAAAGAGACTAGTGTTGATTACATACTCGGCTGGTTGTCTCATGTAAAAAACAAAGAAAAGGTTCCAGTCTGTGAGAAGGGCACGGCCGTGGACACCAGGGGCCGTGGACACCAGGGGCCGTGGACACCAGGGGCCGTGGACACCAGGGGCCGTGGACACCAGGGGCCGTGGACACCAGGGGCCACGTCCACCAGGGGCCGTGGACACCAGGGGCCGTGGACACCAGGGGCCGTGGACACGGGCGTTTTGCTTTTTCAAGAGGGTGGAGTATCGTTAAAGGGCTCATTTGCTCGTTGTATTCTATGAGTTGCTTCGGTAAAAACAGGAGGAGCAGTTACAGTGCATGGTTCTCCAAGGATAAGGCTGT
The DNA here is from genome assembly GCF_947347685.1 of Pleuronectes platessa. Classification (NCBI taxonomy): domain Eukaryota; kingdom Metazoa; phylum Chordata; class Actinopteri; order Pleuronectiformes; family Pleuronectidae; genus Pleuronectes; species Pleuronectes platessa. The sequence continues at coordinate 9,578,144 of NC_070638.1, forward strand.
GTAGAGCTGGAAGGCTTTCATGTGCATGTTACAGCCTCTGGAGGAATCTCACTTCGTCTGTGACCACATTTGAGGGATATCGGAGCGGTTGGGTTGATGCCGGGTCGTGTGCATGCTGCTGCTGCTGCTGCTGGAAGGGAGATGAGGCTTTTAGTCCGTGCTGCTGCTCAGAGGGGGGTGTCGTAGTAGTCCATGGGCTGATCGGTCCCGGGGGGCTTTTGCTGTTTCTGCTGATGCTGCTTCATGATTTCCTTCACCTCCTCCTCCAGCTCAGGGGGGATGATGAACTGGTCGTCTGGGTCAGGCTGGGCCGGAGCTGTGAAGTAGCCGCCAGATTTCTTCGAGGGGGCGTCGGCAGCCACCTCAATAAGATTGTGACTCTTCTCTTGGCGTGCCACTGACCCGTTAACCCTCTGCTTAGCTGCTAGCTTTGCTCCGTCCCCACCTCCTGCTCCGACTCCCTGCCACGACTCGTCCCTCTCCAGACCGTTCTCGACGTCACCGAGGCTCATGTCGACACCTTCATCCAGGGGCTCTGGGGTGCACGGCGGTGGCGGAGGTGGGGGAAGAGTCAGCAGGGTGCGCTCCTGGCTGGCGGATGAGGGTAATGATGTTTGGGGCGATGACGAGGTGGCGAGCTCTGCTTTGAGGCAATGGATGTCTGCCTCTACTTCCACGCGGCTCCCGTTAGAGAAAACACCAGCTATGGGCTCCTCGTCCTCGCTGTCCAGCCCATTGTCTGACAGGGCGCTGGAGAAAGTGGCACTGGATAGCTGCCTCTGGAAGGAACCTGCTAAACAGGCAGGATGGAGGGCACAGCAGCTGCGAGCAGAGGGCAGCTCTGACCCAGGGAACAGGTACTGACAGGGCTGAGAGGCCGAGTGGGCATGCTGTTGCTGTAAGGACAGCACGTGGGCCGGATGGTGCAGGTGGAGGTGTGGATGGTGGGACTGGTCGTGCAGCAGCATCAGAGAGCTCTGTGGGGGTTCGTCAGACGAGGCTGTGGAGCCCACTTCGCTGCTCATCTCACTGGTGCTGATCTCGCTGCTGATTTCACTGCAGGAGGAGGGGGGCACGGGGAGGGAGCCGTCCGAGGGCCGCTCCTTGATGGCAGAGGAGGAGGAGGGATAAGTGCCCAGGCCGGGGCTCGGAGGAGGATGGGGAGGCTCAGAACAGCAGCAGGAGCAGCAGTCCTCACTCACGCTGAGCTGGACCACCACGGCGCTGAGGCTGTCGGTGCAGCCGTACCCCTGCGCCAGCGTGCACAGCTTCTTCGCAGCAGCCAGGCCGTCCGGGACGTTTCGAACAGCCTCTACAGCCTCAGTGGGAGACACAGTATCCCACAGGCCCCGGCTGCCCAGAATGAAGAACTCATCCTGGGACGTGAGAGTGACTGTCTGCACATAGGGACAAGGGATGACGGACGGGTAGAGAAAGGAGTAGCCCATGATTCTTGTAGAATCGGTCACGCCATTCACTTTGTTGTCCTATGGGGAGAAAAGTATAAGAAATGAGTATAGTGCTGACATTAATACGCTGCACATTAATTTCCATTGGCACACAGTTTGCTTCAAGGATCTTTACCTCAGTGATGATGGCCCTGTGCTGTCGGATCCTGCGGTACTCCTCCTCCAGCCCTATGTTGTGAAGCAGGGACAGCGACAGTGGCTTCCCGTCACGGCACAGAATGGCCTGGCACTTGCCCACGTTCGCAGCCGTGAGGGTGAAGCAGCCGGCAGGGTCGGTGGGGTCATGGCGAATGTGACACAGAGCTGCTGAGCCGCCCATTTTCTGACCCGCGGTCCCGAGTTTCCTTGGAAAGAAAAATAAAAAAAGAGGTTTATTCTCTTTGCTATAGAAACGTGAACACGGCCACATATATATATGACCCATTGAGCGCATTGCGTACCTTTGCATGACGAGGAAGGTGTTGGTCATGTAGTCCTCCTCGCTCTTAGTCTTGTGTATTTCTTCCGCCAGCACGTCGTTCATTGTGCACTGCAGAAGGTACGGCACTTCCACGTTCCTGTCCCCATCGAACACACCGTACAGGGCTTCACGATTTCCACAGAAGCTGTTCACTGAAAGTGCTGCGACGCAAAGTCTGAGGAGAGAAGGACAAACAGAAGAGGGGCGTCTTTAAGGTTTGAGCTCTCGTATGACAAAGACATACCAACTGCCCTGCTCCCACTGACAACACAGCGCTTTCTATCTTCCATTTATTCGACTGTGCAGCAGAACCTGTTTTGGCGTGTGACTATACGTGATTCATGATTTCATTAAGCACTGCTTCAATACAGTCTTGAGTCATCTGGCTTTCACAGCGCTCATTCTCGAGAGGTTGGGATTAGTGAGGCTCCGCTGGTCGAGTGGGATGGCGGTTGTTGTTGTTGTTGTTGTTTTTTTCTCTTTTTCATTTGAACTCACTTGTTCTTGACGCCCGAGGCCTCTGTGTAACCATGACTCCACACAGCAGGCCCACCAGATGCCTCGTTCGAGGAAAAGGTTGGAGGCGGATCAATACGGAAGCAGCGGATATTACTGGAAGACAACAGAACATGAGGGGGATCATAAATGCTGCATTATGGCGAGGCATAAAAAATGCATATAGGCTAAATATATAAGATTTTTTGAATAACTAAATTACAGCTTGTGAAAATAACAGGTTGTAGTCACACAACAGATCTCAAGACGTCCAGCAGAGACACAGAGACTTACTTTAGCTGCTCCAGGGTCTTGTGGTCCAGGTTGAGACGAGGGTTTCCAGTCAGGTCGAGCTCCTGAAGCTTGGGCGGCAGGTTCTCCGGGAGAGTGATCTCGCTCAGTTCATTACAGCTCAGATCCACACACTGACGAGAAGAGGGGAAGATGTCAATTACCACAGATAAATGTGAGCTCAACGTTTCGTAGAGGCGAAGTACTGCTTGAGGCTTACTTTCATCTCCATCAGCTGCATGACCTCCGGAAAGACCTCGATGGCGTTGGAATGGGCGATGAGCGTATGCATTCGCCAGCAGTTCATGATGGTGGTGGGCACGGTCTTCAGCATGTTCCCGCTCAGGTCCACCTCCTCCAGCTCCTCCAACTTGGCCATTTTACTGATGGATGAGACAAAGCAATAGGTGAGCCGAGGTGTGTAACATACAAAAAGGCTTTTTCTTAACGTCAGTGGTTTCCGACTTGTTCACATGAACAAAAATGACATCAATGAATCACGTTTCCATCCATGCATTCCTTCAGTCAGTGGCTTCAAACTCTGAAACGATTCTGCTGTGAGCTGCGAGCTCATTTCACTTTTAAATAACTAATTAAAAACTCAAATAAGTTAAGTAGTCTTCAACTGGGGCTTAAAGCTCAATAAAAACATGAGGGATTGCAAACCAAAATATACAAACATATTTTAGTACTACTTTATTCACTGAAATGTACATCACAACATTATACTACTAATAATACTGCTACTAATAAAGATAATTTATTCATATTGATATAAATTACATCTTTGCAAAACAGGTGACATTTTTCACAATTTTCTGACAGTTAACAAATCTTTGATAAAATAAACAGTATAAACATTCACTAAAATAATGAATTTGTGATGAGGAAAATGAATAGAAATCGATTCAGGCTGGAGTATAAACTCTGAGGTATTTACCTAGCTGGGAAGGTCTGGAGATGGTTGTATGCCATGTGCAGAATTCGTAGATGTAAGTGGCCCGTCAGCATGGGCACACACTTGTCTGTCAGCCGGTTGTTGGTGAGGTAGAGTTCCTGCAGGATGCTGTGGCTCTCCTCTGATAGGCTGGAAGGTGGCAGGTGCTCCAGCTTGTTGGCTGATGCATTCACGCATCGTAAGCTGAAGAATGAAAATTTAACATGTTTTACCTTCTTGCAGATAGTGGACATTAAAACTGAGATGAAGAGTCTTCAGCCTGACTTCCTACTTTTATGATTCCCGTTAAATCACTCCCCTCTCCCATGCTTGTAGTGTTTTTTTTTTTTATTTCCCAGCCATCTTTGCCCTTGAGCATCTTGCCTGCCCTCGATTAAAAATCCCATTCTGTACCTCATTTTAATTTTCCCTATGTTCAATCTCATTGTCAGACGTAGAGCGCATGATCTGATTAAGACAAAAATGAATTCCACACAATGACTAATGCTACCTGTCAGATTTGAGGAACAGGTTGCAAGGCAGCTCCACCAGTTGATTGTGTTGTACGTCCAGAACTTCCAGCAGAGGGCGCTCCACTCTTTCAGGAAGCTTCTGCAACTGGTTATGTCCTGCACTCAGCTTCCTAAGACTGTTGCTGCAGAACAACCTGCGGCATGAGGAGTATACAGATGCTCAGGTCAGAACGAGAACAAATAAACGTATGGATGGACGGACAGATGGACAGACATATAAATAGATGGATAGAGAGATGGAAAGACGGACGTAGCGACAGATATATTAATAGAGACATAGAGATAGAGATACAACTGACAGACAGACAGATAAATAGTTAGTTAGCAGAGAGAGAGAGAGAGAGAGAGAGAGAGAGAGAGAGAAAGAGAGAGAGAGAGATATAGATATATAGATAGATAGATAGAAAGATGGATAGATGATAGATGGATAGATGGATAGATGGATAGATGGATAGATGGATGGATAGATGGATAGAGAGATAGATAGATAAATAGATAGATAGACAGATAGATAGATAGATAGATAGATAGATAGATAGGACAAGTGTAAGTGAAGTCGACTAAAATAGTCATGGAAATGAGAGTAGAGCAGCAGGACCATGGGGGCGAGGACGGATGTGAATTCAGAAAATAGCAGCGCCTCTAGTGGAGCTTGCAGCTGAAATTCATCATCCTGACACTTATTGGGTAAAATATAAATCTACAGACACTGATGGCACCAGAGGATGAGAGAAAGTGGAAGAAAAATGGAAAGACAGAGAGAAGAGGAGGAGGTGAACTGTATCTGAGTTGACCTTCTAAAAGGCTATATAAAGACGAAGAGAATGGACGAGGGCTGTGGAGGTCACAGGCTATCTGTGTGATTTATGAGGCTCTATGGGGGATAGATGGCGGGGACAACAATCCTGCAGGGTACTTTCATTCACAGGACACATCGGGTGAGAAGGAGAGACTCACCGCGCAGGGAGCTCGGTGATGAGGTTGTGGCTCACGTCCAGAACTTCCAGCTTCTTTGCTTCACACAGCCAGTCTGGCAAGGAGTCCATATGGTTCCTACAGAACGAGAGGGGGTGATGATGATGATAAATTATGTGTACACTTACCAACAGATATAATTCATTGGGTTACTGCATGTAGTTGAATTCTCAACAGTGCTGCTCTAGAGAACAGAAGGCAGCATCTTCCATTCTGGATGGAAAGTGGCTTTTTAACCTCTGTCTGTTTGTATTCAAGCAAGATTACACAAAACCTGCTTGATGGATTTCCACAGAACTTGGTGGAAGGATTTGGGTCAGTGAAGAACCCATCAAACGTGGTGCATACACGGATCAGAGTGAAGGAAAATATATTTTCTCTTTTAACATTTTGGGATAAGGCATTTTTTCACCATTTTCCCAGGGAATAAGTCATGGATCTCTATTTCGGGAACTAATATCTATGAGAGTGTGAAATGTGGTGGAGCTTATTAGAATTTACAGGGATTGTTAGGCCTTGGTGGAGGTATGCTTTCTGCTGAGAGCAATTCTAGTTTAGTACTATTATAAATTCACTACATCAGATAACTGACCTCTCGGAGGAGCTGCAAATAATAACCACAGCCCTCGACAGAGCTCTTGAGGATTCAAAGATAATAATAAAGATAAATTCAGCCCCTTAAATTTAATTATTCTTTTCATGTCTTCTTCTTTTAATGACCAAAAGAAGTTGAGCACAGAAGCATATCTTTCACTTAACAAGCAGAGGACATGTCAAAGGTCAGGGATGATACAGTTTGACAATGACAACCCTCTTTAGTTCATAATTAACCACATTTTCCAACATCCAGTACGCAGAAAACAATCACTGCTCCTGTGTCCTTGAAGGGCACTGAGGATGTGCAGTAAATGAGCTTCATTTTCAAAATAGTTTTTTCAATTAGTGCCGCATCTGATTTTTCTTCTCACCTCGAGATATCCATGTAGCTCAGATTGGAAGGCACGGGACTGACATCCAGTTGTCGTAGCTCTGCGGGGAGAAATCAAAACACATTAACCTACAGCAAGGACAGAGGTAATCTATCGCAAAAAGCAGGTGGAGGGAAAATGGAGGGGAGAGTTTGGAGGAGGTGAAAAGTTGTTGAGGAAGAGAGACAATGACACTGCAGTATGGCCTGAATGTAAGAGGAAAGAAAATATTGCAGCGAGATTAGAAAGATGTTAAAGGTTCACAGAGGGGAGATTCGCATCATTGATTTCTGTGAAGGAAAAGATAGAACGGTGGAGATGTGAGAGGGAAGGGAAGGAATCTGTCTTTTTTTTTAAGCACACATGAGCGCCCTTGCAGAGAACTTTAAAGGCAGTGTGTGCCAAACCCACCGTTGTTGGCAGTGTAGATGCCTTTGAGCAAGCAACCCTTGGCCTTGAGGCTGGAGATGTGGTTCCTCTCGCAGTGAAGCACCTCCAGCCTGGGGAAGACTGAGGCGTCCAGCTCCGTCAGCCGGTTGTCCCTCACGTCCAGCTGGGTCACGTGCCTCAGCAGGTCGGGCTCATCTGGCACCATGCTGGAGATCTTATTCAGCCTGACAGAGGGGGCAGGGGGGAAAGCGAAGGTTCAACTCCGGCTGAGCTTCACAGGTTGTAGCCTTTCTTATGAGGGAGGGAACATGCCTTAGGTGATAGCTGATATATTGTGCAGCTGCTTGAGCTCTGTTTAACTTCAAGGGAACTGATTTAGACATATAAGGCATAAATATATTATTCTCTTCCATAAACAACATAATTTATAGTTTCAGATGAAAGAAACAGCATAAAAAGTCATGTCAAAATAGACTTTTGGTGTTTTAAAATAGACAATAATGCTGAATGCTTCATATTATACACTTGTGGTTATCACAAACTATACCTAATAACTTAGGAAAAGATAGAATGTCCATTGATCATTATTCTGTTGATTATTTGTTTCATAAAACGAAGGTAAAAACTGAGGTGTAGGAGCTTTAATAACATAAATAATTGAGTGAAATAATCTGTTGTAATAATTAATACATTTTAACCCATTAAAAGTGTACTTTTAATTAAAATACCAATAACAATATATTCCTAACTCAAATACATCATCTTTAAAATTACATGGAATACACAAAAGCAGCAAATTCAGGAGACAAGTTGCTTTAAACTCGCTGAAAGACTTTTACCTCTGTGGTTTCCAACTAAGACAACAAACACATCAGAGATACCACGTGACCTTCGCTCCACCAGGTGGGAAACGCTAGAAAATGTATTTACTGACCCAGTTTAAGCAAAGTCAGAAGAAGTCAAGTATTAACTGGAGAATACTGCAAGTCACCACAGCTCTGTGCTTTTCCACACAAGGTGAAGACACCTGATGGAGCCAGTGCAGGCAAATGATTTCCTGATTCCATGCTGTCTGGCTGACTGATCACGATTTGGCTTCTTCTTAGTATTTCCATCATTAGTGCGATAACGGGTCATTGAGCACAGTGTTTGACTGGAGCACAGGTATGACTGAGGATTTAACGTGATATTCGTTTGTATGTCAGAGATTCATTATACACTCCCAGTCATATATCATGATCAATAAATTCATATTTGTGACAATGTGCGTGCACTGTTGTACCTTAAGTCGATGTGTTTGACTCGGAGAAGTCTGAAGTTCTGCAGGACGAGTGTTTCTAGGTTGTTGCCGGCCATGCACAGCTTCTCCATGGAGGTCAAACGCTCCAGCACCTGGGGAACGTGGTTGAACTGGTTGAAGGACAGACCAAAGTAGCTCAGCCTCTGCAGGGATCCCAGCTCGTTGGGCAGCTCATCTAAACTGTTGCCATCCAAGAGGAATGTCTGCAAGCTGAGAGAGGAACATCAAGTTAGACGTTGGACTTTAGGAGGAGACAAGCAATGATGATTCTTCATTTTCACAGATATAGAAGCTCAGAGGCAAATGCCACTGTACTGACAAGTTCTTCTTCAAATATTCAGCCCTTATGATCACTACACTTGTGATTCCAGCAGGTGGCAGTAGCATCATAAATGCCCTACCGGCCACTTCAGGAATCTACAGGCATACCAGATCATTCAGGCAGATTAACTTCTCATCTTGTCATGTTTCAAACCACACACCAGTTTAAATGTTTTCCAACAGTTTTCAATTTAAAGTACATGTCCAAACCAAGCTGTCAGTACTGAATACTCTACATTACAGAGGAATACTGTAGCCTGTATTGTTGTGAAGGGACATAATACATAAATAAATTAAAACATTTAACCCGTAGAAGCACTGGGTCTTTATATATATCACATTTATATGTTTACCATGGCAATGTTTGGTATCTTTTTGTCAGCACAACATTATTTTGCTTTTACGTTGTGACATCTTGGACCATCCATGGGGTGATTGGCACCTCATGTGAGTTCAGGCCCTTATTCCATTAGCCAACTTTTTATGAAGTGAGTATAAGGGATTTTCCACTGGGTCGGAGGCCGGTACTGGAGCTCAACCAAAACTTTAAACAAGTCTTCTATGAGAGAAAAGCTTGTTCTGCCCTATTTGAAATTATGGACTAGAATGAAGATTATTTTATTTTGGTGGGGCAGAGTAAAACTTTCACTAAGACATCAAAAAACATAATTTCTAAGCCACTACAACAACGTAAAACAATCAATAAAGTTTTATTGTCATTTGAGTCCTCAAGGACACACAAAAAGCTGTCAAAGAAAAAGTACCAAAATATAAGAGGAAGAGCCCAAAACATCTGCACAACAGATGAGCCCAGAATCAAGATGAAGAAAAAGAGGATATATAAATATTTTCAAAAAAGATTGACAATGAATTTTGTCTCGTTACAAAGAGAAATTAAACAGACCAGGAACAAGGCCGTGACTCACTACCCTCACCACAAATGCTCAGTGCACGTTTCTATACGGTTTGATCACATGCTGAAAGTATCAAAGGGCACCATGACGGTTGTAAGCCATGTGCTTGTTGTTTGGTAACATTCGGCTTTATAAACTTGTGAAACTCAAACTGTTAAAAATGCAGTTGGTCTGTTCCCCATGCTCTGAGATGGCATCAGTGCAAACACTGGTCTCATGACAGCAGTAAACCCCTAACAACCAATAACAGGGAGAGGGAGGGTAAACACGTAAAACAAAATCAATAACTCAATAAGTAACAGTGTAAGAACAGGTATGGTGTAATATATATATATGGAGGTACAATGTGCATGAACTTTAGATTCAGTTATGTAAATATGAGCAAAGATTTAGATCTTGAGACACACAGTGGGGTTTAGTCACATCAGACCTGTGTCAACAACCTCCTGTTGTTACTCACTTGGTCATGGCTCCCACGGAGCTGGGCACAGAGGCCAGGTAGTTACAGCTGAGGTTGACCTCCGTCAGGGTGGGGATGTCACAGATGGCGGGGGGAAACTGACTGAGATGGTTGTTGGACAAGTTGAGGCTTCGCAGACGGGAAAACCTGAAACATGACAGAAAATAATTAATTACAGAGTAGACTGAGAAGAAGAGAAGAGAAGAGAAGAAGGGAAGAGCGATTGGAGATGTAGTTGTATCTTGTCAGCATGAATATTGCAGGAGAAGAAATGTTCATAAATACATTAATGAAATAGATTCATGGGCAATGTGGCAAAGTGTAGCTAACACTGAATTTGTTTAAGTGAAAAACACAGTTCGACCTCATCACACCCACAAACAAAGCATTCCTTTTGACTAAACCTTCCTATTTGGTTGTTGAGCAAACAAGCATGACATTGACGTCTGTGTTTTTCATTCAAACACCGATGACCAGTGGCATTTGGCGTGGTGTCCCGAGGCAGAGCGGCGACCTTCAGATGGGTGAGCCCCTAAGTGGGGTGGGAGCCAAGGGAATGAGGCGGGGAGGGGGGGGAAGGACTCTCTCTGTCCTTATTTATCCATCTACACAAATACAGACACACACGCACATGCAACCCGCTATCACCTATCGTGCACCACAGATAAAGCGGCTATGTCAAGTCAGAGATTGTCAGTAAACCATATTAGTACCGCCGGCTGGAGCAGCTGCTGATACTGGCACAATGTCAGATTTTTCTCCCTATGTGCACACACAGGTTACAAAACTCACACAAATGCACACACAGTATATCACGGCGATGGAGAAAAAAAGCAAACAAGATGTCAGAGGTATTGATTAGGGTGGCCAAGTAATTCCAGCTGAGGGTGACTCCTGCAGGCGGTGGGTGGGGTTGTGTGGGAAAATGTCATTCCGCTATTAATCAATCTGCTGAGTAATGCTCATAACCCTCCCCCCCAAGAAGCTTCCGTTGTCTGTGTCATGCTTTGTCATTCTATCCGATCATGCTATGCTCCATTCTCCTTTCCTTGTGTATTTAAAAGGAGGCCCTCATCATTTTTAACAAAGATAATCATGCAAAATTAGCTATATATATTTTTTTCTGCTACATTATAAAGCAGGTCTATGGTTTCCTTCTTCTATTGAGCCTTTTAGCCCCTTTTAACTGAATGTTTTGCTGCTCCAGCCTTTAACGTCTCTGTCATCAACCATCTTACTAGACGCTTTAACCAACATGTAATCATTAACCAACAGTCCTGATAAACCCACTGTATAAAAAAGCCTGCCCCCCCCCCACTACCAAACAGCAAAGAGACAAAATTAGCATCTAGCTAAATAAAACTAGGACCAAAACTAAGACCTAGTTACAGCAACACTACAATGACTAGGTGCTAAACAAACCAAGCAGCATTGTTACATGTTGTGGAAACTTGTTTTCTATCATGTTATACATAACTTCATATGGTAATTATATGTTTTGCGCTTACAGCTAGTCTCAAGAAGCCAAACATAGCTGTCAGAGTAGGTTTTAGCCTGCTAATCAATATTTGTGTATTCATTATTGAACAAGATCATGGTTCATCATAGCTCCTTGCAGCATTTTGAACTCTTTTAGCTCGTTGTTTTGGTATTGCAGCATGAAACTCCTGTCGTGAGCCTAATTTCTATACATTTGCTTTGTTGCGTTCAGATCAACCCACTGTACACGGCAACAAACAAAAGACAGACAAAGTTAGCAACTAGATGAAAGGTAGTGGAAAAACTACCAGCTTAAAGTTAGAGGTTTTTTTGGGGAGTTGGTGAACTGCAAAAAATATACATGAAGGGTGAAACTGGACTCTAGGTGAACATTTACAACTCTGATGGTACACGTAGCTGCTTGCTAACAGTTTCAGCATAATACTTTTAGGGTGATATAACTGCTTCATATTGTTTTTAGCCACTTCTTCTGGTTTGACAGTTAATGCAACTTTAACCTAACTTTTTGTCAAATATGTTTCTGCCACTCCTCTGACTTCCATCGCTCTTTCCTACCCCCACTCACTTCCTTGATATGTATGTCCTCTGAACTGTCATGGATATGTAAATAGACAGGCAGACAGTACGGTCATAGGTCAGGCGTCGTCAACCATGCATTACCCTCGGTGAGAGATGACCTCTGTGTCAGGGTGAGAGATGCATGCTGGGAAGACAAAACCATGCTAAAGGAAAGAGCCAGTATCCAGGACAACTGATTATGCATATCTGATTGGCAGTTCACCCACCAGTTATTATATGACCAGAAAGGAAAGGAGGAGAGAGGCATGTGACAGGTTCACACATTCCATGGCTCTTGGAAAAATACAAAGCACTGTGACTCCATGTTGGATGTCAGTGAAGACCAGTGTTTGTATTGAAACAAAAACAGACTCTCACACAACTCCCCACACCAAAACACATAAACCCACATTCGTACAGGCTGCACACAGCAGATTCGTGTTTGGGCTCCAGCTCTTTGGGTTTCAGTCTATCAGGGGCAAAGAGGAAATGCCACTGACTCTGCCACATGCTTCTATATGTCGAAAGGCCTCTATTTTCAGCTAACTATTCATCTCTTTCTCATTACTGACCTCTTTTTCACTCGTGCTGGGTCAAATGCGGATGAGCCTACTTAGGGTTTGCCAAATCTAAATGGATGTTACCTTGCTTGTCCAGCAGGGGAGCATTGAATCACTTGCTCAGATATTTAAAAAAAATCCCACATCAACTATATTGTCATTATTCAAATGATTAAGATATAACATATTAAAATAACCTGGATCTTCTTCTCATTCATAACTTTCTATCAGGAGGACATAAACCATACAGGACCTAAGGGGGAAAGATACTGTGTGCCTCACCCTAAATATTACCTGAAAGTTAACCTTAAAACGTCTCCACCTTAAAATGTAATGATTTAAAATAGAAGGACTTGCATTTTTCCCTCTAAGGAAGATAACTCTCCATTAAGTGACCGTGAAAAAAAGATGAACAGCCATCTCATGGAGAAAACAAAGAATGCCATACTGTATCAAGACTCTGTATGCACTGACCCCAAATCTGTAGCCCGCAGCCCCTGTTTCTGTGTCGCACAAGCAAGAAACTCTCTCCCTAACACACACACACACACACACATGCAAATGCACATGCAGACACTCAGCCGACCCATTCTGCAAACACATACTAAGGCATCAGATTCACACAATTAATTCAGGAAAAACTTTTGGAGATAATTTTCAGAGAGAGATGCTTTGACATTCATTTGCCACTGTGTGCATGGATGCAAATTAATACATGCATACACACACAGACACACAAAAACAAATTCACATATAGTCCTGGATGCGAGCTTTAATCTGTGAGCATGATAAGCATGCAGCAGATGGTGCCCACAGTGAGAGAGAGTGAGGGAGGCCAGGGACATTAAAAGCCTCCCTGCAGATGCATCCACCCTTTTCGGCTCTGAGCTCGTTTGGCCTGGCCTGGTACAGCACAGCCCTGGCTAGCCTCGTCTGTCTCCGTGTGCCAATGGCCACAGGCTGCTCAGATCGATGGCTTGCAAACTGTAGGCGAACGCTAAAGCACTCCAAAACAGCCAGCCATGACCTGCTGTTTGCGGTAAAGCCTTGCTGTGTCCCGTCTCTCTCTTCCTTGTACAAACAGCCCTGCCTTCTGTTGTGGCCAAATTAAGTTAAGCTTTGCTAAACCTTCTCAAGTCTCATCTTGCCCGAATCAGCCCATTCAAACCACCCAGCCAGGCCTCCTTGACCTGTAATGGATCCCAAAGGCTTTCAGCTCCTTCTGCCTATCCCGCTCCTTATAGTTCCGCCCCAGGTGTGTTTACTGTAGATTTACGATGGCACTGTACCTCTGCAGCTGCTGCAGCCGCTGGTCCGCAGGCAGGAAGTTGTGTTTGAGGTTGAGGTGGGTGAGGTCGTGGCTGTAGAAGAGGTTGGTAGGAAGCTGCTCCAGGCTGCAGCAGGACAGGTCTACCGAGTTTATTCTCTGGGACACCATCTAGATGGCGGTGGCAAGGAGAGCAACAAGGGTGGAGAAGGTTACAGAGAGAAGGAGAAAAAGAAAGATGGAGTTAAACAGGATTATCGCCCCCACACACGACTCTAGTGGTTTACTCTGTGTGTGTGTCTGTGTGTGTGTGTGTGTGTGTGTGTGTGTGTGTGTGTGTGTGTGTGCAGCCCTCTGCTTAAGGGTCAGATGTCATTCAACAGCTAATCATTTTAGGATTAGAGAGTCAGGAGAATTCAAGGAAAAGTCCTGCAGGTCAGTGACCTAACATCACACATTGCATCATCATCTAATCTAGTTAACTGCAGGTGTGTGGCGCTGTTCACCTCTGATCATTTGCTTGTCAAATTTACAGGAGCCGAGAAGCTTGAATCTACAATGAGACGACAGCGTCTCAACCACTCTTTGTATCAGAGAAAAAATTATTTCTTAAGATATCACAACAAGACTCTTGATATTTTACATTTCAACCATTAACTTCCTTTAAAATAAATATGAAGACAACATAAATACAACCAAACATATAGAACTTGAATAGAGGAAATTTTTTTACGTAAATCGCAAACATAAATGCACTGCATTGTTAATTGTGTAATATAAATGTTTAGATTTGATTTTATCAGAAAATCATAGGCAAGCATAAATACCAATACTGTTATGTCTGTGAAAGGCATAACGGTTCAATCGGGCTCTAGACAAAATCTACAGTCTGTGAACCTGAGCCTTTCAGAGCAGAGTTAGCTAGAGGCTCAGCAGTTGTCACTTGGGCACGAGCCGCCTCTTTCCAGGCTCCTATTCTGAGTGGCCCTCTGGGTGCTGGTGACATGCATGTCCCTGTTAATATTTAGAAAGGAGGGTTTCTGGCCATGGCCTACTTGAGTTCAAATTAGAGAAAGAGAGAAAGAGAGAGAGGGCGAGGGAGAGAGAGAGAGAGAGAGAGAGAGACATGAGTGCTGTTTGTGCTCCCAGAGACACTTGGGTTATAGTGCGTACTACAGAGTGGACAGTATGTGCACTTTTCAGTCTACTTATCTCACACAGTGGGATTGCAGAGCCATATTTTCATACTTCAACTTGCAGTCACCCCTAATATACAATGCACCTGACCCATAAGTGTCACTGGGGAGCATATGCTCATGTTCTCCCTCTTTTCTTCGTCTAACTCTCATCCACATGCACACAGCCAGTACCTTGGCAGCGTGTCTGTGCCATCGCAGGTGCTCCGTGAAGCTGTCAAAGCTGACGTAGTAGGTTTGACTCTGAGGGCCCGCTGAGCTGAAGGCCAAACAGTGATTGTGCTTCTTCACCTCCTCCACCTGCAGCACACACACACACACAGGATTGATGTTAGTCGCAAATACTGGCATCTCGGACCCCCCCTCTGAGTATAAATGATAAACCCACGCATATAGAGTCAGACAATAGGAAGAAGGGAAGAAAGGAAACAGAGAGGAAAAGCTGACACATCTGCGTCTCAATAGATGATCTCTTATTCGAAATGGCTCCTGCTGAGGGAAATAAGATGCTAAATGGCTGCAGGATAAACAAATGTAGCCAACCGGAAACAAACTCGTGAAAATATATAAGGCACGCATGATCATATAATGAGCCTGTGCGTGACATGAATGTATGTGAAATTGCCTTTTAGAAACGCAGAGTCACACACACACACACGCACACGCACGCACACGCACACGCACACACGCACGCACGCACACACACACACACGCACGCACACACACACACACGCACACATCCAAGGCACATGGACTCAGAATGAATGGCTGACTGGTTATAGTTACTGAATAGAATGCTGGCACACATACCAACAAACAAACCACATACAGGCCCATGCAGAGGCACTATTTGCATGAATGGTTGACTAGAGGTCATCTGTTGTTCGAGAAATGTTTAAGAAGTAGGTGTGGCGGAGCACGAGGTGTCCTTTGTGTCGAGCAGACGAGTAGAAAAGGGATATACAGAGGAGCACTCGGAGCTTACGCAGATCCATAAAGCAATAAACAGATAAAGGTCATTTTTAGGCAGGTGGTTTATAGAGAGAAATAAAGCCACTTGGATGTAATAGGGATCCATAACACTAAAGATTATTGCATGTCTTGACTGCAGATGAGAAGTGGCCAGAAAAAAAACATTTTGACTTTGTCAAGCCTGGCTTGCATCACTTCTGTGTGACCTTGAGCTGAAGTGAACAGAGCAGACAAACTGGCAGACACACTAAAGGGCAAACAGTTGCTGAAGGTAAAATGTAGCCAAGGAGAAACCTCCCTGCAGTAGACATTTGCAGAGGGTAAAGACACTTTGTCAGGTCAGTGCATGGTGATACGACATTATGATTTTATCATCCAAAGCATAAATTACATGACACTCCCATTAAAGACAAGGATGAGGAGCAAC
This sequence comes from Pleuronectes platessa, assembly GCF_947347685.1. Taxonomy (NCBI): domain Eukaryota; kingdom Metazoa; phylum Chordata; class Actinopteri; order Pleuronectiformes; family Pleuronectidae; genus Pleuronectes; species Pleuronectes platessa. The sequence continues at coordinate 9,594,137 of NC_070638.1, forward strand.
AGTTATTTCCCTGCTGTGGTGCGACTTGTACGTACTTTTCCTCCAATGAGCGGCAGGATATGCATCTTCCCTGTCTGGCTCTCTTTAACAGAGGAGACGATGAGGCAGGTGCCGCACAGGATGACCTGTCGCCTGGTCCAGCGGTTGACCGGTAGCTGAAGCTTCCCTTTCCGAACGTTGTACATCCCTGACAGCTGGATCCGCTCTGAGTTCTCGATGCTTTGGGGTTTCCCTGAAACAATAAAGACAAGATACATAGTGTGGTTAGATGAAATGAATAGATAATGTAATTTCCCCCCCAAATAACATTTGACGGTAAAACCAAGTAAGATTAAAGGCCTTATACCTGCAGCAACACCAAGCACAAACTGCAATTTCCTGTCCAGTGCCCACATGACAAAACTAACACTGTTCTTTATCAGATACTATGTTCACCGCTGTCAGCATCTTAGTCTAAAGTTATTTTTGTTGAGATAACTTTTGACCTGCAGGTGGCACCAGATGAATCACAATTGATAGGCTTCATCCTCTGGCAGCCATGAATATCTGTGCAGAACGTCATGAAAATTCCATTCAGTGGTTGTTGAGATGCTTTAGTCAGGGCCACTGTCAGGCTATAAACTGCCCTGCTAGTTACTACATAATGCCACAAAGTGAGAAATACACCCACAGTGGTCAGTGCTGTCATAGCACAAGATCTAAGTTCAGTGAGCCTTGCGTGTCCTATTTTGCACATGGAACTAAATAGTCCAGATTTGCATTCAGTGAAGCTCTCAGTCACAAACTCAAGAGCAGGTGCACCACTTCTCAATTGTGCTCTTAGAATTTCTAAGTTGCCTTTATTTGGTTTTACCCATCTGTCTTTCTCTCCTCCATGGCCTGCTCTCTTGCTTGACCGCCAGCCTGCCAAACCTGAAAGTCAGGCTGCTTATCAGGCGTTGTGTCAGCCAGGCTCTTATCGCTCTGTCTGAACATCCACCTGCTTTCTGTCTACCTCCACCTCCGCAAAAAGAAACTCATCGGGCTGGCATGCACCATGTTGTCTCTTCTCTATCTGTCCAGCTGCCGCGGTTTTGGTTTCTCTCTTCTATCGATAGTTTATAGTAATTTTATAACATTGTGTTTAACATCACAGTTTTTAGAGGAAAGACCGATGGCTATGTGGACAAAGCTTTCCCTTTCAAGTGACATGCGGCCTTAGAAAATGTGTCTAGTACTGTGACCTGCTGAATCCCTCTCGCCCCATCTCTTTTCTGTAGAGGTCATGCTATATCCATAAAGAAGTCCTCCTTAATAACAGCTTGGCTAGCTTAAACCCACAAGTCGCCATATTGGCTTACCTGTGTGTGATTTCACATAGCACGCAGGCAGGATGTGTAACGTGTAACAATAGTGTTGTCGTCCTGACCCACGATGCTGGCGCTCCCTTTTACACAGCCATCAATCAAGCTTGATCCGCTGACAAAAAGATGGAACCACAAATTCTCTCATTTCCATATTTGTACCTTTCATACAGACAACAAGCAAAAGTGTCTTTTGTCTTTGTCAAACTCTCCCGCAGGGTGAGTCAGAGGGTGTAGAGGGGAATTCAATAGAGGAAAAAGTAAGAAGGGTAAACAAGTGCGAACGTGCATACAATCTCACGGCTTTAAACAATTCAGGTTTTTCCCATGCCGTCTAAAAGGCAGTAGAGTGCTGTGCTGCACACTGCTCTGATCCAACACACTCAGCAGACCTTAACAACCTTCTGACCAGGGGTCTTCTTACATGAGCTGATGTGCTCAAACCTGAGGTCATGCCAATATATACACATTTTATTCTAATGATTTTCACACACTTGTACACAAATGAATTCAGCCGGAATTGACCTTTCCTTTGCGCTACAAACTAATCTTGCTCATAGCACAATCAATACTTGTCTGTTTTACAAAAGGATATTTACTTTGACTAAACGCTAAGTATAAACATAACCGCACTGTTGTTAAATGTTGATGAGGGGTCATGTTTGAGGGTGAGCTGCCTTGGTATATGCTTAAAGAGCAGCCACCATCAGTGGGCATGTTGCACAGTACTGCACAAACCTCTGGACAACTGACGAAAGCACAGGGATGGAGCTGTTTTAAAATTATCTTTTGTTTCGTTCTGAAGAAAAGATATAAAAATGCAAAACTGTTTGCGACATACATCAGACATACATGCAAGACCTTCCAAACAGCATGCACTTGAAAATTTGAAAACACTCCAAGTTGTGTGTGAACTACTTTAACACACGTGGGTGGTTCTGGAGAGGAAGATGTGTGTCTTACTTGAGGGGCTGTTTACACACCTGCCAAGCAATGCAGATAAATACTGTGCACAAAGCTATCAACCCATCTTTAATATCCTGTATATGACACTGTACGTTGCATAAACGCAAACCTCTTTCATAAATGTTTTTGCTGTTCTATAGCACTAACAGCAGTCATTGAAACTTGATGTATATGTTAAGGGATCTGTACTATTTAAAATCATTTGCTCTTACTCTGTATTTACATGTGAATGTGAAAAATTCAGCTGAAAACCCTTTTGGGATTTTATGAATCCACCTATCACAATAAAAAAATATTTATAGGTGTAATCTTTATAGTGTCTGATTTAAATCGACAGAGACTTCTTTACTTTATAACCACAGCGAGCTGATAATTATATTAGTCTAACAAACCTAACAAAATAGTTTAGTTTAACATTTGTATTTGTATCAAATTCCACAAGGAACATCCCTTCTCAAAAATGGTGTGCCTTTCTGTCTGTTGCTCCACACTATTTCACATGAGTGAGTGTTGCAGGGAGTGAATAAAACTGCAGGTTTGATCTCTTTTTAAAAAGGTCATCATTGCCATGCACTCCAGGAACACTATTGAGGGTGTGGGCATTTGTTTTATTGTGTGTATATGTACACAGTGGTACAAGTTCTGACTGGGTGAAAAGTGGAAGAGGAAGCGGCTTAAAGAAAGAAAGTAAAAAGGCTTGGTCTTATATACATAGTTGTGACCATTGTTCAGATTCACTGTAATGGTATTTCATGCACCAGCTACATTGCTGAAGTGACGTGTTAGGTGAGTAATTGACAATGCCATGCACAAAATGTATCAGTTGTCCTCTCTTGTTTTCACTCACACTCAAGTGGTTGAGATAAGGGAGTTAAACTGGGGACTGAGGTTTTCTTTGAGAGGCAGCAAGAGGAAGGAATTGATAAGGAACCTACGATAAGGAAATGAGCTGAAAATGTGAGTTTGAAACATTTATTATTAACTATCCCCACAATGGTCAATTTAGAGCCTCCAATCAACCTCATCCCCATGTGTCTAACTGGAGAAAACCCATAGATTCCAGATCACCACCACCAATGTCTAATCAAGTAAATCCAAAGGCAAGGAGCCACTCATCCACCAAATTCCATCTGAATCCATGAGACACCATGCTAGGAGACAGACAAACCAACTGGGGTGACTGAACAGACTCGTTACCTCGTTCCAACCTCACTGGCTGGCAGAGGTAACCGGCTGGAGCATCTTTTTATGGCTGAGCATCCGAAGGGGGTATGTGTTGCATTAGACAAATTATTCACAAGCTTTTAGCCTCAATGTGTCACATGGGCATATTCCTACTATTTTTAGGCCTTTTGTTGGAACATGCTCTCTCCCACACAAGCATATGCACAAAACACACACACCCTGCTCCTCCTCCTACTCACACACACACTCACTCACATGCACATGCACATGCACACGCACACGCACGCTGACACAGTGACGGTGATTAACCATCTCCATATGTGCATCCCTGAATTTTGATGGACCAGAAACAGCGAGAGGGTTTATTTCTTTTTCAGAGGGAGAACAGCACAGACAGCTTGAGCTTGAGTGGGGCTACTTTTGTGAAGAGAGAAGCTGAAAAGGCACTCCAGTATGGGTGTTGCAGTTTTACAACTATCTCACATGGAGGTGGGATGACTCGATAGAGGCAAACGTTTCAGGCTTGACCATGGGAACGCACAGTGGAGGAAGCAGGGAGACGGGTGGGACTCCCATGTGAGCATCCTGTTTACAGGGGTGGACCAGAGACGAGCGGGGTACAGTAGGGGAAGGAAGTTACGGAGAGACAGTTTTATTCCAAATGTCGGAGCCACTGGCCGCCTACACTCAAAATATTTTGAGCAGCGATGATTTTAGTCATGGTGGTGATCCCATAACCTATGGGCGATGCATGAGATGTGAATGTAAAAATAATAGACAGGCCCTGCAAGGTGGGTGTGTTCGTGCTCTATTCCTAGACATACGGCATGTGGGAGCAGGAGTACTACAGTGTGTGTTTGTGTTGGTTACTGGAGAGGGCTTCCTTCCCTTTTCCCCAGGAGGAGGAAGAGACAGTTTCCACTCCACGCTTGATTCCAATGTGTAAGCAGCCCTACCGCTCGAGACCATTATCGCCTTATCTTCCTAATCTCCCTTTGAATGATGAAAACTATTCCTGCGACAGCATAAAGACACAGTCAGTGATCCAAATGTGGAGCGATATAACACCTTATATATTTAATATGTGTTACACCGTGAAAATATCAAAATATTTTCACCTTGAAGCACAGGTTGGTTTTATAGTGTAAATACTAAAACACCAACTGAGATAAATTGAAGACCATATCAACTGTATATATGTAGAGAGCTTTCATTCAATACCCGATGCATTCATGCATAAGCATTAGGATCAAACTTTGATCTCACGCTTTGGCCTTGACCTTTGACGGATTTGAAAAAATAAAATAATAATAACAATATCACAGGTCTTGACCCCACAATCCAAACTGGATTAAAACCACTGGAGTTATAACCTTAATGGACAGACAGATGGACAAACAGCATTGGTTAAAATACACCAGCCTACTACTTTGCAGCACGGGTGTAAAATACATTTTAAAAGGGAGACAACCCAACAACCAAAAATCCAAGTTAATTTCTTGTCGGGCTCTTAAATGTTAACATTAAAGTTAATGAATGGCTTTTTTTATTGACTGTTAAAGCGATAATATTTTATTTCTGCAACATAAATTTCTCAATTACACGGAAAGCGTCGAAATTGCAAAACTGGCACTTTGCATTTTCGGTTCAAGTGAGGACGTTAAGCCTGTGAAACACACGTTACCGTACTATTCAAGAACGAGTACGCAGATGTGTTACAGCTGCTCCTTATAGTGAGCAGCGATAGATACCAATATGGAAGTATTTTTCCCAGAGACAACCACATGGTTTCTTCCACTGCATGGATACAAACCTGCTTCCCAGATGCCCCACTGGCCAAGACTTCCATTACAGTTAGCAATCAGCACCCGTGGCTGACCCCTCTCCATCCATCACCCGTTTAGCAGATCAATGTCTCTCTTTACTCTGGAGCTTCTCGGTAATAACAAGGATGCCACCGTGGTTAATCCTCCTGCCCTGCTAAATGCAACCTGACATCAGCACACCTCCACTACAGGACTGGGCATGCCGTACCGTAGGGCATCAATGACCCACATAAGTCGCAACGGGGCACACGCATGCGTAGGCGCAAACACACACACACACACACACGTGCTTATTCTATAGGCGGGAAAAGATGTGATGCACCGGATGGCATGACTCAAGAACCTATAAATACATCTATATCGGGTCCTTATATCTCCACTCTCTGCATTTTTTTCGCTTCTTTTGAATTTAATCTAAACTGAGTCTTGTTAAAGATCTAACTATAAAGGAAGCATGTCTACTATCTGATGGAGGACAGGACACCAATGAACTGTTAGATTTGTCATTCATCCGTACAGTGCTGGAGTTTAGAGTTTAGGGAAGTTGGTAGAGAAGCGAAATGCAAAGAGATGTAACACTGCCAGCTGTTACTCGGTGACACAAATAACGGTACTATTCCTCTATTACAAAACACACACATGCACACACAATGTCAAGATGCATCAGCTTTAAGGTGTCTGTGTGCAGGCGAGGGACGGATGTGCCTCCCATATCTGATCAGCTATGCCTAAATCGCTCCACTCCTTTATTTGTTTCTCAGTCTCTTCGGATGACTTGAGGTGATTACCCAGATCCAAAGTGACAGGCCGGTGCTAAGCCAACTGTCTGCTCGGGCAGCGGTGGACGAGCCTTGCCGGAAGGTGGAAGAGGCCACTACGGGTGACAGGCAGCTCGCTGCACTCACCTCAGCGCTACACATTTCAACCACAAACGTTGCACTTTACCTCTCTGCACCTTTTAAAACGACGCATATGTTAAACCGTGAACGTTTTTCAGCGGTGTCGTTTAGCTTCACAGTTCCTCGAATGAGTGATACTTAATTAGTATTTAACATCTTCTTAAAAAGTTGCCACATGTTCTTATATAAGCGGGTCTTTAGAGGTACCATGGGATGCCTCCCCCTCTGGCACTGAGGAGGTGTTAATGTGTGAAATGTTTCAAGCTGTTCTTTGTGTTAAATTGATATGAAGATGATGTACATGTCTGCATGGGAAATCAGTGAGATGCTTCTCTACTATCTCTATATTTGCACATGGGCCTATGGGTTTCCATGTCCTTACTTGGAATTGTGTGCAACATAAATAAGTTTGGCTGCCATGTTGTTTTACATTTGAAGATGCTGGACCACATTTCGACTGCAACAGAGACTACGTTCAAATGATCAGGAGTCAAAAGATCAAATGAGGACGAGCTAGAGAACAAAAGATTAATTTAAGCCACAACCTCGACCTTTCAGTCAAGACCAGGAACTTTGTTCAAGGCGCTAAAAGGTTCCTGCAGAGCGTTGTTTGCCTGGTGATATATGAACAACCGACGGCTACAACAAGCTGTTCCAGTCCAGTGCACCAAGCAGCAGTAATGACTTTACAACAATGATGATGCTATATAAATCGAGCACTACAATAATAAACATGGAAGAGATGTTTTATGTGATGATTTACTGTTTTACACTCTGGATTATTGAGTCAATGCTAGAAAAGAAACTAGAGCTAGTAATGAACTGTCAATGTATTCATTTGAAATGGGAAACAAAAACTAAGGAAAACTAGGATTTTACAAGCTATTTTTAATTTAGACCCTGGATCCTGTGGTGGAACCACAGCTTTTGTTGGAAGTGGTCAACTGGTGTTGCTTAAGGGACGGCAATGTCGGTCTAGTCCGATGGTCAACCACTTTGACACAGACTGAATTGTCTGGGAAATTATTGAATGGATTTCAATGGTATTTTGTAAAGACATGAAGTTCTTTAGATGATGACACCATTGGCTTTTTCTGTGGCAATGCATCTTGTGTCACTAACACATCATCAGGACAAATTTTCTGTTTATTTTTTGTCATTCCGACAAAATAAGCGTAATGACTCCGTCATAAGGACGGAATATGAAACACTTAAGAGCAGTCAACAGGAAATCTTGACCAACAGCTGTAAACGATGCAGTGTTTGAACAGCCTCACAAGCAGTTGATTAGCTAGACGAGCACTAATGATTGTTTAATCATTCATGTTACCGCTTGCTTTTATCAACAATTTAATTAATGGAACAATTAAAGATGATCAGATTGTTTTGCATTTTAGAAGGGGGGGGGGGGCATGTTTGTTTTTCATGACAGGAAAGGGGAGGGTTACAGTGAATAGTTTTAACTACCTGGAAAACAAGAAACGTATGAGGTGTGTGTGCACTAGCGGAGTGCTTACAGTCCCTCTTGAAAAAGCTGAGTGACATTCTGCTTTGTGCTCCCATCTATTGTCAGTCACTGCAAATCTTTCAGCTTAAACAGCTCGAGGTGATGTTTCTTACACCCAATCTCCACTGATAGCAGCTGCTGATGCAGCGTTAGGCAGCAGTGCTCTTTTGGCTCAGGGAACTCTGGGGAAAATATGCTGCCAAGGCCCAGGTGACCATGAGGCGTGCATCCATCCCCGGAGAGAGGGCAAAGTGGATAATTAATAGCTTGATGGATGCCCTCAAATTCTGATAGCTCATCTCTCTTAGACATGTCACCAGGAAGGACACAATCAGAGAGAAACAGGCACACACGCAGACACACACAGTTACACACACGCAGACACTGTACAATCCCTCCTCCTTCAGTCCAGTGAAACACATCCGGAATCCAAATGAGGTCACAGCCGGCAATATCTCCCCCATCAAACCATTATTACCCTTTGGCCCTGGGGAGAAGGGAACTAAACACCCTCCTGCTATTAAAGGCATTGCACAGCTCCATCTATCAGGTCAGCGCATTACTCTCCACTGCCTGTAGGGGAAGTGTGTGGATGCACTACAACACAGGGATGACCTGAAGGAGGATTTGCAGTGCGCCGTAATGCAGATTTTTTTTTTTTCTTACTTGAATTTGACCCACTTGCAAACTCAGTTACTCTCCTGCATTTTTTATTTCTAGCACGACTTTATTCACAAACAATATGAATATGAAATCACAACTCTCTCGTAACTCTCACCTGACAGCTGGAATGAGGAACTACAATTAGAAAGGCCCCCATAAGAGCTTAATAAATCACGTTGTGCAGCTATGAATTTTTAAATAAATGATTAATGTGCACCTAAGTCAAAGAAATAGCAGCGTTTCCATAAGCAGCACTGTCCTTCACGATACTCGCTGCATTGTGGACATGCTCCATCAAGCCATTCAATCAATATCAGCCTAAAAATAGAAGCCGGTACAGCGGACAGAGACGAGAATTGTGTTATGGATGCTTTAAATTGCAGGTGTTGGCATCAGTATGTGGAATAAAAGGAGGAAGATTTCCCCCTCCCTGTGATTCCCTCTGTCAGTGGAGGGGGTCTGACGCTGATGTATAAGCGGATATATGCTCCCCTCCTCCTCTCCTCCTCTCCCCAGCTCCACTCCTGCCGCTGTTATGTAATGAGTGTGTGTTACGAAACCTTACATTGAAAAACACAAGCCCAATGAGCGGCGAGCAGCACACAGACACACACATGAAGAGCTCTGGGGATTGCTTTAGCCTCCTCGCTTGTGTGTAAGTGAATGCAAATGTTGCCACCGTGTCTACTGTGGTGGAAAACAATGCCCGCATGTTAACTCGTGCATACAACATGTGTGGAAGCATGTGTGCACGAGGGTGTGGACTATGAAAGCATGGGTGTACATTTTTGTACGATTGCGAAGCTGTGAAAGTGTGCTGAGCTTCTAAATGAATTATTTAGTAGGTTTGTGAGGGAACGTGTATGTATGTGTATAAATATATATACTAATAAATGCATGAAGAAAAAACCAAGAGTCCATAGTGGCATATTGCAGTAAAGTCTGGATAGTGGGAGATACAGACAGGACAAGCGAAGCAGAGACAATAATGTATAGATAGATAAACAGACATAGAAAGACAGAAAAAGAGTTGCTACAGGCGCATCCTGTCACCTCGGGCAGAAAGACCCACAGGAGGAAAGAGCACAACCTCAGATAATCTCACTCAGCTGTAAACCACCGCATTAAGAGTGGCACAGAACAGAAAACCATCCGTCAGACAGACACCACTGTCCAAAAATAGGAATTGCAGCGTTGTAAGCTGAGTGGAAGCACAACTACGGTACCTGAAATAAGTCAATGTTGACTCAAGCATTTAGGCTGTTAATGTTAATGAATTATGATTATGAATGAAATCTATAGCTCTCCCAGAACGTTTTCCAATGCACCAGTATATATTAACACATCCTCAAGAACTAGATAAAATACACAGAATCGTGGATTGAGTCTGGTACAGTAGAGATTTACCTCACAGAGAATAACCATTAACACCGAGGTAATTAGATAAACACATAGCTTGCACAATCCATGCAATTCACTGTAAACGGATACATTTACAGTTAATTACATTCACTGATGCAAGTAGATTATCACGTTGCTGTCAGATAAACGCAGGTAGCACTTAAGCCATTAGCATCTCCAATAGTTGTTTAGTGTAATGGATACATTGACACATTGCTAATTGGCCATGTAAATTATGAGTTCCTCTGAAGAAATATAAAACAGGTCCTTTTAGACATATTTTATTATGCATATTCTGAGCTATATTTACACAAATTAATAATAAAAAAAAATCCCCTTTATCAAATCCGAATTATTATTAGATTTAATGAAACCTAATTCAATGAACTAAAAACTGTATTACTGACTGATGGCAGCAACAAAAAGCAATGAGGGGGGTTCATTTGACTGTGCCTTTTGTTTTAAGTTACAATACTAATAATTAAAAAATGTTCATCATATCAAACCCAATGTAACTGGATTTGTATAGTAAATGACATCATCACTGCCTGGCACAATCTGCCTTTCCTCTACTGGATTCATGTGGCATGCACCTGCACTATAGGGGATTCGCATGAAACAAAGCGTGCACCGAAATACCCTCAGAAGATAAAAGCCAGTGCATGTGCACATTGCACATGATGTGTGCAAATGCTCAAATGTTACGTGATGACATCATCTGGAAGAGCAACACAGTCATTCACAGTCATTTCGAAAGAGGACATTTTTTTTTAATAAGGCTACAGTGATTTATGAAAGACACAAGCTGCACAAGCTGCGTGTCTTCCTCTTACGCTGCCTCCTCACTCGTGCTGCATGTGCACTGAATCCCCTATTTGTGACTGTGTAGCTCCTCAAAGTGTTTCCTGACCTCAGGGATTGATAAAGGGTTCCAATCATTCCAATCGCAAATTCAATGTTTATGCTGGAAAAAGGTAGCCTGGATGCCAGACGAACTTAGCCCCGCCCACAACATTTTTGGTCGGGCAGTTCGGTCTGGAGTCGCTCCATTGGGAAAAAATTATGGGGCGTGTTTCAACTGACCAGGAAGTAAAATTCCTCTTCGCTCAATTGGATAGACCTACAACCAATCAGAGCAACGTAGTATGTGACGTATGCTAAGCAACGCATTGTGAGTTATTTACTAACGCCGGGTTCACACCGGACGCTTCAGCGCAGCGCCAAGCCTTAAATAACAGCTGGCTCCCATCCACTCCCATGTTAAAACTTTGTGCCGGTCACACCGGAGGCTGAAGCACCGCGAGGCAGCCTTGGCGCAGCGCGGTGCTTCAGCCTCCGGTGTGACCGGCACAAAGCCGTGCAGCGAACTACTGGATCAACGGGTGATATTATTAGCGCTGCCCGGCGGTTCAGCGTCGCTTCAGTGTCCGTTGTGAACAGCCAAGCGCCGGGGCGATAGGGATTAGCGCGGTGCTTTGGCGTCGCCTCCACGTTCTGTGTTCCTCTTTCAAAATGAATGCGCTGTCGATGTCTTCTAAAACAGACTCAATGGCAGTGGGAAAAAGGTCCTGTAGAATGTGAATGCGCGCGCGCACGCACACACGCACACACACACACACACACACACACACACCTGTACAGTCAGATTCCTTTGAACAAAACTTAAATTATTTTGTTATCAGCAGAGATGCTATAAGAGGACAGTGAGGTCTATTTACTGAAGACCCTTCATCACATCATTTTAGGCTGATTAAATGCTTTTTTTCCTTCCAGGTTAAAATACTTTGATGTCTCAGTTGGCTCCCGAGTGGTGCTAATATCTTGCTAGCTAAAGGTCAGATGCATTCTCCATCAAACCCAGAGTTTATGTAATGCTGCTCCGTGTGGATTGACGCAAAATGCATTCACTGGCGTGGACGAGGGATGAATATTGTATGTTGGGGAATAATGAATAACCAGCAGGTCATGAATGCGTGAGAAACAAACGGGAGCCTGCACAGTAGCACACACACACACACACACACACGCACATCCAGCAAGCCTGCACACGTGTGAACTGAGTTACTGTTGTGTGATAGTAAATTGGCAGGAGTGCTATGGTGCCCACTTATGTAATGTCTCTGTCTTGCTTGCTCTCACTCACACACACACACACACAGATTATAACCAGAAAGGATTTAAACTATGCGAGTGTGAATATTTTAACGTTTCAGAGGGCATGGAAGGTCTCAGCTGAACTGAAATGTTTTAGTTTTTCCCTACTCATCATCCTCCATTATCCATTCCCCTAGGTATATAACGTCAGGTTTCACTATCTCCAGCTGTCATCCATACACTCTAATCCTCTACCTACTTTCTTCTCCTAAGATAAAAAGTCTGAGTTAATGTTTTATGAGGCGGCCCTTGCAGGGATTCACCATTTCCGGCCCAGCTAACTCACGACCTGACCTCTCTTTCTTCACACCACAGCACTCTCTTTAGATATGTCAGCGCGGTTTCCAGCACACAGACGCTACATCAATACTAATATGATCTCCATCCAGACGAGCGGTTTAGCTTTGTCTCTGTAATAATTCTACTAATTCACCTGAAAACACATATCGCACTGGGAATGTGAGTTCCAGTTTAAACAGGGAGCAAGTAGTCTAATCTGCAGCAAATACTACGGACGAGAAAGAACAGTTGTGAAAAGAAAGACGAGAGATTTCTTTTCTTGGGCCGACACCGAGGAGGAAGATTTACTGACCATTGTTTTCTTGTTTTATTTCAATGCTGGTAGTTAAGTCGTGACTGATAAGAACCAATTAGGAAGTGTACGAATTTTTGCCGATACATACTGCAACACAGCCCCAGAGTTTTCAAACTAAAACGGACCCGACAGCGTTTCCGAACCCCTCTGTTGTAGGCGCTCAAAACTGGAAAGAGTGAAGCAATTTAAAGCTAAAACACAGTCTTGTGGATAAAGTCAGAGGCACTGTAAGTGAAAAGAGAAGCTCCAAAGTGTGCCAGATAGTGTACCAATTTAACATTAGTATTCCCTTCAGGCCTCCTCTGCATCCACAGCTTCCTCTTCCTCCGGCCCAAACTGGCACACCCATTCCCTGGCCCCTCCCACAGCCCTCCACTTGCCAGCGGTCCCCGCAGTGTGTCCTCAGCACGGCCTGTGCCATCACGTTCAAGGATACACTGTTGACAGCTACGGGTCACTGCAGTCCAGGCACAGGGTGGCACACACTCATGAATGATGCAGCACTCGCCCTCAGTCTTACAGACCTCTGCTAACACATGAGGACACATAATCAGGCTAGCATGGGGTGCATGGTCGCACAATGGCACAGAGGAAAGCTGTGGCGTTTAGGGAAGATGCAATTAAAGCAAATCCCACAAGTCAACAAGCTGTGTATGACAACTTTGAGAAAGATTCTCTGCCTAGAGAAGCTCAATACTAAGGTATGACCTGAGGCTTACATCCCCATAATGAGCTCCATTATACTAGCCTGGATGCCAGACGAACTTAGCCCCGCCCACAACATTTTAGGTCGGGCAGTTCGGTCTGGAGTCGCTCCTTTGAGGAAAAATTATGCCCGACCGGGCCAATCAGATTGTCAGGGCGGGCTTTATACGATGATTGACAGATGATCAACGGTAACGTAATCAACCACGTCATCACAGTGCCCTTGGGTTGAATTCGTTTTCAACAAACATGCCTGCCGCTGGCGAGCTGAGATGTGTAGATGCTGCCATTGAGTCTGTTTTAGAAGACATCGACAGCGTATTCATTTTGAAAGAGGAACACAGAACGTGGAGGCGACGCCAAAGCACCGCGCTAATCCCTATCGCCCCGGCGCTGGGCTGTTCACAACGGACACTGAAGCGACGCTGAACCGCCGGGCAGCGCTAATAATATCCCCCGTTGATCCAGTAGATCGCTGCACGGCTTTGTGCCGGTCACACCGGAGGCTGAAGCACCGCGCTGCGCCAAGGCTGCCTCGCGGTGCTTCAGCCTCCGGTGTGACCGGCACAAAGTTTTAACATGGGAGTGGATGAGAGCCAGCTGTTATTTAAGGCTTGGCGCTGCGCTGAAGCGTCCGGTGTGAACCCGGCGTTAGTAAATAACTCACAATGCGTTGCTTAGCATATGTAACAAGTGTGGACTATAAGGTTCGGTTGGAGCCCTTCGTGTGAATACCAAGACACAGACAAAAAGGTGCTTTTAAATATAAATTGTATTGTACACATTTAATTCACGCCATGCATGCAGTCATTCATTCATTCAGTTATATGTTCAGTTAATTAGAGTCTGTTGGTCCAAAAAAAGGTTATTCCAAGGAGGGGGGAGAAAAAAAAAGGTTACGGTTAGTTCTCTCCTACCGCTCGCAGGGCAAGGAGGCTCGTAGGGAAAGGTTGGTTCTGAAAAAGTCCATACAGGGATAGCTCGCCATCAATTGTCGGTATCTTCGCACTTCGCACTGCTTCGCACTTCGCACTGCTCAACCATTAAAGAGGAAGTGCGCCTCTCGACCCGGATATTTATAGTGCTGAAACCGGAAGTAGTAGTTGCACTTGCGGTTCGGAAAATATTTTATTTTTAAATTATTTTAAACTCATGAGACCTGGGTTACACTTTCCCCCCCTGATCTCATGTCCGTCCCGTGACATGGAACTGGCAGATTATCAATAGAATATTCTGATGTGACAGACGGGGGAACTTCAGGATCTGTTATGTATGCAAAAACAGTTGCCAACCCATAGTAAAGTGATTGGATAGTGTCCAATACGGGGCTTCCAAGTTTGGTATACTGGAGTCGATCGGGCGGTTTCCTGGTTCTGGTGGATCCTGGTAGACTCGGAGGAGGGAGTGTCTCCGTGGAGCCACATGAGGGAGGCTGTTCCACTGAGGAGACAAGTCGACGTCCCACGGTGTACACAACCTTTTCATCGGACCGGTGTATGAGCCAGTAGAGGGTGTCCAAGGCCTAACTCCTGCTTCTGCCTTTTGGACCCAGGAGTGTTTTGGTTCAGTTGGTCGACAGCGCGAGAGACTGAGCTGAAAAAGCGTCTGAAAGCGGCGGAGCAGACTGGGTCGTTGATTCAGGGAGCCATGTGATCCAGTGTTTATTTCAGATAAAACAAATAACTTCAAACAGTGTGCTTTGATGACAGACCAGACCAGATCATAGCCAACTAACTCTCATCAAAGGAGAAACTTTTCAAGGGGACGGCTGCACAAGAATCTGAATATATCTGAAGTTAGGATGGGACTGTCCTTCAACCTGTTATAGGTTTATTTGAGGAAGCTGGCTGCTAAGAACAAAGCTCTGATGGAGCAGGGGGCAGAGAACGCTGCTCGAGGTGCAGAAAACACCTTTCTGAAGAGGCGGCTGGATGCAGAGAACACCGCTCTGAAGAAAAAGGATGTATATAACGGAACTCTGGTTGAAGAAAACATTGCACTGAAGAAGAAGCTGATTGCTGCAAACAAAGCCCTGATGGAGCAGTTG
This sequence comes from Pleuronectes platessa, assembly GCF_947347685.1. Classification (NCBI taxonomy): domain Eukaryota; kingdom Metazoa; phylum Chordata; class Actinopteri; order Pleuronectiformes; family Pleuronectidae; genus Pleuronectes; species Pleuronectes platessa. Next base: position 9,609,428 of record NC_070638.1, read on the forward strand.
AACGAGAAAGCTGCTCTAGGTGCAGAAAACACCGCTCTGAAAAAGCAGGCTGTATATAACCTTGCTCTGGGTGAAGAAAACATTGTACTGAAGAAGAAGCTGGATGCTGCAAACACAGTTATAAAGGAGCATGTGGCAGAGAAAGCTATTCTGGAAAACCTGGCTGGAGTAAACGCTGATCTAGCCGCAGACAGACATGCTCTGAAGAAAGAGCTAACTGCTAGGAACGCAACTCTGAGGAGGATATTCTCTACTGCCTCTCAGATGAATCAGGCCGGAGAGGACTTGTTCAAGATTGTGAAGTCTGTGGACACATCAAGAATCAGAGATAAAGACCTGGAGAAGAAGCTCGAAGATCTGAAGACGACGCTAAAAGAGAAGGAGAAAGAAAACTTTTCCCTGAGCGTTGATCTTCAGCTTCAGGACCAGGACAAGGTGATAGTGGAACACGAGTGGAAGGAGAAATTTAAAGATTTGCAGGAGAAGTATGAAGAGAAGCTGAGGTGCAGCGTCCTTGAGCAGGTGGAAAAAGAGAGAAAGACGGATGAGGCAATTAAACTACTGATTCTGCAGAAAATTGAGCTTCAGAGATTCACCTTGAAGACCAATGAGTACAGAGAGAAGGTCAAGAAGGAGATGAAGGAGAAGAAGAACCAGGAAAAGCAGGAAAAGAAAGAGCAACAGGAGAGAGAGAAGAAGGACAAGGAGGAGAGGAAAAAACTGAAGAAGAGAGAGAAGAAGGAGGAGAGAGGAGAAGAAGAAGTTGGGAAGATGTTTTCATGTTTTTGTTTTAAATGACGGAACTCGTCCTAATCTCCATTCTCATCTTCCTCTACCTCAACCCCCTCCTCATCCTGACTCCCCCCACTCCCTGACCCCTTAACCCCTTCCCACCCCCCACCCCCCTTACCCCCCTCCCTCCTTACACCTGTATTATATGTATAAATACTCTTTATCAGGATGATTCATTCATTTTGATATAATTGCTTAGACTCGCAGATCCATCCATAGAGTAAAGTGTGGTGATGGTATTATTGTTATTAATCAAGTGAGCTAGATGGTCACTAACAGCTACCATTTTAACACTTTTTCACAATAAATACTTTTAAGTGTAACTGTCAATGTTTGTCATCATCCACTCGATTCAGAAATGTGAATCAGCCCTGTTGACATCAACACGGTTCATTAAAGCACTGATACAAAGACAAAAAAAAAAAGGTTACGGTTAGTTCTCTCCTACCGCTCGCAGGGCAAGGAGGCTCGTAGGGAAAGGTTGGTTCTGAAAAAGTCCATACAGGGATAGCTCGCCATCAATTGTCGGTATCTTCGCACTTCGCACTGCTTCGCACTTCGCACTGCTCAACCATTAAAGAGGAAGTGCGCCTCTCGACCCGGATATTTATAGTGCCGAAACCGGAAGTAGTAGTTGCACTTCCGGTTCGGAAAATATTTTATTTTTAAATTATTTTAAAGTCATGAGACCTGGGTTACACATACGTCACATACTACGTTGCTCTGATTGGTTGTAGGTCTATCCAATTGAGCGAAGAGGAATTTTACTTCCTGGTCAGTTGAAACACGCCCCATAATCACAGCCCAATGGAGCGGTCTCAGACTCACATTCTGACTAGAATTGTGAGTCTGACAACGTCAGGCTACCATTATACCATATGTAACATTATAATAAAGCTTCATCTATAGAACCATATGGAGTCACAGCATATGGGCCAAAGATGATAAACATGGACTATAATTGTATATACATATTAGAGCCTGACCAATAATGATCTTTAGGGACTGATGTAGATTCAGATATTAGAAGCTTGAAAATGAAATGTAACTGAGGCTTGATATCGTATATTTTAACAAAAACTTTATAATTTATAAATATAATGAATACACAAATGCAGCAAAACACATTGAACTGTCATCTACTACATACATGATTATGCATCATTTTAACTAGTTAATCAATGGATTAATAAGAGAACAATTTGTATTCATACAGTTATTTATCAATGGGGTAATACAGCCAACTACCATTGCGCCACCACAAAGGTGAGACATAGAACAGTTCAAATCAGTGGTTTTATTTCTCGTATTGCTCAACTTCCAGAAATACTGGTGCCTATTTTTTCCCACGATGCAACATGATAGTGTTCAATTTCAGTTGTCTGATAAATGCCCTCAATCTATTCAACTCCACACCCTGAGTCTGTAAAGATTCCTCAGGGGTGACACACACTAATAGCTGTGTTTAAAAGTTTGGTGTGCAGTAATGCAGGGCTCTATTATAAAAATCTAGCAGTAGCAAATTCAAGCCAAATTTTATTTTTTACTACTTGGGGTCAGATTAAGGAAAGATTTCTCTGACGCTAGACAAAAACAACAGGCAATCAACAGGTAAATCATTTTCAGATGATCCTGCTGTCATATCTTTACAATTTTACCGTAATCCCAACAAGGGCTGTCTTAAACACACATATTTTCTCATGCTTCAGGGCACCGGTTGCTCATCGGCAGCGTCACTGTGTCACCTCGGCCTCCGCATTCTGTCACTCATGACTTGTTAATGGCCTGTGTACAGCAGCAGCCTGTCTCTGCAGCACTCCACACGGCTCTGATAAAGCGCGGCGCCTTATGGGGGCTTAGAGATGGCGAGAAAGCGAGTGGAGTGAGCTATTGTAATCTTAAGCACCAGCACAATAACCCACCCCCCCACCCCCTCACCCCCTCCCAGACACAGAGGGTTTTACGTTTACCCACCTCGCTTTCAACCCCCCCTGGGAAGTGCATCAGGGGAGGGTGAAATACGAGAGCCATGGATGAAGGGACAGTTGCGATAAAGGAGAAGGCTGACGACACCTCCCTCTGATACTGAGGCTACAGGGGTGAGAGGAGAACGTTAATTGGTAGGCCGGGGAAGTTTGGACATCATGCACAAGGCTAGAGCTGATTGTGGTGGAGTGCACGTCTATGGATGGAATGCATGGGTTTGTGAGTGTGTGTGTGTGTGTGCGTGTGTGCGTGTTTATGTGTATGTCAGTGATTAATTATCCTGCAGGAAGTTCTGCCTGTTTGTCACCCTGGGTTCCCCTGTTCATTTGTACTACTGCATTAATAATGGCTGTCGTTGATGAAGCGGGGGACATATTCCATTCATCGCTCCACCGTCTTAGGTCCTTTTCAAAAGACCATAGTCACAGTCAATATTGGCTTGAGCCACAAGTGCTCCCCAAAGTGTCTTGTAGTGAAAACCAGCACCATAAATCCTCATTTAGTCAACCTGACAGATGCAACACAACAAATGTCCAAAATCAAGCTTTTCAAATGAGAAGGAACAAGTAATTAATGCCATTATCCTGAATACAATGGACCTCAACTACAATGCCAGCACACCCATAGTTGAACATAATGATAATATGTGGTTTGAGCACAGATTGTGAAAATCCTGCAATTTTAATTTTAACTTAACACTGAATTTATGCCAATAAAAATGTACCTGACAGGAAAGCTGTTACCTTGCTATGAATAACCTTCTGTATTTTCATGGCCGCCTCCTGAGGCTTTAATCAGATTCTTTACAAAAAACAGAAATAAATGTTCAATGGCGATGTAGAAAAAAATGCAACTATCCTAGCGCGGATGTCCATTAGGCAAACACATATTTAAAAGGTCACAAAAGAGCAAAAGTGCAGAAGATAATTAAGTAGACTGTTGCAGCAATGAATGGAATGTGAATTCTATGACATTTGTCATATTCTATTATGGGCTAAATAAATGTCCTTCCTAATTTATTGACAGTGAAAAGTTCACATAATGCAGCTCTAAAGACTCTTTTGCAGAGGAAATTAGGAATCAATTCAGAGGGGATTCACATCTGAAATGACTAACAATTACAGGAGCATCAATGTTTGGTGTTGTTACACACACAAAAGCATCTCTGAAGTGTCTTACTGCACAACAACATATTTTTTTGGGTGCTGCACTGCCACCAAAACCCTTTGTCCTCTTATGTCATTAAGATTGAGAGCATGATAAGTGAACAGAAGCAGAGACTTAATGGGTCAGTGTGACACAAGGACAAGTCTTATCACAAATCACTTTCTTCCTGGGCTGGAATTAAGTGCTTTCATTACACATTAATTTGCTATAATGTATATAATTTAATGAACTTCATCACTGGCACTTTTAACATTGTAAACACACAGCATACACTGTCAACTACTGGCAGCAGAGATGCAGTTATTTAGGTCAGTTATTTATCAAAAATATTGCTGCACTCTCCATCATTTTGTACAGCTGAGTAAATTTTGTCAAATTAACGAGGCATGTTCTCCAATAAAATCCTTAATGCCAGGCTTAACTGAACTCATGAGCATAGCTTGAGATGCTCAATTCAACTTACATCAAGAAGTATAGGCACATTTTTGCACTTTAAAAGATAAAACAATCTCTCTTGAAAATATGACATGGCACCTTTTCGCTTTCTTCAGTGAACAGATGTGATTTCATGGACTGTGTGTGTGTGTGTGAGCATGTGCTACTATTCAACTATCAGATTCCTGAGAAAATCAGATTTAAGTCAAAGGCAGCAACACGAGCACCAGAGCAGGATACTGTACCCGCTCCTGTCTAAACCTGTTTTCATCTCAAACTAGGCTATGCAATTTAAGTATTTGTGCCTATCTAAATTACATGTACAACAAAGCCGACATGCTTTTTAGAGTTTAATCCGTTAGCTCATGTAAAAAGCAACATAATCTCCATAAATAACACAGAGCAACTGTGCTGTGACAATGCTCGCTGTAGGTTAAAGTTTGATGACGAATCCGCTGTAACAACCGTCACAATACATTCCCCGTGGTGCCAGGAAATATATGATCAGTGTGGGATGACTGTCTGTGACATATAGTTTGTGCCACTGACTGGAATTATTAGCTGCTAATCCAGCGATGAAGGGACAGTAAAACGACTTTCAGTTCCAAGTTTTCCCTCAGGGTGGCCCGCAAACACGCAGATAATTGTTTGTTATTGTTTGCGCTTAACCTCTAATGCCATTTATTATCAGAGGCTATGAAGGACTCTCGCAGCTTAGCTAAATATGGAAGCGAACCACTGGGACGTTGCAGGCATCCAAGTTTTTTTTCTGGGAGATTTTATATTAGGCCGCCATGTTGTAGTATTCCTTTGATAGTGCGGAAGAAGCAGAGTAATTAGAAGATTCGTACAAAAAGGAACAGGACAGGCAATAATAAAAGGTAAGCAGCTTTGTTATTTTTAGTTCAGCTATTTATTTATTTTTCATAATACAATAAAAATAGGGCTGATGGGAAGAAGGAGCCTTGGAGTAATTGACAGGAAAGTTGTCGGCTACAGAGTAGGTTGTTCTTTAATCCCACAGAAGGACACAGCCCAGAAAGTAATCAGACCCCAGATCTGTGGTTAAAGCTACAATCAGTCTGGTTCATTGCAGAGAGAAAGGAGGGAAAAGACGGAGAGGAAGGCTTTCACACAAGAGGAGCGAAGAGGATGAGAGGGAGAGAGAGCGAAGCATTAAAGGGCAGCTCTCTCCTGATGATGCGCAGGGATAGGATGAGTGAATGAATGAGATTGTGATGCTGTTGCACATTCCCCTGCCCCCACGTGCTCACTTTTCTCTTTCTTCTCCTCCTCCTCTCCCCCTACCCTCCCGGACTCCCTCCTTTTTCTTGCCTTTTGTTTTGTTTAAAATTTAACAAGGTCTGGAACAGTGGAGGGCTGAAGCGGGCATCCGGGGTGTTTTGGCTCGGCTTCGTGTCACATGCAGGGGCCATGTGAACACAGTGCCACTGAGGGAGTGGGAGGGGGTAACGGGGGTGTACAGGCAGAAAGAGGCAGAGAGAGAGAGAGAGAGAGAGAGAGAGAGAGAGAGAGAGAGAGAGAGAGAGAGATAAAGAACAACAGAGGGGAAGTATTCAACCAGAGGGACTGGGAAGCAGTGTGAGCCAGAGGAAAATTGGGTGGCAGCCGAGCGAATGTTACTAAAGCTGTAGAGAGACACTGCAAACGAAACAGGAACTGGAGACAAAATAAGACTGGCCAGCGAAACTGTGTAAGAGCAAACAGAGCACAAATTAAAAGGGGGAAAGGACAGGGGGAGGAAAAGTTACTTCCTGGTGCAGCAGGTGAATGTTCCTCTCTTTTCTCCCCAGGGCCTGGGTGATTATCGTTCTGCGCCGCTAACAGCAAGTGACAAGCAAGTTGCCATGTTAATGATTGAGACCGGCCGCACGTGGAGGGACGTCTCCTCTTCTGGACTTTAAGCTTCACCGATCTCAGACACGCTGTTCCTATCTACTCTGACTCAGCTTTATAGAGCACACCGGTGTAACTGAGTGATATCCAATAGAACAGTCTTACATTAAATCGAACAGTTATGAAGCCTAGGATAGTCTGTTTTGGGATGTACAGTTTGTTTAGCATTAGATGAATCTGTTCAGTTTTGGTGAACACTGGATATATATTTTTTACAACATAACGTTCTGAAAGGGCAGTTGGTCTGCTGCGTTGTTGCTTTTGATATTTCAAACCTGCAATAACTTATTTCTGGGGCAATGGAAACACGCTGTGGCCATAACACTGACATTATTGGTTATTATTTTTTTGCAAAAACATATTTACACATCTAGGAGATATGACGCAAAAGTAATATGATTTTAGATTCCGGTGCCTGTGCACCTGATGAGTGTAACTCCAGAATTCACTCTGCTTTTAGATATGTATTTGGTCTCTACCAACTCCTGAGGGAAATATCTCTCTCTTCAGTAGCAAAATGCTCCTCTATTTTTATCAGTTCATCTCTAGCTTTGCTTATATATATATATATATATATATATATATATATATAAATATCCGGATTACTCACTGTGACTTCAAAAAACAATGCTATTAAAGCAGTGAGAGTAAATCAAAATTACAATTACCTTAAGCCTTGAGTCCTGCACCAGGTAACACAGCAATAAAGTTGTGCAACATGTAAAAAATATATATCTATATATGACTAAAACGGGACATAGGCGAGTGGTGGGTGAGAACGAAAGTATCTTTTTTATCTGGAGAAATCAGAAATCAAAATGATTGTGCAGTATTTATAACATTTAAATCAGCTTATATGAAGCCCAGTCCACCGCGAGGATTTGTTGTATTGTTGAGAGCATATGACACCACCTTCGACCAATTCACTTTCCCTCAAATAACTGTCTCTACAGACAGTGAACGCACTGGTACAGAAAATGGATCACATAAAGGCAAAAGTAGCCAGTGGTGAATATGTTCTTTTCTCAGTAGCTTTGCTCCTTTAAAAATAATTAGCTTTCGATAGCCGCAAGCTAGTCTGCTGAGGAAACACATTGACAGCTGCAGGAGCACTGAAGGTGCTGAGACGAGTGACAGATACTTTTCCAAAAACACAACTCAACCACCGAAAACTGGAGAAGGACACAACCTATTTGATGTGATTGACTATGTGTGTAGCATGTGTGTTTAATCACGTTTGACGGGTTGGGTTCCGGGAAATATGTTAACAGTTCCAAGCAGGTCCAGATTTGACTTGAAGATAATTGCAGGTAACAGGTCAGGTCCAGTAAGAAGCTCTGCGGGTGCAGGTTTGCAAAAAATGGACCCATGCAGGGCTCTGCCTTGAAGCAGGAGAAGCAAAACAAAAACCTGAAATACACTAAAATGCACTGTGGAAAAGAGAAAACCTCTACGTAGATGGGTAATAATTATCTATGGTCATTTCCATAGCTAAAAGAACAAATACAAGATTACAGCAGTTGTATTCGTATACATAGATGCATATATGGGTTGCTACCTTTGCCTGATAAAGGGGCCTGAATATTTCCTCCACCACTGCAAACACCACAACAACACAAACTACAGAATCTAAATATTGTTGCAAAAACACAGGATTCATGCAGATCTTCAGTTCTGCATTAGACTGCACATGTTTGGAATTGCTGCATCTACAATGATGACATTCTGTAGATGTACCTCTAGGATTTATATGAGTCGTATACATTAACCACAGTCCCCCCCCCCCCACTGTTTGCTTTTCAAGCCTTTCTCTTAAAATAAACACCCGACAATGAGGAAGTATCATTCTTAGGCTTCAGCACTTTTTTTTTTTCAGGGGAAGATGAACTTTAAACTAGGTCATTTCATATCAACAAATCTGCCCTCTCTTATTAGAGCAGAGTCCATAAAAACAAGATCAGCTCCACCCAAATACACCTTATCTCGCTGTGTCCAAATGATACAAAGAAAGATTCGGGGACAGTCTGTTAAACCTCCGAGCTCATTTCACACAATACTATTAGCAATACACTCATCTATTTAGCTTTATGTTTCTGTATGGTAGGAAGGAGCCTCTGTGAAAACAGGACCTCTAATAAACAACGCTTCAAAACCTAACTGGCCCTTTTAACTATCATTTGATCAACATGTGTGTAAGACAATAATGCAAAGAAATTGGAATTTTAACACAATGTGAAATAGCCTCTCTGGAGACTATGCTTTGTAAAACAAATAAGTGTAAGCACCACTGGAGCGTTGGTATTTAAAAAGCTCCTATCCGAGAACTGACACAGTTCTGTCCTGTACACCAGCGGGCAAGCAGGCTGTGTGTTCCCTAATCGGAATTTTTTGGGCCTCTTTAATGCTGAGAGTTGCAGATGTTGTCTGGTATTAGGCTGTGCTGCTGCTGATCAAAGCTGTGGAAAGTGAGCCCCTGCTGGTCTGCCTCTAATCCCCCAACCCAGCCAACCTCATGCATGTGGCCAGGGCAGGGACTGGTGCACGACTCTGGGACAGTCGGCCCCCTCCATGACCCTGCTGAAGGGGGAACCTCTTGCTCGCCTTTGCTCGTGAACTCCATCTACTCTGCACTGTCGAGGTTTCTGGGTAGGATTCAGCAAGGGCAGTTTGACAGACAGCTGAGAGGCACGGCTGCTCCCATAGGGCAGGAGAAGCCCCTGCCCTTCCCAAACGCCAGCCCCCCTTCCCAGTCTGTGTCTTATGATGTGCCTGCAGCCAGACAGGAGTGACATATCAGCATGACATTGTTCGGCCTAGATTCAGCTGCTTACCTCAAAGCATTGAGAATTTCAATTGCATTCCTTCTGCTACATATTTCCACAGGGGAACGTGAACTAAACAAAACTGTACATCAAAACAAGCAAACACACAAGAGGAGGCGGGGAAAAAAGGGCGATTTTACGTGTATTAAACCAGTAGGAATAATTTACACAAGCTTAATTTGACTTTTACCTTTTATTAATATTTTTATTTAATAATTATGAGGATGACCAGTAATTCTTGGAATGTGAAGCAATAAGCTATGGAGGGATAAAGAGATATGAGAAGATAAATGGAAGCTGTCAGATGGTGTGAGCGAGGAGGAGATGCGAGGAGAGATAGCGAAAGCTGAAGGAGGGGGATCGATCAAGAGAGAAATTGAGAGAGGGACAAAGATCCGGCCCGAGAGGGAATGAGAGGAGGGTGGGAAGATGTCAGCCAGCGAGGCAATCTATATTAGACAGAAAACAGCTCCCTTGGCTTTAACTGCTACAAGCTGACACCGCCATCCCGTCCCTGTCTGCACTCAGCAGACACAAACAGACACACGCATGAATCCTCAGACACACACATACACACCCAGCTCAACGCTGAGCGTATGGTCACATTTCATTTAAGACCACTTGTACACGTGGAGCTGGCTGTGAATAAGCATGAAATAAAGTATATAAATCCATTCGTTGATTGCTGCCTCGCTATCATTTCAGGCGCACACATAGTGAACCTAAAAATGTAAGTGCACACTGACACATGCGTATTGGATTTGAGCTCTGGAACGTGTGAAAGCTGATCACACAATTACATAATGACTCAGCAATGGGCCATTTAGAGAAACCATTAGCTATCAGGCGTGGACATACAGTAGATGGGAGAAAGGATGAGGCGGCCTTGTGTTTGCATTCATGGAGAATCTGCAGTTGTGCCAAACAAAGCCATGTTTTGCAGATTTAAGTGAAACCGAGACTTGAATACTGCGATTCATGACTGTTGCCTAGAAAAAGAAAATTCGATTAAAAAAAAACATTCACTGAACCACTTTGAGTGATCAGCATATCAAAATTGAAACCATGACAAAAATCAGACAGACTGTTCTCCTTCTGCCTTTACATTTTTTTTTCATAGAGACACAAGAGTGAGTATGTGAGCAATCTGGCGTAATGACGATACGACTGGAACGACAAGACTGACAAGACAGAGTGAGCGGTTCTCTCTGCTTAATAGCTGGAGAAAGCTGGGAGCTTCATTAAGCCTTTAAACCTCACAGAGTCGTTTAAGTCATCGCGTCACAAGCCACCGCCTCCTCAGAGAAGGCCTGAGGTAAGAGTGGAAAGACACAGCCCTGAATGAGATCCCTCGAAGCTTCTACAGTGATCAAACTGTCTTCTTATAATGTAACACCATGTGTCTACATGGTAAATGGCCGATTATTCCAGGAAAGCTGCTTCTATTGCATGTGCCCATTCATATTATTTTTCTGCAATTTGAGCCCTTTAAAGTTTTGTTATCATTGTTTAAAACCTTTGATTTCTATGATGACGTTAAGAAAATTGTGTGTGTTTAATTATGTCGTACATGAAGGACTAAACATCTGTAATAGATGTGAAGGAGGAAAGCCGCTCTTGTAGGAAACAAGAGGGAAAACCTCTTTAAATATTACGCAAGAGGTACAAAAGTAAGAACTAGAATGGTGTTCAGCAGAGCGCGAACCTCCACCAAGGTCCAACAGTCCCTTTAAATCAAGCTGCACCACATTTTGCACGCTCAGAGTTCTCAGTTACCTAAATGTTCAGATTTTTTTCAAACGAAATCCATGGAAATGTTGAAAAACATCTAATTTCGCAATGTAAGAAAAAAACAATCTATACAAAGATTTAATGGGTTCCTCCCTGACCGATACCGCATCTTTCCACCAAGTGTCACTGAAATCTGTAAGGTTGTTTTTGTGTAATCTTGCTTTCAAACCTGAGCATCCATGCAGAGAAAACCCCTTTCGAAAGGTGCAATATATTATGTTATTTTGAAAAAAATTATTCCCATTACTAATCCAGATGATATAAAATGTCTTACCATTAATGTACAGTCACAAAAAGAGAGTAAATCCATATTAGACCCTTGTTGTTTGAAAGCAGGTTTCACCACACATCTCTGCTGTTAGTAGTTCTGCTTGAACAGTTCTTCCTGCCAAGTTCACCTTGCTAGCGAATACAGAAAATAATGTGGGAATTAAATGGAAACTGGGTGAAGCGTTTTGACACCGCTACTGAGCCCGAATTTGTTTCACAGGAGCTCAAGCTATAAACTTGTGTCGGGCTAAAAGGAATTAATGCATTGATAGTTTCTCAGCCAGCATACGCCAGTGGTCATTAATTTCACTCATAAAACAGGCCGAAATCCTAACACCGCTTTGGATTTACAAGAGGCTGCTTTTAAAAAGAAAACATCTCAACGGTAATAGGCTGAGTGGCGAGTTCACAATGAGCTGAAGTGCGTGGATGAAGAGTGTTTGCAAGGCTGAGGAGGGCAATGATTCTAAATAATTTACTGCACTGCTCTGATTTGTTTAAGATCTCCAAGTCCACCGCCTCTAGGGAAACCTTGTGCCAGTGTGTGTTGGGGTTCAGTATAATTTTCTTTTCTTGTTAGTCCTCACACAAACAACAACCTCTGGGTGAGGGACCTTCATTACATGTAGGACTAAAGATCTCCTGTCCTCAGAGAAGAATTAACACGTATCTGAACCCTATACTTTCACTTGAATGGACAATTAAAACATGACTGTGACTTAGGGGGCAGTTAGAAAAACCTGTTGAAACCCAACTCTCTTGGAATACAATACTTGTATTTACAGCTAAGGCATCCTGTGCTTGTCAGCAGTAGAATGTGAACGTATTGATTATATGAGTCAGTGTATGTTTGTTTTTTATTACCCTTTTGCCTTTTACTCAAAACTCTAATAAAGCTGGCTAAGCATGACAAGAGGCTCCTGTGTGGGCAGCCCTGAAAGGATCACTCGTCAGGCTGCCAAAGAGGACAGCGGCCCTTTGAACTAGGCAGCCTTCTGTACATGCATGCAAGTGTGTGTGTGTGTGTGTGTGTCAAGCTGGGCAAAGTGACTTCTCTCATCTGGCCACCGCAAAGTCTGTGCAGTCAAAGCACGACCTGAACCCTTCAAAGTTAAATTGGCCCAAAGGATCTGCCAGGACGCGCCGCAGCAACTCCTCGACTTAACGGCCTCCTCCCATCCTCCTCCTGCTTCCCTGATCACGCCGCGTGCTGAACGCCTCATCTGCCTCTTTTATTAAAGACACAGTACCGTTTATTGGCCGCGTGTGTGCTTCATATCTAGGTTACGATCAAATCGGCAATCAAATTATTGCAATTGCTGAGAAACTGGGCTGTAAAATAGGGTTTGGAAACTGGACTTCCTGTATCAAAGGCCACTATGCATGCACAGGCATGCAGACAAAAAGGCCCTCAGTGTGACTGAGGTCTACAGTTGTGGCAGCTGCGGCTGAGTCGGCCAGCGAGTCAGCTGAGGCTGGCCCCATCTCCACTATCTGAGCAGGAAAACCATTTAAATTCAGCTCAACATGTGTCGGCATGGTATCCCCCTCGCCCATACACACCCCCCCAACCCCCCTCACTCCACTTCCTCCTCAGCAGACGTGCCTGACATTCTAGGGGAGCCAGCGTACATTCCTCACATGCTTTACTAGTGTAAGGAAATGGAAGAAGAGCAGGCCAGACGCGTCGGCTCCTCATTCCTTTTACACTGAGTGCTTTCTTAGTAAGTGCGTATGTCTGTGTGTGTGTGTGTGTGTGTGTGTGTGTGTGTGTGTATGTGTGTGTGTGTGTGTGTGTGTGTGAGCTCTTCTGTGTCCTCCATGGGACAAAATGAGAATTACTCCTTTTCTGCAGCCTGCGTACTACTGAGTGGCGTCATTGGCTGAGGAGAACTCAGGTGACCACAGTTAAGCTGTCTCACATGGGATTTGGAGGCGTCGCCCTGAGAGAGGCTTCAGGAACTGTTGCTGCTGCTGGTTGAGCTCAGCTGACTGCACAGACTCATTGCTTTTATTTCCCTAAACGCACATCCATTCACACGAGCCCCCCGCCTGCACGCTCAAACAACCTGCCACATAATGCCATCTAAATTAAACCACTCCGGTAGCACCTCAAGCAACTCAGTATTTTAAGAGCACAATAGGTCACAGAGCACGTGAGCCTGTGAATGTGAGCAGCAGCACATGTGGCCATTTCAGCATCGTATTGAGTGACCTGTAGTTCAACAGCCTCTCTGGAGAGTAAGCTCAGAGTGAGTGTCTCTGTTAGGGTCTCTTTCTCCATAGTTCAGCAAACAGACTGTCTCTGCGCAACTGTGGTCACCAGCCCCCCCCCCCCCCCCCAAACACTTGCCTCAGCAGTGACAGCAATAGCATAAGTGGTGGAGGCGGGTAGCTTGGTGAAGAAAGGGGCTTCCTGCGCTTTGGAGCACGTTAAACCAGCTTGGCAGGCTGTTAGTTAGTGTGACAGGGGCCGAGCTGGATGCCATTAGGACAGGCACTGTGCAGCATCTCAATGACCAGAACTCACTGAGTCCACAGAGAGGGTTTATGGTCCTCCCGGCCATACCGCTCCCACCCCTACTCTCCACCCAACCACAAAGGCATTCAGCCTTTTCATTAGGATGATAATGGGGCAAAAGCCGGAAAGGGCCCCATGTCTGAGCACCATAACTTGCGGTGATGGCTTTGTAGCGATGTCATGCGTGTCCATGGGAGCACTGTGTGCTGCTACGGTCCAATAGAAAAGACAAGGCCGGAAGAGACAAACAAACAAACAAACAAATAAAACACGGATATGGAAATTAAAAGGAAGTCCCTGAGGCAAGGTGGATCTGGCCAAGCAGCACAGTTTGGACCATGACCTCGCTGTGACCTGTTTCTAAACCAGTGGTGCACTCACCTTCTCTGACAGCAACGAATGTGTAGAGATAATATGTGGAAAGGGGAATTAATAGTGGGGTTTGCTCTAATAGTAGAATATGTGAATACACACATCTTGAAAGCACCTGTTACTAAGACTGAGCATCATGTGCTGTGCAAAGGAGGCCTCAGCAAGTCCCCAAACGAGCCTGAGGAACCGGATGGTGAGAGAACGTGATTAGATCTGAAAGCATCATTCCTCTTACCTGCGTAGAAACGTAACAAGGAGCCGATTTCTGTGTTAAGCCCTTCCTCTTGAACTCGCCAAGGGTCCTTAAATCCAAGCTTAAAGAGAAAGTCATTCTGGATCTGCAGAGGCCTCTCATCTGGGCTAAGCCTCCTGACGGCTTCACCATGAAGCTGCACATACAGCGTGGGGCTGGAATCACAGGAATTCCCATTGTGGTCTTCTGACAGCCCTGGTTTTGCAGAGTCCGGATGTTGGATGTCAGGTGTAGTACCTGTAGAACAGGCTCTTGACAATGAGCCGGCACTGCTGCTGGTTGGCATGCTGCCCAGGCTGTGTGGGCTCAGCCTGCTGTCCGGCCCCACATTGTCATTTAAAGGTCCCGTGTTGCACTGCTTGTAGCTGGCAGTGATGCCCCCGTTGTGATGCTGGGAGATGGGGTCCATGCTGGTGCTCGACGCTGGACAGTCGAGATCCAGTTCGTCCGAGGAGCTGCCGTACATGTCGTGGCCCTCCGTGGCGCTGTCAAACGTGGGGCTGAGGATGGAAGCCTCAGTGCCCAGGATCATGTCATCACTCAGGGAGTCCCTGTGCTCGCTGAGCCGGGCCCCGGAGCTGAGGTCATCGAACGCACTGCTCTCCACGTCCGAGCCAGAGTTCAGTCCATAGCTGTCCACGCCATTCCTGTGCTCTGAGTCATCGTCATTGGGGGTGTCCATGTTGGAGTTGGAATTCAAATCTGACAGGGAACAGGTGATGATGTCTTGCGACTCTGAATCAGGGGTGAAAAGTTTCCCATCAACGTCCTGTTGCGTTTGCCTCTCGTCTGCATTCTCCAGGAGCAGCAGCCTCAGCCGGTCTCTCGGATGGCCCCTTAGATCGGTGGATTCCAGGGGGGTCAGGTGGTTGCCTTTCATACTCGAGTCTTCCATCCCCTTGCATGGGTTATCACCATAATCATACTTCACATTGCAGTTGCCATTTTGGTCAGTCTTGGGGTTGTCTTTACAGAAAATGCGCATAACGGAGCTCGACTTACTGCAGAGTTTACTCAGCCGGAGCGCCACCTCGCCGGCTGTGGTGTCCATAGTGCAAAGGACCGGCCTGGGATATGTGGGCGTCAGTCGGTCGTGGACATGTACGGAGCCCCGGTGGAGATCTGCCCTCACCCACTCTCGATCTGCGGGCTGCAGCTGCATGTTCTGCCGGTGCTTCAGCAGCGTCTTCCTGTCCAGACTCCGGGTGTGCAGCGACGCGGAGGACAGGGCCGAGTTCATCTTGGCACCGCGGCCGGCGGTGACAGCCGGGGCGGCGGTGGCTGCAGCTGCGGCGGAGAGGTTCCTCTTCAAGCGCCTGCGTCTCAACAGGAGGGAGCCGGAGTTGCTGGACGAGCCCCGGCCATTCGACGCCACGGCTCGGTCTGACGCACTGGATCCCGCGGCCGAGGCGGAGTGAGGGAGGCTGTTCCCGTTCCTCGCCTCTGCGCGGGAGGGAGACGAATGTCCACCGCCATCGTCCAACGGAGTCCCGCGGGCGACAGACAGTCCGATGGGCTTCTTCATGAACTTCGCCGCGCCTCCATCCGACGCGTCCTCAGCGGCAGCCTGCACGCTTTCCATCTCTGTCCCGCTCGGGGTAAATAACGGTGCGCACTCGGTTCCACCTACTACTACATTTAAAAGCCAGGAGAGGAGCCCGCCTCGCTAAATGTCCGCCGACCGGGCGGTGTGGCTGACTCGTCCCGCTGGTAGTCATTCACTTCTCGCCTTCCCTTTCCCTGCCGGAGTCTCCTCCACTGCTCCGGGGAGGGGGGGAGAGAAAAAAACCATGTTACCGATGAAATTCTCTGGGAAGAGGCAGGGCAGGGCGTGCGGGGCCGGATCGGGGCGGAGACGTGACGGCGCGTCCCGCTCCGAGCAGAGCGCAGCGCCGGAATATGAAATGAACGTCGGCCGACCTCCTACGCAAATGCCGCCTGATATATATTCATGAGGACGACACAAGATGGGGGTCGCCGACAACAACGCGGTGGATTGTGGGAAGCGTAGTGCGTCGCTGCTGCCGGTGAGGAGGAGGGAGAGCGGCGGGACTACATTTCCCGTGGAGGCGGCGGGCAGACGACGAGAGTAAACACGGCTCGGTGTTGAAATGTTTTGGAGCTGCGGAGTCTCCTCTGCTGGATGAATGGAGAAAGTGTAAAAAAAATTATGAACGCGTCACATTAAACATGGAGTCTGCAGCCAAAACAAACACGCACTTATTATGAGGGTTGCAAAACGGCGAGGTGGAAATAAAATACTTTAAATTCCGTAGTGTGGAGGAATGATGCTTCACTGCGGGGCCCATTTATTTATAGACGAGCGGTGACGAGGCAAATAACTTGAGCACCATCTCGTCGGGACGCCATTTCACAAGGCCGCCGCGCACACTGGTTCTCTTGTGTTTAGCGCCATCTAGTGTCCGGAAGGTGAACCCCCCAACCCCTCAGGAATATAAGCCATATTATAGAAATGGGTCTTTAAAGAGAGAGTTAAAAGAGGAAAGCGAGGTAGCTTGTCAGATTCCCAGTTGAAGGTTAGTCCATAGTCGTGGAAATCATCCAGAAAAAGTAGTTCCACGCCCTCACCCTGGGAACCAAGAGTAGATCTGCAGATCTGAGATCAGGGGATTAGAAAGGTCAGTGGTGATAAGAGGGGGCAATGCCACTTAGAGATTTAAAAACA
The DNA here is from genome assembly GCF_947347685.1 of Pleuronectes platessa. Classification (NCBI taxonomy): domain Eukaryota; kingdom Metazoa; phylum Chordata; class Actinopteri; order Pleuronectiformes; family Pleuronectidae; genus Pleuronectes; species Pleuronectes platessa. The sequence goes on from NC_070638.1 coordinate 9,626,440, forward strand.
GCTATAAACTTTAAAATCAATTCTGAGCGAGACAGGTATAGCCAGTGCAGTGAGGCGAGAATGGGGGAGATGTGTTCATACTTTCGAGCTTTTGTAAGATTTCTAGATGGCCCGGAGACAAAAGCATGAGTAACAGTTTGTGCATCACTGAATGTGAGAAATTATCAAATTTTGTCAATAAAAAATTATAATTATTACCGAAATCCAGTGTCACCGTCAGAGGTACGCAGGGTTCCTCACCACGTCTTTTAAGTACAGATAATTTGCACATTCGCCAGTTGATGTGGTGCAAAGATGGTGGGAATCAAAAAGACAAATTTAATATAGTAGATCCCAGTGTAAAACCAAAGGTTTTCCAATAAATATATAAAAAATAATACTGAAAGCCAATGAATGTACAACTCGTTTTGTGTTTGTAATTTTCAAAATGAATTCCATCTGAAAATAACTGGTACCAATCTCTAACACAATGTTTTTTCTGAGTTTCAAATGGTTTCACATCCCTTGCGATGCGGAACATATGTATTTATTAATAACCGATCTAACATTTTAGCTTTATAAAAGACGATTAAACCTGAGAGGGGGAAGTGTGGCTAAGTACTTTTACAACTGGTACAGACATTATCTTGCTCAATGGGTTCAACCATGCAAGTTTCTATCTGGTGATAAATTAACACTTTCACTCACATCTTTAATTTCTAAATGCCTCAACATTTTTTTATGTGCCACTTATTTATTAGTACTGTCTTTCCTGGTTTAATGGCAGAATCGTGTTTCTGAGGGCCAACCTCATACAGAATGTGTTCCATCAAGTATGCATCCGTAACTTCCTCATGGCCTTACCTTTAAAGGGTTACCTTAATTTAATTAACGTATTTCTGGTAAGGTGCTTGCAGACAGCTGGATATGTAAGACGTTCAAATTCTGTACAAGCAAAACAACACAAGCATAATTTTATGTTACTACACATTTAAACTGGACTCAGAATAAAAATACTGGTTCAAAAGATTTTTATCTTTACAGGTATCCCTCAAAATGGCTACAAGATGCAGGACCTGAACTGGGATTGTTATTCAAGTATCCCGAAGAAATAATGCATACAATACGAGTGCATTCAGAGATGGAATTTAATTGGCATGATTTATCCTTTACATGGTGTTCTGTATTTCAAAAGTGACACACACAAAAAAAACTCTTTCAAATGCATCAGTTTGCTCCATCGACATACAAAAGGAAACAAGATTATTGCTGAATTCATGTTCCTTGATTCCAGCAAAACGTCATGCTCGGCCCTGCGGCTCGGGCCGTCTCTCGGGAGCTGGAAACGAGAACTGGAGTGTATTTTGTATAAATTCATTCCTATTGTACTAAAACTGTGAGTGAAAATTTTAAATGGTGACGTGATGATGCTGGAATCGAACAGAAGCTTGTAAAACAAAAACAAATCTTCTGATTCAAAATCTGATATTTAGTGACCCAAATAAATGTAGATAAAAAAAAAAAAAGGTTAATATGACATGAGACTGTACTGTGCACTGATTCATAAGAACTTAACGCACAACACTTCACATACAGACCATAAAGTGCAAAATGATTTTCTCAGTTCTCACATTGGGTCATTCATCCATCACTGGCTGAGACCGTGACGTTCAAACAAGTTAACCTTTGCAGACAGATGCATCAAAGTGGGAAGCCAACAGTCTCTCACCTCTCATGATAAACAAGCACTTCAATATTGCAACTTTAAAAGTAAGACAGTAAAAAATAATAAAAATATTCTGTGTAGTTAAAGCTCACGAGCATTGGAATACTGGTACATGATCAGGTAACAAGACTTTGAAAAGTGAAGAGACAAACTGGTCACAGATCAGAAATTCAACAATATTTTACAAACTGGGGCCCTGAACTTGAAACGGTGACCGTTGTAAAGCCGAACTCTTAAATGTGCAAAGAACCTTTAGCATTAGAAATTTAAAAATCCTGACTCATAGAATCTGTGTTTTTGACGAGAGAATGCATCGTGTCCTGGGACAGATTTTAGAATTGAATGAGCTGTCGTAGAGGCAGGTTATTAGTTATTTTTTTGGATCCATCAAGAAAAAAATCTGAAAAACATCCTCCTGAATAAAGCTTTGCAAAAGTATAAAAGAAAAATGAAACCCTGAAGTGAGACGTATAGTGTATAAGCACAGTAAAAAAATGTGGGGGGGGGGGGGGACACCTGCAGTTTAACCTTTACTCTACAAACAGCAGATATTGCTTGGTCAAAAACTTAGCACAACATGAGTATAAAAGTAAAGTGTATAATACAATGCACATTATGAGCAAAGATCATTACAACACACTGCAGCAAACACACAAAAAAGTAAGATAATAAAGCGGTGAGCCTGTCTCTTGGTATTCTGATATTAAAAAGTATCTACCAAAGAGCTGGAACATGTAAAACATGTAAATGAATTGCCTCTATTAAAAAAAATATATAAAACACAAATGATCCACACACACTTGAACCAGAATATATCTCCCAGCTGCAATTTTTACATTAGTTAAATTCATAAGACTCTGACATGAATGAAACCTGCTCAATCTTCTTTATCTGTCCTTCCTTAGTATAAACAAAATGTACATTAGGAGAGAGTGCAGACGTCGCCCACACTCCCAGATTCACAGTTAGCAATTAGATGACAACATAGTCAGTACAGTGAGAATAGCGCGCTATGAGTGAAGAAGTTAGGACTAGGTGGTAATGACACAGAGGGGGCTCCAGGGGGTGCTATAGTCTCGGAAAAGCAGAAGGGGTGAAAAAAAAAAACATATTGCACATGATTTGAATGTTGGACCCCTCCCCTCCCTCCTGTGTGTCTTTCTAAGCAGCTCCCAGCAGGTGCAGTGAAGATGGATCTCCAGCTGATGTGGTGAACTCCTGGCACAGAGTCGTCCTTTGGAGGAAGAGGAGTTCAGAGTGACAGCATAATAAATAGGGCAGGATAAAAACACGTCCACTGAGACAAGTCCACTGGTGTCATCGATTAAGCGAAGGTGCAGTCGCGGGTGCCAACTAAAAAGAAGAAGATGATAATAACTCCGGCTGTCCGAATCGCTGCAGAACTGAGCGCCTGCCACAGAGCTCAGCAGGGAGGTTCAGAGAGACAGTGGAGCAGAGTCCACAGAGGGCCGATGTTGAACAACTGGAGTCATTATGTGCTACTACGGTGGATGGAGGTGTGGGTGTCTGCATCCTGCGGTGTAGTACCGACTCAGTTGTGTGGGTCTTGAAAAGGCATTTCAGAAGACATGGCCTTATTGTAGAAACGGGCACCATTTTTACTGTCCAGCACTTAAGGTTCTCAGTGGAGGAGAGCGCCACTCTGGCACTGCTCGAGACAGTGGGGGTCTACTATGGTCGGTGAAACCTAAAAATAAAAAAAACATACAACTGTGAGTTTTTCAATTATTTCATCTCATTTCATCACTTCAGCCAGAAACAGTGGCGCTGCACCAGCCAAAAACCTGCAGCACAGAAACCGCTCTGGTCGTGCATGCCGCGGTTTTATATGTTAGCATGCGTAGCCACATGCAGTTAAAGGGATTCTGCACATTACCTGGTTAAATGGCGACTTGACTCGTGCACTTCCATCTCGTTGCTCTTGAAATCGTTGAGTTCCTTGCGAATAGCTGCCTGCAGAGCACAAACAAGAAAGGGGGATTGAGAGAGGCAGCAGAGGCTTAGTAGGCAAACAGCGGCCTGGAAGCCCTGACTTGGCCCTTTTAGCACGCTTCATGCATCATTTATCCTCATCTCAAGGCCCATAAATGATTCCGCCTAATTCTCTTCACACAACGCAACAGCCTTTCAAATTCCTTCTCTTGAGACATCGAAGAGCTAGAACAATACCATTCCGTCTGTTGCTGGTCGACTGAGGTAAACAGCTTGTAAAGAAAGTCTCAATGCAGTGGATTTAAGATAACGTGCATATTTAGCTTTGAAGTACTTCTTTGATCCAAAGTGCAAAGTTAAATGCACATTTTTCGGTGTGAAAAATAGTTAAAACACTGCAAATAAAGTCAGCAGTGCTCTTCAAGTGTAACTTCACCCCTTAGTTTTCGCTGAAGTGCCGCTCTCTCCGCATCGCCGACTCCTGAGTGTTTTGTTTTTTAAACATCTCATTTAAAAAGGAAGCTGTCTGAGCACCAACCTTTTTTTTTCTCCATTCATGCAGTTCTACACCTTCACATTTAGGTCAACACAAAGCCCGGTGAATCATGGCATCTACGTAGCAACACTAGAGCAGTGCAGGGGCCGTGTGCCTTGCCCACGGGCAGAATGACTGCAGACAGTCTCAACAGGAAAGTGAGTCCAAGCTCCAAGAAAAAAAAAAACGCGCTGAAGCTGCATCCCTTCTAACGATGTCATGAGTGACAGCCACCCAGCCAGGTGATGTCACTGCTTATATGCTGCTCAGCATGACTCAACGGGATGTCTCCATGCTTCTGTGACAGGAGAACAAGCAATCAAATAACTGTCTTAACAGATAGAAACCGGGAGAAAAACAGATGGCAGCCGAGCAGCCTCGCAGGATGAGGGGGGGTCCTGAGGCCCTTCTCGTCCAATTACTGTCTTATGTAAGGGGGGAGTAGTTGCGTAATAATGACGCTGAATCCCTGTGATTTTCCAGAGCGGTATTCAGGTGTGACGTGTTGAGTTCAACAAAGCAAAACAAAAGGCAGAATATATGGTCTGCAAAAAAAGAACAAATGAAAAAAAAAAAAATATCAAGATCTCATTAAAAGTCAGAATCATGGCCCACTGGGCTTTGAGAGGCAGGACCGCTCCGGGGTGTTTACTCCACGAGGGAAATAAAACAGCTGAGGTGGAACTCGCCGTAACAAGAGAGGGGGAACACATCCTCCTGCCATTAACGGCCTGCGTTGCAAATTGCGTCATACGAGGCACAGACAGGAGTACAGGGAGCACAATGGTGTTTAAGACATTTGAGAGCAGGCGATGAGGCTGCTGGAGCATTTTAAAACATTATCTCAGTTGAACCATGAGTGATACTGGCCTTGTCGGCTGCTGTGAGCCGGGTCCAGGGCTTATCTGCCCTCCTGTCGTAGTCCTGGGCATCTGACACCTCCACGTAGTCGCAGAACCGGATGAGAATTTTGGCTTGTCGCAGCTCCTCTACAGTGGGCCTCTGGCTCAGCTGGAAAAAGTAGAACAGAATATTAGGTTACGTATTCCCTCCATTCTCAGATTTGGCATATAAACAAAACCATTTCTTATTTTGAATGCAGCTGCATCAGAGAGGAGTTCTTGTTGCCCTTGACCCTAAGCAAACGGAGGATGGAGCTCAGAAAAAACCCTGGAAGATTCTCAAACTAAACTTAAATCCTAAGCTTCAATGTGGATGGCATGAAAAGGTTTTACTGCTGTTCTATTAGATCTGTTCTTACTATCTCTTTTACTTGCTGGTACAAGTCTTCACCACAAATATAAAAGTCGACTGCAAGGTATTGTAGACGTGTGCAGCAGAACTACTGCGATCCTAAATAACCTTCAATCACCTGTACAACATTTCAAAGAAGGTCAGAACAGTCCGCAGATATGTTCTAAAGATGCAGGAGCAATAGATTCAAAAAGTATTTTATCCCTGCTGCCATCTGCCTTTAAAATGACTCATTAGGATGTATTTGTATTTGACAAGGTAATTGTTGTTATTATGTGGTTTTACCGTATGTGGTTACTTCTGGCTGTACAACTAATTGTGGATAATAAAAATAACTTGAACCGTCAACTTCAAAAAGACAATTAATAAGTGCATCATAAACCCACTCTGGATAAAAATAAACATAAATAATCTACTCAAAGGACAAACTTGTAAAAACAATGTGCTCCATATAATAGAGCCAGACAGATACTTTGTTTAATTGCAGGTCAGAGGTTTGTTTGAGGTATTTTAGAACAAGCCAAATCATTAAATGGTTCATGTTTCTGACGTAAAATGTTCTGCTCAGTTCATATCCTTAAATAAAACGGAGGGGAAGTTTTATTTTGAGCATGTCTGCAGGTGAGCACAAAGTGTGATACTTTAATTGAAAGAGACGGGAACAAGCCCGACACCTCCCGGGGGGGTCCGGAGGTTTGGCAACAAACACGCTGAAGGGCCAAGGGCAACAAGGACATCCGTGTCTCCTGGGGGAGGTGGAGACCTGAGGACTACAATGTCCGTCCTGTAGCAGATCTCTCTTCTCACCCTCGATGAGTCACTATCACAGCGTTTGTGTATCCCCTCTTTCAATTTGGTGCGCTTTAAAGATCAGGCGTGGGTTTTCACCTTCAAAGGCTTTTTGGACTCACCTTCCGCGTTAGCCTCCGTTTGATCTCCCTCTTCTCCTCCATTTCGTCTAGTTCATTGCGAGCTGCAGAGCATCAAAAGGATCAGTGTCGAAACTCTGCCAGAGCAGACACATGCAAACTGTTGACTGTTTACCAAAATGTTTATAAATTACAGAAAGGGGGACAAACACGCTATTTGCATAATGTGGCTCATTAGATTCCCACTAAATGGGATGCGTTTTCTCGAAGCAATAAAGTAGTTTCCATCACTGGCTATTTAATACTATTAGGAATGGGTATCAGGGGAGAGTGAACGCTTTGTTCCTTTCCATTCATCCCAGGGCTTCTTGGTCCGTGTTTATAATGAACAGATTGACCCATTTAAATATTTTTTTTAAAGAGCAAATTTTTTTTTTACAGAGGAAGCAAGCCGATCACATTAAATCTTGGCATTGCATCTCCCAATTTATCCATGTGTTGCAGTAAATACTCCAAAGCAATTTCAGAAACAAAAAACTTCCAGATCAGAGCAGCAAGTTAAACAAGGGGCGACATGGGTAAACAAGAATCACACTGGGAAACGGTTTCAGTTGCAAAAGCTGCAGCAGTCAAACTGCATTAGTGCTTGTGCTGAGCCCACCATGTGTCTACAGTACTACTCGTGGTTTTACGAATTCGGTGTCCCTCTAGAAAGATCAAGCCCCGTTTGTTTAACCGTGGCCCCGTGTGTTTTGAGTGATGGGAAGGACACGACTTGTCACCCTGTGCATTGTTAAGAATGTGTGTGTTGCTCCTGCGCCGGGCCAATCACGCAGGAGCCTTTGGGAGAGCAGGAGCCGCTGGTAAATCAGTCTTTTTGATGTCCCCGGCAAGAGAACTGCTTTTCTCTGATGCTGCATGTGTTTGAGCTACGAACCCCCGTCTCTCTGGACATGACTCTTCGGGGAGCCCCTGCTGCCTGTCTCACATGAAAAGGCAGACCAAGGAGGAATAAAGAGAGAGATGCATGTCAGTAGCTTTCACATAACTTGGCCTCGCAAATCAACGGGGCTGCACAAAAGGCTGCTACAAACATGGACCCATGCTCCACTCCAAGGCCTTAAATTAGGCGTTGCATGGTTGGAAAGGGCATTTGTTTTGTTTTTAAATATACAAGTTAATCAGACTTACGTTTGAGGATGTTCCTCTGCTCCAGCTCATCTGCGGTGGGCCTCTGACTCAAGCGCCTGGTGACAAACAAGCAGCGCTGGTCAGCACATTATCACAGGGAAGAGGTCAGAAAAGCAGCATTGAATCAACACAGGGGAAAAGAGTTTCTCTTGCAAACTAAGCTGTTTACAATAATCACTTATTCATCAACTGTTAAAAGAAAATCGGTGCAAATATTTAGTCGGTTCTTCCTCTGTGACACACATAAGCTGCTTTGTGACATACACCGAAGTCCCCTGAAATAAAAGTGAGAACCTGAACGTCTGAGATAGTTGATCCGGATGTTCTCTGCAGTTTTCCTGTAAATGGCTGGAGTCACACAGATCAGGAGAAGTTGTTCAGTTTTTCTCAAAGTTATCTTGCTCACACTTTGACTGAGAGCTTAATGCTTTTCTTAACATCGTTTCAGCAACACATATCTTTAAGCAATACATTTTCATAGCATTTTAGAATCACTGAAATGTTAGTGCTTCTTGCCTCATAACTGCTAAACATGTGCACTTCCCCAAACTCCACTCCGCCATATCTGATCCTTCTCTTCTAAGTGAGTGACTGCATGATAACACGTCGGTGCAGGAAGAGGCTCTGTGAAGACTGAATTTCCAGAAGGCTCTTATATGAAGGCGATTAAGGCGAGGGCAATGATGACACCTTCAAATGCAACCTGAAAGATTTCACATATCTGCTAACATGCACCTAAAATAGATGTGCCGCCATACAGTCGATACCACACACATTTACACAAAGATGCATGGAATGGAGATCACACTTTTCTTTTATGCAACAACTGAGGAGATACACATTTGTGCAGATTATCACCAATTGCAAGTGGTTCAAAACGATTGAAATACCCGAAGGCATTATGTGAAAGGTCGTTCGTTAAACTGGAGACTCTTATTATAGCACTGTGTCAGGACCCTGTGGCAGAAGACCTAAGTGTAGACGCTGGATCAATGATTGTCTCCATCTGTTTGGATCTGAAAGTCTGAAACTGCTCTGCCCCGTAAGCACTGTATGCAGAGTTAAGTCTGTGCTCAGCCCAACTTGTCTCATCTCATTTCTTGTGTCCTCTCTTCTCCCACTTGAGGGTTATCGCTCAGGAAACGTCCAGCCACCGACTCTCCGACTGGGCTTCTGGGCCGTACAGCACGGTCTGAGGATTCTTTCAGAATCACGTCAGCAAAACGCAGCTATTGTAAATAAATATGCGCAGGCTCGTCAAAAAAGATCCATTTGGATTTCCCTTCCTGAGCAGTTGCTGCCCTAGCCAGGTTTACTGTCAGCAGTGTCGGCCATGTTGACTGTCTGTTTTCCTGTATATTCACGTCAGAAGTGTGAATATTAGGAGATTATATAAAAGGAGTTATACAAGATTTAGGAAATGGCTCATTCATCCATCCATCAATCATCTAGAGCACTTGAGGGCCCAGGGGGGACTGGAGCCAATCATAGCTAACATTGTGCCCCGGACAGGTCACCAGTCCATCACACACACACACACACACACACTCTCACCCAGGGGCAATTTAAAGTCTTATGTTAACCTAACCCCAATCTGCAGGTCTTTGGACTGTGAGCGGAAGCCAGATGACCCAGAGAAAACCACAAAAAATATTCTCACAGAAAGGCCCTGGTTGGCCTCCAGGTTCGAATTTAGAACCTTCTTGCTGTGAGGCGACCACTGCATCATCATGCCACCCTAAAAATATATATATATAAAAAAGCAGATTTTATACTAAAGTATTAGCTAGCTCTGCAAGAATGAATACTGCATTGCCCAAAATGTCAGACCATTTCCTCTCGACATAAAACATGAAATCACATAAAAAAAAGCAGTAAAAATCAAAGACAAAAAGACGAAGACACCTTCTCAAGGGTAAAAGCTGAAACTCTCAAAGAGGAAGGGTCTCTGTTTTTTTTTTTCAGTGAATCAGGACAAACAGAGAAAAGTAGGGGTTGGTGCGTCCTAGAAAAAGCATCATCATAATCAATTCTGATTGGCCTGGCACAAGCAACAGCATTACAGGGAACAATGCTGTGGGCAAAAAGGCCTGAAATTAGATGGGTTTGTTTTGTGTGTAGGATGACACTGTGCAAAAGGACACAGTGACTATTTGGGAACATGACAAGTAAGCAGGCCGGCCTCCTGGGAACCGACTGGTGATGTTCAAAGAACATTTTCAAAGAGCAGTGGAATCAAATGAGGCCTGTATTCTGTGAGGGAGAAAAAACATCATGTGGTTTGATGTGTTCAATTTCTAGGATTCATGTTTGTGATGTCAACACATGTATACAAATTCCTGATATTTGTATGCTCTACACCAGCTGAGTTTGTGTGCGTGTGTGTGTGTGTGTGTAAACTGCTGGTATGAAGTGGCTTGCGTGGTGCTGATATGTGGAGGAGTCGGGTGGAGATAGTTTGGCACATGCATCACCGTGGTGATTCAGTGAGCGAGGGAGGAAGTAAGGCAGGAGGAAGAAAGAGGAGAGAGAGTGAGAGTGTGCGCTAGAGAGAAGACAAGAGAAAGGGAGAAAAAGAGAGAGGAAGGAGGGGGGGGTAAGGCATCGCAGAAATTAGGTCAGCTCCATTTCAGAGCCTCGTTCTAACGAGATAAAACATTTATCCTTATCGGATGTTGAGGAGGAAAAAAGTGACAGGATATAAAGTGTTTAATAAAAAAGAAAAGAGGCACATATTGCATCAGCTCTGATGGCGTCACACTTTAATCAGACAGGATATTGGGCCATTGGGAGCAAAAGCAAGACAAAATGCACCGTTTGGCTGAGGAGTCGGTGCCGTTTCCCGGTGGTGGAAGTCGTTGACTGAAAATATTTGGCCCATAAATTGTGCATGTGCGTCAATGGATTCCAAGATTTAAAGGACGCATGTTTTTACGTGTGCCTCACCTCGTGAGTTTGGTGCCAATCTGCTGCCGAGACTCCAGCCTCTCCTCGTCCGTCTGCATGGGCAGGATGTTCTTCTCCTCCAGCTCTCGTTTGGACGGACGGTTACTCAGCTTGATGGCCAGGGAGTCTTTCCTCAGCACCTTCTGAGCCAGGGAACCTAAACATGCACACCGCCGTCAAATCCTAGCTGTTTCCATCAGTCCACACCTCACTTAGCAGTTTTTTAACATTCGCATCATTCTGTTCTGTTAACATATGAACTTCTTAGGTGTTTGCCTCTTAAATTATTTTATCATTCGTCAGTTATTCTGGTGTCATATAGACGATATGCGTCTGCTTCTCCTAATCTGATTTAATCTGCACCAGCGCAGGTTTCTGTGGACTTGATACCTGCAGTCGGTCTTTACTTTGTGTGGCTCAAGGTGCAGGTCATAGGTGCAACCAGCTTCACCACAGGACGAGCAAACAGCCCGTTCTTAAGAGGCGGGTTTAGAATGGACACTGCAGTAGTTTAGAAAAGAAAGATTTATGGCAAAAAACAAGGTAACTGTACCTTTAAGTATTACAAATGTCTTCAATGCCCTGTAAGGTCATGATGTGGCATATTGAATGATTCTCTCACACACGACCGATCACAACCTTTAAAAGCTCCAGTATGCAGCCATGGGAAAGTAAGTCAACACAATGTCAACGACACCAACTGCTCCACACAGCTGAGCGGTTCTGCTAAGAAAACATGTTTCTGAGGGTGACTCTGGAGACCCATCTGTGGACCTAATCCTGGCCCTGCGCTGAAGGTCAAACTAATCCTCAGCTCCAGCAGCCTTCAGGTGAACTGTGCAGCTGTTGAAATGATAAGTCAAGCAAATGTGACATTTAATCTGTAGATACAAGCTGTCGCCCACCCACAGTCAATGAGAATAATCACAATCTGCCTTCACCTTTACCTTTGAGCCACAAGACCGAAGAGAATAACCATCGGCTGTTTATAAAGAAAGACTATTAAGAAATGAAGCCAAAATATTCTTGATACGGACGCTGCCATCTTGTGAATTTGGAGCCAGAGTCTGTGTAGTAGCGATCGGGGGATGGAGCCACAGAAGCGAGGTCTTGTTGAAATTTTACGCAATTTTATGACCAAATTGTTCATACACCTCCCCTCCATTAATATGGAGGAAGCTAGATTTATGAAGGCATCTCTATATACTGTATGAAAATAACTAACATAATGGAACAGAGTTAAGACTTTTGATCCTTTAAATAATCTTTGATGAAACTACTGAAATCGACGCCCTCTCCGTTTGCGACGTTTCAACTCAAGGTCACCATCAACAGCAGCCACTCACTTGTAAATATGGTGTCGTCATCCTCGTCGTCCTCTTCGTCGTCCAGCTCGTCCTCCTCGTCCTTGTACATGCTGGGCAGGTCCTCGTAGTCCGACTCGTTGGGCATGTTCTCCTTGTCGTCCTCGTAGTCGATGATCACAGACGGCACTTCCCTTCTGTCCAGGGGCAGACAGTGACCGCCGCTGTGAAACGCAGAGCTGGGGGAGTGACAGGGAGAGGTGTTCGTATTAATGTGATGGGTTATGATTATGGATATACCATTTGGCCTTGGTGAGAGGATGAGCTCGCCCTCCCTCTGACAAGTGAAAAAAATCCATCTTACTACAGAATCCTCAATTCAGATTAATTATCTAAACTGTGGCAGCCCACAATATTCTAATATGTCCAACCACAGTTTCAAAACGTACCAATTTAAAAAATTAATAATTGTAATAACAAAAGAGATCTCCAGCTTGGGGTTTTGCTCCATTGCATTGAACGAGAACACTTTTCCTTCACTCTTTCAGTCTTTGTACCCGTCACTCTGAAACTGTTGCACGAGTCGCATTCGTACACGTGCACCTCCGCTACCGCCCTGGATTAAAGGTATTCGGTGGGAAACGCTGCTTATATTACAAATCTAACTCTGCATCATCTATTAAGCAATCTGCAAACATCATTAATGACTTGTTCCTTAAATAAAAACCCTTCTGGATCCTGAAAAAGGATTTAATACAATAAGGCGGCTTCTGGTTCACAGTGAAGTGACAGCTTTGGCTTTTTAATCCAAGAATAAAGAAGAGAGGGGAGATATGAACACACACTACACTTGTGTGCAGTCCTACGCAATCCCATGCAATCCTGTGAGCTGCACAGAAGAACAGAGTAACTGATTATACAACGTGGACAATTTAGAAAGGTGATGGGAACACACTTGACTTTGCAGAGCTATTTACATGCAACTTTTAACCACATTTGATAGATTGATTATTCTAGCCGGGGCTTCTTATGATGAGCCACTGTGGCGTAAACCCCTTCCAGCTTTCAGACTAATTGTGAGCCATGTCAGGACCACTGCTTCCTTATCCCTGCCCAAATGGCTTCGGTGAGAAAGAGATCCTAATGCAAGAGGTTACATAATCATGTCCAATCCGCTATCCCGTCCCTCATTTTATTTTCTCTGGCCAAACAAGAACAAGCGGCGCTCTTGTCGAGAGCAGCTGGTCCTGTTGTGTCAGGCACACTGCTGCAGGGACACCTACTCCGTGCGCCTGTGCCCACACGTACACACATTTTACTTTAGAAAAATCAGGCCAACGCTGCCCTGTGAGGCAGCGGACCCAATTTAGACCTGAACGCCAGCGCTACATGGCGGGACGCGACCTCAATATCACCGGGACAGATTTGAGGGAAGGGGAAATAAGTCGCCACTAAAATAATAGCTAATAAACAGGACGATGATCCATGCTAATTGTAATGCACTTATTCCTGCAATTACTCGGATTAGTGTTGTTTTGGCAACAGCTTTAAATAGCAAGGGAGGAATTTTATTTTAACGACCGCAGGCTCATGAAATAAAGGAAAAACATTCTTTAAATGGGGAAACATGTTGTCACCAGTAAACCCTGTGGCCTAGATGGTTTATTGCTGTAGTTACCTGCTGCGAGGAGGTCATGTTTTCGTTTGTTTGTCTTTTGGTTAGCAGGATTGTGCAAAAACTACAGGAGGGATTAACACAAAACTTATTGGGAAGATGAGGAATGGGTCAGAGAAGAACCCATTCGATTTTGTTGTGGATCTATGATTTATTTATTGTTTTGCTTTCTTAAACATTGAGATATTTTTTGACATTTTCGTTGATTTCTCAGAGAATAATTCATGGGTCTTGATGAAAGATTAACAAGGCGTATTTAGGGACTGATATTTATGAGTGTGTGCAGTTTGCTACAGATACGAATCATATCTAGTGGTTATATGGTTTCATAAGGGGAGTGTTGGGCCTTGACAGACGTATGTGCTCGACTGAGTTTTAGTTTTCAACACTTGTTCCTCAACTTTAGTTTGACAGATATTGGGAGTGAGGTGCAGACAGACGGGGATCCATAATCCCCCTGTGACTCCACTGGAGGACAGTCGCACTTAAATGACCCAAGCGCTGATGGCGGACCAACCTTTCAAACCTCTGCATGGAGAGTGCCAGGGTTTTATTGAGCTCCTCGATGATGCGGCTGGGCGCGTGCAAGCTGCCGTACTGCAGCTGGAACGGGTGGCCGTGGCTCTGGTGGAGGCCGGAGAGGCCGACGAGCTGAGAGGGCAGCAGGCTGCCGTGGTGGAGGGACATGCCGTGCGGAGGGGCACACCTTTGGAGAGCGCTGAGGGGGTTGGGCGACGGGGACGGGGAGACCGAGGAGTCCAGCCCCCCAGTGGGCACGCAGATCATCACTTTCTTGGGCGGCAGAGGTGGAGAGTGCTTTCCTCCGGGCATGCAGAGCAACTTCATGGGCTGGCAAGAATCTTACAAGAAGAAAAAGAAAATAAAAATCAAGCATGAACAGGAAAGAAAGAGGGATTACTGAATGTTTCTACTGGGATGTGACGCATCCACTGCACTCTGCTGGTGCAGACAGATAAACAGAGCTCATGGACGATCAGACATGGCTCAGACCTCAGCGGCGAGTGGTGGGAATTAGGCCAGGGTAATGCCACTTCCCTGTGCTGACAGATTGACAATGACAGTGAGAGCCCTGCTGACCTAACCACAGGGTAATTTAATGAGACTTCTATAATCCTGTGCACATGTGTGGCAACGCAGGTAGGCTTTAAAGGAAACGCAGTCCGGGCTAGGCTGTCAAAACAAGTGCTCCTTTATGAGCTTATTAGTTATATTGACAGCCGGAACTAGTGCAATAAACTCCAGTGTTTATGTTCAATAATTTATAGGGTCAAATCAATACTATACAGTAATGAATAAAGATAAAACATCAAAGAGATTAGCTTAACGTGGTCAGCTGACCTGTGCTATGGTTGGAGATCCTGGAGAAAGGCTTTGGAGGGAGAGCAGGAGGCTGTTTATGGTACATCGGCGGCTTGGGGGGGATGTCCTGAAGGTCACTCGAGTAGGTGACCGATTTCTTGGTCGGCAGGACCATGGACGTCTTAAGAGAGGACTCCTGAGGGAAGACGCCACCGTCCATCGAGGACCGGAATTCAACGGTTGCTGAAACGGAGGCGAGGAAACAAACAATCTGAGGAGCTGGGAAAATGTGTCGGGGCTGCGGCACAAGAAAAGACTGTCAAACATCATTTTAAATAAACTCAGGGTGTTAGGCTTTGAGACAATAAGAGGAGGAGGAGGAAGACGTTTCAGAACACTAAGACTGTTGAACAACTCCAGAGTCTTTTATCAGCTTACCCCAGACCAGGAAACAGTGACAGGCGCACGGTTTGACAGACACTTGTGCCTTCTAAATCTTTTACAGTGCTGAAACATTTGATGGTTTTGGCATGATCACATTTTAAGGTCGACAGTGTGTTCACATACTCTGACAAACAATATATTTTTACACCGTGAGCTCCCCCACTTTCCAAAATGCCTCTTTTCAACACTTTACTATAAGAATGCTCACTCCTCAGGCCTCTATTTATATGATAATAAAGTCTTTTTAAAATTATTTGTTTGCATTTTTCTGCCGTTAACAAAAGACATTTAAGCCAGAAATTGTCAACAAAACCAGCAGCAGCCAACATCTGACAGCGTTGATACCGTCCACGATGAAGCAGAGCAACAATTCCTCATCCCCGGCCCTTTTCAAATTAAGAAAACATCATTCAAAACATTGCATACATTTCCTCCTCACAAATCTTTCCTTGCTTTTTAATATTTAGTTTTTTATTCTGTTGAAAGGAAGAGTGGTTCGAGTTAAATAATCTTCCAACTATATTAATGTGACACAAGTTTCAGTTTGCTTTGTCAGTAGAAATGGCCTTTAGTACCTGTACTGTACTTTCACACTTGGAGTACATTTGAGAGACTGTACCTTTTTACTTTTACTTGAGTCGAATTAAGTATCTGTACTTCTACATAAGAAAAGAAAGTATGTACTTTTGCCAAATTGGATTTAGCAGTTATTCACTTGGCAAATGGTCCCAACATCTAACTCTCAATGAGACTGGAGTGTTTGGCTGCTGTTCTCCGTATTCAATCCAGGCACACGGATATGGTGACCAGTGAAAGCCGATTACGACCGAGCAGCCAATCAGAGGAAAAGGCTGAAGAAAGAAAGCAGATTTTTGCCATTATGCAAAATTCTTTTGAATTTTCTATTCTCTTTTGTTTACTCATACTGAATCTATTTCTTTTCGGAGCATGCCAGAGCAGAATCTGTTTTGGTTCTACTGATCAGCGTGATGTTAACACGATACGGCCTCTCGGGAGATGGTACACGTTTGTTTTGCGTGTTTAAAAATAGCCACTGCTAATCTACCAAGCTGTGCACACAAGTTTTTTTTCTTGATTATAGAAAGTAGGTTGTCACTGGGCTGGAGAATTGAAAACACCTGACCTCATTTACACGGTTTCTGAGAAGTGACACAGTTGTTCTGCAGAAATTAGAGAAGGAGCCATTCAATTTAGCACTATTGGACAATTAACAAGGGCTGGACCACATCAAGGTGCTCACAGTCCTTTAAGCCAAAGAGGAGTTATCATTCCATCACTAGAATATAAATATTTATCAAATTATTCATATTATTAGAGATTTTGTTTCAGCTTTGACTTCAAAAAGTGTTTTGATCATTGTCCAAGAAGCTTAATCTGCTAAATAATCAAAATAAAAAATAAAAATGTAAGACCACAGATCTCCTCGTTTGCTCTCATCCCATGTTGGCAGCAGGGAGTTAACTTCTACTGCTTCACTAACTTTGATTTTGATGTGCTGGCGCACGGAGCGCCCCGCTGTCAGACTCTGAGTGCAGGACGTCTAAGACGCATCAAGTCGAGATCAAAGGAAGTTTAGAAAATGCTACAAAATATCTATAATGAAAGATTATATCTCAGAATGCCCCCGTGCCAAGTCTGGCAGCGTGCACTTCAGAGACTGTGCTGGAGTGATTAATGAGGTGATGAATAAGTGAAGATCTTCTCATTAAGAGCATCATCATGTCTAACTCGTCTTTGCACCCGATTCCAGTGGCAGTGAAACACCAGCTCACCTTTTTCAAAGATCTCCTTCAGCACTCCTCGCTTGATCAGCTCGTCTCGGCTCTGTCGCATGGACATCTTCCTCTCCAGCGCTGAGGAGGCGAGGAGAAGAACATGTTGAAATTGTTCGATCATTATAATATCAAACATCTTTGATTAATTTTGGTTAAAACCAGTCGTAAAAATATTAATATTTCCCCACCAGATGCTCCTACAGCCATTTAAAAAGGTTTATCAAAAACATAGCGAAATACAATTTTCTTCATTAGCAATTTAAGAAAACGCCAAAATATAGATCTCATACAGCACTTCTGCATTGTGCAGCACAGTGAGGCGGTCCATAACCAACCGTTTTTCATAACTTAGAGTAATAATGGTCTACTAATCGTATTGTGATGATTATCAATATCCACTGTTTTGAAAAATTGTATCTTTAATCTCTTAATATATTCTTTACTTACTTATTCATACATCAATAAATCTTCAGAAATATTGTTTTTGCTCATCCGGGCCAATTTATTGATTTTGCTCTAAAGATAAAGATCTGTCCACTCTCGAACCGTTAAAGCTCAAACACATGGGGCCTTGATTAACACGAGGTAAAATGATAATGGAAATATTCCAGCATCACTTCTCAGAGTGATGCGTTATGCACAAGATGGCATGTCCCAGCCCTACTGCCAGCTTCTATTTTTAGGCTTCAAAAGCTGAGGCACTTTAACATCTTTTATCAGCATAGGCTGAACAAAAGCAGAGAAAAAAGAAAACTCATGTTCCTAATTTCTAAATCTACCACTGCATGGAAACCAATTAGGAATGTGAAATGGGGGATGAGCAGCAGCAAGGTGCAGGAGTGTCCCTGCATGGCCTCTTCTAGCACGCCCTAACCCACAGAATGTACCATGTGTGCTTTACACATGACCCAGGGGTCTGGTCCCAGCTCTGTCAGGCAGCCGCCATGTGTTCAAACACCAATACGTCCTCAGTGTGGATTTATGATATCACAGACAGAAATGATCTGCATACAAAACGTCAGACGGACAAGCCTCCTGAGCAGAACTGTGGATACTTCATTGCTCGACAATTCAAAGATTCTGTCAGCAGAGCCAGTTATCAAACGGTTGGCTCCATTAGGGAGTTCCTCCAGGACACCAGATGCTCAATATCACTCCACACTTCAAAAGTCTGTTTGCCATCAGCTCCAAGGCAGGAACTATTTAAGCAGCTAAACATTAAAAAAAAAAAATATATATATATATATCGCCAATACTTCACACAAATAATAATCTCCATTGTAGCCTGAGGAAGTGGTAATCTGAAGAAATGAAAAGCAACTGCGGCCATTTCTACTTGCGATGTTAATGTTGGCAGCTTCAACCAAAAAATGATTTCCCCCCTTGAGGCTGTAAATTGAACATTAGGTCCAGAACATCAAGGGGATAGTAAATACATAGACTTTTAAAGAATTGACCAATAAAATAGATGTGGATGATTTTTTCTGATAGAGTAAAATCAGACTGTTCTTTAAATTGTTTCCCCAAATGCACCAGAGGCATTAAGAGGCAGGCGGGTGCCTCACGTTTCACTTTCAGCTCCAGGCTCAGCTCCATTACATATCACAGCCCAGAACATTGGTCAAGCTGCCGCAAAGTTTTGGAACATTCTACTTTTTACACCGAAGATGTTCTCCCAGTGTTCTTAAGTCGTTTTTATCCACATCATAGAATTGTATCTTAATCTATTTCATTTTACTGAATTTCAACTTACTCTAGTCCATGCAATTTTATTATTTTCTTGTAATAAGCAGGGTATTATTTTGTTATAAAGCACTTTTGTGAACTATGGTTGGTTGTAAATGTGCAATATAAATAAACTTAACTGAACCCAAGGTTACAGGTTAACATTATAGTGGCAGTGCTGGAATATGTTCACGGATTAAAAGTCAGTTTCATCCAAAATGAAAAGTTATTACTCAAAGCTTTGTGACATAACTGCCATGGGATGTGCCGGGTTACGCAATACCATTAACTCAAGAGGCCTTAACGAGATTTGAATGATATTATTTGCATAAAACAAAAGAGAAAATAAACTGGTGAACCTGAAAAAGGGCAGAGCAGTTGGCAAAATATCCGGGGATCGTGGCGGGAATTAAAAATACCAACTGCTCCTGCATTAAAAAAAAAACAAGAAATAAAGAAAACAACATTGCAATTAATATTTAATTAATTCATTAATAGTTTGCAAGAAGCTGAATTTCTTGTTGATTTCATCAGGAAGGGCCTGAGAGTCTCATGGGAAAACTGATTAAGTTTAAATAAACACTTTTTCACCCATTCTCAGACTGAGGGTAAATCATCAGCTGTCAGTTTAAAATAAGGTCTGTTATGTTTGTGCTTGTCCTTAAAATATCCAACCAAGGTTAAAACTTAAACCAAACATTAAAAAAGATAAAACATGATGCAACTTTTCATATCATGAAACCAGACGCTGGCCTGTAAATAAACTAATGTATCAACCATGTCCTATTTTGGGCAGCGTGTGTTCAGTCCACCGTGGCCCGAGTGCTGTCACGGTCCAAACACTCCAGCACCAAGACGAGAAGATTAGTCTCTCATCAGGGAGCATCAGCTGAGAGCATATTAAATGAAACTGGCATATCTGAAATACAGCCTGTAATGATCTGAGAACAGTACACTTTCGTTCGAAAATATATTCCACTCTGAAGTGACCCAGATAGTCAGAACACATCCTACCGAGCCTGAGGCTCAGTAGCTCAGAGTCGAGGCTTTTACCAACCGATTCTCTCACAAAAAAAAATATATTAAAAAACTGTATTAAAACTTTTCATGGAGTCTTTTTTCGTCAATGAGAAGCTAGAGCGTTAAGATTCACCCATCAGAAGTCCGGGTGTGGCTAAACAGGCCTCGACACATACAGCAGGATTTGCCTTTCTCTACCTACAATATATAATCAATGGACATGTAGGGAGTCTGTAGTGTTTTAAAGGCGGTTTTCAATATACGGGGAGATCAGTGCATTTAGACGACTTGTTCACAGGGAAATCCAATAAGTAATTGGATTAGAAATGAAGATAACATCAGACTACCACATGCATGCTCTTTTGATGGCGAGATCGCTCCCCGATAGCAGCGTGCTCCGCGATAAGGCAGCGAGCCCGATAAGAGAGGATGAAACGACGCCCCACTGTCCCCCCCCCCTCGTTCCTTCCTGAGGTGAAGAGCACGGTCCCCTCAGAGCCGGCCCTCATGTGCCTCAGATCACAACACATTGATAATCCTGGACGGTGCTCGGCGTGCAATTATCTGCGACAACATCTGCACGCCCAGTGGCTGGTCGGCTCCCCCACCGACACAGGAAACATAATCAACAGTACGACTGCGGAGACAAGATGATGGTGCATTTTGGGGGGGGGGGGGGGGGGGGGGGGGTTTAAGCGCAAGATCACAGCAGTGCTGCAGGAACCACGACTATACGTGTATCATCAACTCTATGAATTCTTTGACGACAATGATTAAAACCGCTGCTACAACACAACTGTGTTTTTTAGGGCAACAAGTGGACACCGGGGAGATTTCATTCTGAGGCTCTGCCAGCTGAGAGAAAAAAAACATTTGTTTAGAATTGGTCGTGAAATGTGGCAGGTGGAGATTTTCAGACCTCGGACACTTCTGAAAGCGCCGGGTCGATGGTCCACTAGTAAGTGAATCTAATTCTATGAACCCATACGATTAGTTTCACCCAGATAAATCTATAATTTTCTTTTCCTGGGGATCATTTCTTCCTCCTGCGAAGAAGAAAAGCTTTCTGGTAGTGTAGCTTAGCCAGAGCTAGCTGAAATGTCAGGAATGTACAAAACCTTACAAAATAGTAAAACACCAATGTCTTCCATATGCAAGACTTGAGTTTCGAGCCGTTTAAAGAAAGTAATTTTTTAGTTCTGAATTTATATCATTTGTGTTCTTTTACAGTTATGACTGTCAAACTGGAAGACAAAAGAAGTTCTACGACATTCATTCTCCGCATTTCGTTTTTTAAAGTGTTTAGCCTGAGCCAGGTCAAACGACAATGATCACATCCATTCAGGGTTAGTGGCTTACATCACATCAGGAAGGGAAACATGGTTTTGGAACATTTCTAAAATGGGATCATCTGAAGTGGCAGGAGTTTTTACAATCAGTCTAAATACACTGCTGTTGTAGCATTGACTGATTAAATGAGGGTAAATGCACAGGCGTATATCTGCTATGTCCCATTTTAAAAAACCACAGATCGATACTGAGGCTAAAGGGTCAAACTAAATCAATCCTGCTTCCTAGATGAGACGAGCTGAACTTTCTACCTCGTCGGCTTTCGTCACAACAAAGGACATAAAGGTCTGATAATGTGGAAGAATTTACAGAACGTCGTTCTACATATTATTGAGACTTTTGTTTTCCATCGCTAGATATTTTAGAAAGCTTTATCTATAGTCAAATCTCCACTTCACTCTCATCTGTTAGATATTCATACAACCGCTGGATTCAGGGTTATTTAGCATATACTGGAAATATTTGCCTGGATGTCACTATGAGCAAAGCATTTCCCATCACTTGTACTGTATGTGGCCATTTTAATAGATTTGTTTATATAAAAATGTCAACTAGCAGAGCTTTAAATCTCCATAAAAGTGCCGTTGACTAAGCCGTTAAAGTTTTTAAAATCCCTGAGCCACTTCCTGTCAGTTGAATTTACTGCACTGGTTGCTCACGCTTTGTGCGACTTCTACTCTTCCGCCGCGTGAATGCAGGTCGCATTCCACTTTATAAGGGTCTCTAAAAAGAAAAATTGGGCTCTTGCTTCCTTCTGAAATGGATGTGACAGCGTGTGCCACAGTTTCGATGCAGTCACTGCGGCTGAAGCTCGACATCACCTAGAAAACCAGGAACTGGAGGAGACCATCTTACAAAGGGGATCACGACAGGGGCGAAGCACGTCAACATGTTGTACACAGAGTTCTCAAATAATAAAGTAGCGCTATGAGGACTCGCGGGCAGGCACGTCAACATGTTTGACACGTGTCGGGGATGGTGCGATCCTGTCACGAGAGGGTCTCTAGTGATCTCAACTACACATGTGTAAAGATTCATGACGGCTGCTTGCACAAAATCTCTCCCTAGGGACATATACACACCCGGTGCGTATAACCTACTACAGCAGGTGTCTTCAGGTATCGTATTTCGCCACGACGACAAACACAAACAGACTCACAACACAAAACAAAACAAAAGTCCAGCCTCGTTGTTGCGGCTGGTAAAGCTGGACTCTCAGATTCCACTCAAAGGCTGCTCCAGTGAGATAATCTGACCCCTCAGCCTCGCTGCCATCAAAATGGATTGAACCGAACAATAGTGGAAACAATTTTTATTTTTCAGGTGGCAGCATCGTGCGTACAGAACAAGTGCATCACAAAAGCGATGGAGAGTTGTATCCACTCAGTGCCACTGTGCCCTACAACCACTGTAACAGAAACAAAACACAAAGGCCCTTTTGTCGCTCAGCACTTGATTGTTGTCCGTCACCACAACAGGGTGCGTGCTGTTATCATGGGGCGCACACGAATTAATCTACCGCACAACATCTGGATCAAGTACACGCACTCGCTTAAAAACGCAAACATCTGAAGCTCAGAAACCGATTTCATCAGCACTTTGAGAGTCTTATACTTCTTTACACCAAAAACTAGCAGCTGAAGGCGACTGACTCATTTTCCACTGCCAGTAGAGGAGCGCGCCTTCCTGGGGTTTTTAACATGACGCGTCATGTTCAATGTCACAAATGCAATGGGAAACTGAGGCGCTCCGACTTCACTGTCTTGCCAAATTTGCGTGTTCATGTGGATTTCCATCACTGCTGATCGGAGTCGGAAAAACAACATGCGTCTACTGCAGAGTCATTTGACCTGGGAGTGAATGCAGACAAACCCCAGATATTACTGGGAGTTAGACGCAGGTTTAAACAGCCAAATCCATTAAAAACAGGTTTGATTCCTTTCCCATTGCCAGTAGAGGTGTTTACCTTTATGTTTCTTTTCCCCCGATCTGTCAAATGCACCAAAAACTGAGGCGCTCTCTCCCCTCGCTGTCATGCCATATTAGTGAATTCGAACGGGTGTCACGTTTCCACCACTGCCAATCAGAGCTGATAAAAACCCATGTCTACTGCAGAGTGATTTGACCTGGGAGTGAATACTGATTCTATCCATTCACATTGCAGACAAAAGCCAGAGATTAGTGAGTGTTAGTGGGTTTTTTGACCAGTGGAAAAGAGTCTTTAGGGTTAAAACCATAGTTAAATATCAGAGTCAAAGTCAAGCTGACAAGTGGAGTCAACCAAAATGTATAATACATGTTTTGTGCCTGTGCTAAGTGATGGAGTCAACAAGAAATCCCATTAGTCGCTGTGATCACATAAGAGACTGACAAGATCAGCGGTGAGAGAGCGGTCCCAGCAAACATGATCAAATCAGACAAGAGACTGATTCATCCAGCTCATTCACGCCAGGAAAATGCTTATCTAATAACGTGATCAAATCTGAACATCCTGTCCTGTTCGGAACCACAGTCGGATCTCTGTGCGCGACTGATCGTCCTCCTGCGAAACCAAGACTCCTGCGTCCAGAGGAGCAGCCGCCGGACAGAGTCCCTCCCTCCTGTCCACCAGGAGGACAGCAGGCATCCAAGACGTGTCCGTCAGCCGTGGAAAATAAATACAGGCACATCTGAGGAGAGCCACGTCCTTCACTCGCCCCTGACAGCGCTGCAGGATCAAAAGAACTCTAAAGAGACCTCAAAACACGAAACCCCGACGCTGCACTTTTGCTGAATCAATTTGCTGCATTTTCAATCACCCTGGAGACGAAGTGCTTAATACATCATCCTTTTGACCAAAGGATATGCATTGGCTTTCTTTCGGGGTATATTCTGTCCTTGCCACGCTTATTCGTTATGCATGTTCACATCTGCATTGTGAAAAAAGAGGGGGGAAAGAGAAGCTACGTACCGGCGGAGGTCTGCTTGAACTTCTCACTCTTCTTCTTCCTCCACTTCCACGGCTTCAGGAGACGTCCCAGGGTGGCGAACTTGCTGCGACGGCGGATGGGCGGAGTGTGGCTGCCGGAGAGCATGGACTCGGAGCGCATGGCGGCCACCCTCTCGACTTCCTCAGCTGTAAGGGGGGGAAACACAATCTTGTTTAGGTGAAGATGCAGAGGTGGTGATATTCTGGTAACGGTGCAGGAGAGCTCGGGGGGGGTGGGGAACACAGCACACGGTTTTTGCTTACAACAGATCCAAGCAGCAAGAATCTGAGCCAAGTGGCCTCTTGAAAGCCAGAGTAAACAAACCTGCATATCAGAGAGCAGCATTACGCTCCGAGTACATCAGCTTGCCAAAACACACTGAACAGACTAATAAACACCTCATTAAAAAGGGGGGGAACTTTCAACTGTTCATCAAATATTGACAAGGCCCAGTGATTTGGACTTTTACAAACCACTGGGCCTCAACAGCAACACAGATATATCAAGCGTTTTGCACAGATAAACAATTACACGAGAGTCTAAATACAAAGATGCTGCGGTCCTTGGTTACAAATGGTGCCCATGTGATTAGAAAACCATATCTGGCGATCACACAGATATTTCTGACTCGCACTCAGCTGATTTAAAAAACAGCCTTAAACTACTGTGGGAACAAAGCCAGTAGCAAACAGACTCCCAGGGGTCTTACAAGAGTAAAACCAGTGTATTAGATTTCTGACGGGATGTTATCTACTGTACTCTCTGGGCGACCACTGGTTTGCCTTCGTATGCTAAATGAAAAGATTGCAAGAGAGGAGGTTTTTCATCATTTGAAATTTCTCAAAAATGTGTGAATCTTGATGGAAAACAAAATCAAACATGTTTAGGGGACTGATATATAGAAGTGTGAGTAATTTGGTGCAGATCCAAATAGAAATCCAGATGCTGTGAATTAAATAGGGTTTTATTTGGGGGACCTCGTGGTGGTACGACTTCAACTGAGTGAAATTCTAGTTATGTCTGATTGCAGACTTTTCAAATCAATGTGCACATATAAACACAACATAGTAACAACAACAGGTTTCCATAGCCAGATGTAAAGAAATGTGCGAATGTTAAGCTACTGGTCCGGGCGAGGCAGATGGACGCCCACATGGAGTCTGGTTCTGCTTGAGGTTTCTTCCGATTTCTCTCTCTCTCCACAGTGCTTGCTCGTTGTGGGAACTGTTGGGATTCTCTAATTTTTAAGGACCAGACCTTACTTTGTGAAGTGCTTTGAGAAAATATATATTATGATTTGGCACTATACAAATAAAAGTCAATATTGACAATAAGAGCAGGCAAGTATTATTACAAAAGGGAGAAGCTAATTCAGTCAGCTCTTATGTTTTTCTTCAATGAATAAAAACCAACATCTAAAGGGGATGAAATCATTCATTAATCAAACAAAAAAAAGATAAACAGATGAAGTATAGGAAAAAGAAAAGCAAAACAAAATCTAGAAAGAGGTTTTCATGGCAACACTGTCGTGCTCCAGTTCATCTGAAATGACCTCTAGCTCAGCATCTTGTCTCTGTTGTTATAGTGTCACCATGTTGCATTAGATCATCACCCTTGACATGTCAGGGAGATGCGCTCGTGGATGTTTTTAAATAATCACATTACAACCGAGATGTTTTCCAATAAACATGAATCACATTACGGACCAGTCTCCTCCCCAGGGCCACGGGACAGTGAGATAAATCATGTGACTGAGATGCAGTGGAAATCAGTTCCACGGACCATTACTTGCAGCTCTGGTGCCTCAGAGCCAAACCATCTTAGCGGTCCATGTCACCAGTCCACACTATAAATACCTCCACACAGTCGCTGCCGGTTGAAGCCAGTCCAGATTTATATTAGTTCAAATCTGAGTGAAGTGACACCCAACAGCCGAGCAACAGCTCCTAACACTGATGACGGGGAGAACGATGATATATTTAGAAATCACAATAAAAGACAGTGAACACCTTTCATCAAACTGTTCATTGTATGATATAAATCCTCTAAACATCAATGTTTTGGCAAAAGAAAGCATTACCCCCTCATTTGGACTGAACGATTTGCAGGCAGTGAGCCCCAAACCAGCACATGTACAATTTGAGTCCATTATATTTTGAGCCCGACCGATTTATCGATTTGTAAATAAAAATCTGCCGATACCAGCCTTTCACAGACATACTGGTATCTGCACTTATCATTGCCAATATGGAACTTTTATTTGCCAGAATAAACAATGCTGAAAGATTAAGATCTAAGCTTAGATAAATCTAAATTCTATATATTTGGTAGTCTGTGTTTTCTTTTTCTTTATAGTTATTTATAATGGTTTATAGTTAAACTGTGAAATATCAGGCCTCAATTACATTTCTTTGTCGTAAAAGTTTGATAATGACATCTTATGAATGTTTGGCAATTTTATAAAACAGCCTGTACATCTGTCGATGTATCGGTTTTAGAAAATGTTTATTCCCCATTATCAGTGATGGCATCGGCCTCTAAATATCTATATATGTCGGGCTCCAACTATAATTTAACAAATCAATTTCAGAGTTAAAGTAAAACATCCTCCAGGTTATGAAGTAGTAATCCGTTCTTAATGATTTCCATGACACTGTCCAGCCTTTCTATGCCATCTGCTGCACACCACCTACATCCCTCACCAGTGCAGCACAGCCAACCGATGGCTGCTTTTAATTAAAAACACTTGTTTGCACACCAAGATGGCTGAGTGATGATGTAATGACACCTTACTGGAAAATGGCTTTGTGCAACCAGCCTGCAGAGTCTCGAGCCTTTTTTTCAATAGACCAGGACTAAAAAACAATCCCCTCATCTGCATGTTCTGTGTGATGCAAAGCGAGGAGCAGCACGAGCCCAGCCCCCGAGACAAGTTCGGATCCGGTCTCCACAGCGGGGACGATGCCCAAGCCCTGCTTTTGGGGCCTTAATGCTACAATGTGGGACACTGCAGAGACATGTCGAGCAGATCCTACAGGATATGAACACACACACAGAGAGACACAAAGCACATGCGGTGATGGAGCCCGGAGGCACGACCATGGCTGGATAATGGAGCAGCCTCTCCTGGAAGGCAGCATCTACCGCAGGGCTGCACAATACATGGGCCACAACCAGCACAAGGCTCCAGCTTCACTCACCGTCCTGCGTGTCGTTCCCGCGGCTGCAGTTGCTGCAGATGTGCTTGATCTCTTTCCCGATGTGGCAGTGGATGGTGAAGGGCATGTTGTTGTTGTGGTGCGGGTAGTTGCCGTGCCCCTTCCTCCCGCCGCCGCCACCACCACCACCTCCACCGCCGCCGCTGAGCGACATGATCTTCCCCAGGCTGAACGGCTTCTTCTTGGGCTTCTCCACCGCCACGGGGGCGCTCTGCCGGCAGCCCGTGGAGAACCAGGTGCCGTGCATGATGGTGGGCGCGGGGTCCACCGTCGGGTAGTTGGCCGTCTTGAACATCGCGGGAGCCTCGGCGCACACACGCACAGGAGTGGCTTTTCAAAATTAAAAGGGCCCCGTCAATCGAGCCCTAACTAAGCCTGACCCGCAGCAGCCGCGTCCATTGACCCCGCAAAAGCAGTCCCTTCCCCCGGCTGCGTCCCTGCACCTTTACCTGAGATCCCAATCGTTTGTGTGCGCAACGCCAAATCCACCGCTGCTGCTCGGAGGAGGAGAGCTAGAGCCCTGCGAGCGGATCTGAGGGAGCTAATAATAAGAGCGAGGCAGGGTGATCGGTGAATGGCAGCGTCCACCTCTCCTCTCCACTCCACTCCTCTCCCTCCCGGAGCTGCACACTGCAGTCGGTTGTAGCTGATCCACGATTAGTGGGGCTGAGGAGTGCGCGCCTGTGATTGGCTGAGCGCTGCGCTCCTCTCATAGGCCGGTGTGGAGGAAAGGCAGGGAAAGTTGCTCATCTAATAAAGATCTTAAATTCTTTTTTTGTATTTTTGGTTTGGCAAGTTATATTATTTCAGAGATGCTCTCTGTACTGCTGCAACAACAACAAAGCAACACAACCACACACACACCACTGGTTCATTTCAATATAAGCACATGTGCTTTCGATGGGATCAACATATTTGATTGGGCTGAATAGTATTTTTTATTGGAAAAGTGCTTGTAAATCAATTCAAGGTGTTTACAATTAAAAAATATGTAAAAGATATGACGAGGAAAATAAATATGGTCAGAAATATACAGTGGCCATGAAGGGGCCAACATTTACACAGAGTGGCCAATAACATGTCCAACATCCACAAACCCTTCTTGATTCAGTGAGGTGCACGTTTACATCATTGCTTGTTTACTTTAGCTCTTAAGCTTTGAACAAAACCACGGATGAGCGAATATATTTGGAAAATTGTTCCTTGTTCGAGCACATTGTGAACTACTAAAAAGCTCAGAGTTTAAACATTCTCAGCAAATTTGACTACTTTTTTATAGGTTACTGAGAGGACAGAGACACTTCAGGGGCCAATCAGATTTTAAGCGGGGCCGATGCCCCCCCTGGACCCCGCTCCTGAACCCGCCCTGTAAATAAGATGGACTGTCCACCACCACCATAAAATGCAATAGGACATCCGAGGGGAAGAAATAGTAAATTTGGCAATTGTATGTAAGTGTGTGAAATAACTGATACAGATTTGGATAAACTGGTTTGATCATCCAGACTTTAGCAGGTAAAAGAAGGGGGTGGGAGTTAAACTGGGGCCCTGTGAAACCTCACATTTAGAGATTATAAAGATCCTTCTCAGATGATTTAAGATGCTTTATTAAATGAGATGATTTATAGTAAAACTTACACTGATCTCTAAAAAGGTTCGAATGCAGATGCTTCGGGTTTGTTAGTTCCGTTTACTCAACATGTACTGCACTATTTAAAGCTCTAAAAGCAGACTGTATAAAGAAGTTGAGGGTGCCTTGATGGGTAAATACTTTCAATAGTTTATTTTCTATCTAGAATAAGCCGTAGAGTCGTTTGGTTGTGGACACATGCAACCCTCAAATGACACCACTGAACAGCAAACAAAGGGCATGTCCTTATCACGCATCCGCACACTCACTAACGGAGAGAGGGGGAGAATTGGAAAATCGGGACAACAAAGATGCATGCAAAAATTACAACATCTATCTAATTGTGGGCATAATAACAGACTAGAGCTGAGAGAATTAAAATCAAAGAAGAAACGCACAGCGACGGGACTCTCTAATCAGTGATCAGACAGCTCAGTACTTCAAATGAGAGAGAGAGAGAGAGAGGGAGCTCAGCCTAAAGTAACAGAGAGGCATTAAAAATTCCTTCTCTACGTCCCGAGTTCCAAACAGCCACTCACTCAGTGGATCTGAATGAAGTTACTGTGCACATTTTGAGAGGGTATTTGATAACATTAATGACCGGTTAATGAGGCATTAATCGTTGGAGAAGATAACAGGCCCCCGTGGCGTCGCCAATCACGTTTTCCTGCGGAGCCGTGAGTGGTTGCGGGTCCGTGGTGAGTGTCTTTGATGTTCCGTCAATGTGCTGCAGCTTATTCCAGTGACATCAAAGCCCTCTCCGAGATGAGGGACGGAGGCACTTGATTTACTGCCACCGCGGTGCAATGCAGCAGTTGCCCTCAGTTGGCTCTTTGTGGTGCAAAGTTTTCTCTCACTTAGAGGATATAGATAATAGAGGATATTTTTACAGTATGTGTGTGAAACAACGATTCAGAGGTTGAAGGTTTTAACGTGCATGAGGGAGGCGGCACTACAGCAAAGTGTGAGTGAGAGAGAGAGAGCAGGAGAGAGAGAGAGAGAGAGAGAGAGGAGGAGAGAAAGGGAATGAGGGCGAGTGACAGAGACTTTAAGTGGTCCTCAAATGGGGGTCAGCAAACACCCAACAGACTGTGGCACACCTCCGGGGGTCCGTGAAAAGATTCATCCATTAAAATGATCATCATACATAATTACTTTGAGTATTTTTTAGTATTTTGTGTTGACATCGTGAAAATATTGTATCTATCTTTCAAAGACAGTTGAGTCTAAAACTAAGATGTCAAAGTATCCTTAAGGAAATACACCGGGGGTCTTTACATTATATTCTGTCTTGCATGGGGTCCTTATTGGCTGAGAGTCTTGCTGCACCATTTTACAAACAAGGACAGTGATGACCTCTCTTTCCTTGTTTACTCTTATCTATTCATATTATTCTGCTTTTAAACCTTTATGTGCTTAAATCAAAAGTCCTCTCATCAAGGCTCAACAGTTGTTTGAGTTGTTTCTTAGGGACGTTGACATGTATGGACGTACGTCATGAAAAGCCTCATTACAAGTCCATTCGCCCTTCAGCCTTAATTTCCTATTAGATAATCCTTTACAGAAAAAATCGAACGATTAAAGCTACAAGACCGGTGTGTTTGTTGACTGTGAGCAGAGAGGGTCACATGTGGCAATGTGGTTATGTAACTGCTGTGTCAGGCACTGATCAGTGCTACAGGTTGGTGTAAGGGTTAAAGGAGAAAACAACTAACCAAACAATGACAATAATAATAATAACTAAAGCGATTTAGTATTTAATACTCAAAAAAAGTGTGAAGTACTGATCAAGGCTAGCTTCCACTTCAGGTACTTGAGCGCACCTTCTTAAATAAGTTTTGCTTCCTGCAGGAACTGCTGTCAACACTTTTTTTTTTGTATAACTGGACTATTTCAAATATTTATTTGACTCAACTACAGACAGTCTGCAGAAATTCAGTCAAGCATATGTGGTGTTTCAGGCAACTTTGACATCACCATTAAAAATAAACGTGGGGGGGGGGGGGGGGGGTAAACAGTTGCATGATCTTATTACGAGTCAGTCAAGCTTCAGGGGGTTAAACATAGAAGTGGATTAATGATATGAACAAAAATCTACATGTAGTCAAGTAGCTTTCACCCATGTTCTGACCACAGAGCTAATCCAGTGCAGTCCAGGACACTTGTCAGTGTGTGTGTGTCTGTGTGTGTAGATTGTGCGGTTAATGTCAGTCCCTTCCTATAGAGACTTTCTGAGAAAATCCAAGTGAAAACTTGTGTGGCTGACAACATATACCTGACACTCGTCTCAAACTGTCTCAATAAACTGAAACTGATGGAGTCGACTGACTCAAAGCTGCCTGGAAGCTTCCACTGATCCTCTGTGACTCACATCTGATGGATACGCTCTCACACTGTGTTGTTGCCATGACGCTTCATTAAATGCACCACTAACAAGCAGGAAGGAGCTCTTTCTGTTCTGCTGGTCTTAATAGAACAGACTTTTTTCTACCTGAAAGAGAGTCGACATTGTTTCATTAGGTTCTGGTTCAAACTGGTTTCCTCGGATGTGGAGCAGGTTTTAGGCTAAACAATCGTACAACTTCCGACTGAGCAGCCTGTCAGTACAAATGTGCTGTTCCTGTTCTCCTTGTGTCTCTCTGTCTCTTCCCATCTGTCATTCTCCCACTGCATTATTATCTCTCCTACTCCCTCACAGCGCGGACACACACAGCACTATCTGAAATGAATGTTATTCTATCAGTGCCGTGCTTTTTCTTTCCCATTTTTCGGATTTGCTGTAGGGAAATGTGAATCCTAAAATTATAATCTTTAAGGAGAAATATTCCTCGCTGTGCAGTTATTGGCGTCACCTTCAGCTACGAGCTCAATCTTCCTCCTGACAGGCAGCGGAGTAATGTGACATGATTATGTAAAGTCAACACTTCAGAAGTGGGGAGGTGATAGACTGACAAATGCCAAGGGAAAGTGAGGCCCGAAAAAATTTACCCACTTGTTTGTGTCAACAACTTTCCCTCATTGCATTAAGAGTCACTGTGAATATTATCCTGCTCAGCAGCCAACAGCAATGTTTGTATAATACTGTCAAAGACGGTTAGATACTGTGGTAAGATGCCTGAGACAACACTCCCAGAGAGCTGTAAACACACGACTGCTTGCTTTTCTTTCCTCGCTGTCACAGTTCATTCCTTCCTTCCTGTCTCTTCCCCTTCTTCTCTTGTCTGTCTCATCCAGACTCACTGTATTGTCTGCATTTTTTAAACATATTTACAGGTATTAACACAATGTTTCAGGGGCTAATCGCATATATTGAGGGTTATGTATCCATTAATCCATCTTTTTATCTAATACTCCTCATCCCTCTCTTAGGATGGCATGGAGCTGGAGTCAAACCCAGATGACACTGGGCGACAGGTGGGG
Organism: Pleuronectes platessa; assembly: GCF_947347685.1. Taxonomy (NCBI): domain Eukaryota; kingdom Metazoa; phylum Chordata; class Actinopteri; order Pleuronectiformes; family Pleuronectidae; genus Pleuronectes; species Pleuronectes platessa. Next base: position 9,658,764 of record NC_070638.1, read on the forward strand.
TCTACAACCTGAACATTTCACCAAGGAACAGTTGACTGAATAAAATATCACAGTGAAACCTCATAAACAGAGTTTTGTTTCTCTATTAATAGGTGAATACAATCCCAGTGTGTACTGACGAGTTTTATAACTACTGTTATGTTGTTTAAGGTTTTGAAAGGGGTTATATAAATAACATTTTACTTATTTACATACTTCTACTTGAAAAAAAACCAAGACTACATTTTTTAATGGACATTGTTGTCAAATACATTGGACAATCTCTTATTAATCGAATGATATGTTACCCAAATTGATGTTACCTTGACAAAAGACTAAATTCTAAAATTTGATTTGTGTAAAAAACTAAAAAAAGACATTAAATGTACCCATAAACCACAATGTAATGACACAATAATTTTGTTTGAACTATTGGAATTATAATCTAAGAATAAAAATGCATTATATCATGTTCAGCTTTCCCATTTTGCACTGTATAAATGCTGTGGTTATTGTGGTGCAGACTGGAAGAGAGTTTACTGCAGGGCTGTTTATCAGATGTAATATTCGTTACAATGCTGCCACCTAGTGGATTTACTACTGTAGTAATAATTGTTATCCATGTTGGATTTTTAGATTTCTGGATATAGAATTTTGTTAAACATATATCAAGTATTTAAAACATACATTTCATTCATTTTTTCCCTATTTATTCAGTTTGATTTTCTTGATATATGATTTATCAGTGAAACCATTGACCATCTTTTACAAGATACAAGATACATTTATTTATCCCAAACACATGCACAGACACACTCATGCAATTGAGGGAAATTTGTCCTGTGCTTTTAACCCATCTGGTACAGGACACACAGAGCAGTGGGCAGCCAAGGTACGGCGCCCGGGGAGCAGATGTTGGGAGAGTAAGGTGCCTTGCTCAGGGGCACTAGACAGTAGGGTAGGGAGAATCCTATTGGATTTTTTTAACAGATCCAAGTGTTGTCCATCCAAGTTCTTTTTTTGTTGTTGTTACTCCGTCCAGGTAAATTTTTTCTTTGTTTGTTGTTACTCCGTGGAGTCAAACCAGAGACCTTCCAGTCTGATATCTTCCCAATTTTCTGCCCATAGTCCAAGTTTTTTGCCACTAGTCCACCGCCTCTTCGTGTCCCATCTAATAAAGTTAGTTGAAAAACTAAAACGGGACGTGGGCTCCGTGCTGGTCTCCTCCCTTTGGTGCTGTTAGCCAACATGTGGCAGCTGGTGCAGCAGGGAGCGGGCAGGTACTACGGCCCACTGGAGGAGTTCGTCCCCTCTGTGTTAGACACCGTCCCCGAGCTGCTCACCTGCACCGAGAGGGTTCAGCTCGTTCTGGGCCTACGTGCCAGGGTAAGAGGGGAAACCCTGGATCTGCTCAATGAGTGACAACAGTTTATAGTGATGCTGCTGGTTACTAACACCTTTTCTCCCAGTGTGCTTCTCTACTGGTGCAAAACAACCAGTGCACTTTTTAACTCCATTAAATCTATTGTATGTGACAATTTTCACCAACAGTCCCCTCATGAAACCACATTTAAAGGGACTGTCAATCAATCAAAAGTTATTTGTTTAGCCCGTATTTACCATCACAATTTACCAAAACTACAGATAAAACATATAACAGTGGAAAAACATATAGAAACCTCAGAGAGAGACACTAGAATAGATGTTGTGTGTAGGTGAACACATCAACACATTTTAAAAACCTAATTATAATTCAGTTCGGCAACAAAATGCACAAACTCAGTCCCCTAAACATGCCTGATTCTTACATGAATTATCTGGAAAACCAGTAAGTTAGCAAGTAAATAATTCCTGGATTCACCTCCTGATGCAGATCCACACCAACATTTCAGGGATTCATTCTTCCCTGACCCATACAACGTCCTCCCACAAAAGTGTGTGATGATCTATCAAGTAGAATTTGTGTAATCCAGCTAACTGACAGACTAAACTCTGTTTTTATGCCTGATTGGCAGTGGTAAAATCCCCCCAAAATGCACCAGTGACTAGAATGGCGCGAGGTGTAAGAGGCCCTTCAAATTCAATCAAGTTGCACCGATTTGGACACACTCATAAATATCAGTCTTCTAAATGTGTCTGATTTTTATTTATCAGGATCCATGATTTATTTACTGGGAACAAAAATCTATCTGATATGCTCTGGCTCCTCATCTGCCCTTTACTTTCAATTATCGTACAACGTGCTATTTATGGTTGTCACACAAATGGCCTGTTCCCCTCAAGACCAGAGACTGTATATAACAAGGACCCACCCCCCCCCCCCCCCCATGTGACAAAAATAAAGAATTCACTAACTGTGTGTCCCTTGATCTGCCAACAGGTGGTGCTGGAGTGCTGCCGCAGTGAGGATTGCAGCAGCCCACAGGCCATCTAGCTCCCTCTGAGCAGAATGAACACCCACATCCCCAAACAGGAAAAAGGAGTGGGTGCTCTTCTCGAATCTCCACTAAATTCTTCTTTGTGTTATTTGAATTTACTCATGTGCTCTTGTTGTTTTAACAGGCTTCCAGGACTGAGGTAAAAGTATCAATGACAAACTTCCTGAAGCTTGTTCACAGACCCGTGGATGATCAATGCCAGAGGGACATTTTTCATCAGGTGAGACAGTGGGTTTTTGACATTATAAGTTAAATAAAAGGCTTGAATTCCAACATCTGGGCATTTCTTTTTTTGTTTCTTTTGAATTTGTTCTTTAGAAAATCTTTCCATTTGTGTTTGGCCCCAAATATGACTATCAAATGAGAAAATTCCTCTTCAATCTTCAGAAGCTGCTGCCTGTTCAAGTGGGTTTCAGACGCACAACAATTTCTGGACAGATACATTGAAAATAAGACAACTGATGCTTTTCGGTCTTGAAAGACTGTGTCGACTTCATGAAACAACCTGAGCCCCTGAAGACACTAATTCAGCATCACACACATCTCGGGCATGAAGTTCTACAAGGTAGTAGTTTAAGGGACTTCTGTTTTTTAATAAATATTTTAAATTTCCAGCTACTAACGCAGTTTCCCTTATGTTTTCTAGCTCTGTTTTCCTCTGGTGATGGCTGCATCCTTTCCAGCCTGTCGTACCACCTACCGAAGGTCGAAAATGATGAAGGAGACAAGTTTGTCAAATCTGTGTGTATCGGCGAGGTCCGGCACTAGGACGACTCACTTGGGAGATAGTCGTCACTCCCAGCGTGGACAACAGCATGCAGATGATGCGACTGAACACCAAGGAGCCTCTGTCGAAGTTTTACTCAAACCTTTTGATGAAGGTACAAAACACGGTTACAACACTTAAAAAAGACACAGGATGTCCTCAAAAACTCCCTCTCCTCTCAGCAAACTTAAGAAGCAAATGGTTACTGAGTCTGGTTTGATGAACAGACCAGCTCGGACAGACACTGACAGCCAAAGTAGATTTCTTACACAGATGAATTCACATCCTCAACATAAGGTCTCAGCACAGTCTTTAGTCTTCAGTCTTCAGTCTTTTAAATGTCCATAATCTTGTTTGTCGCTCCTGTGGCAAGGTTTTCACTTAACCAAAGAATTCTGAACACCACAGGATTTGTGTGGCCAGTAGTAAACAACAGCTGCAGACAAACCCACAGAGTTTTACAAGCTCGGCTCATAAATCGAACCCTGTTGATGAGATTAAAGTGGCTTTGCTTATTAGTGAAAGTGACACTGAGCCTTCAGATGTCGCACCCCAGGACTCGGTGTCTTCTGATTCGTGTAAAAGAAGCAACCGTTTAAAAAAGTGCTCTTCTTGTGCTTAAATATTTACGTCTTCTGCCGACTTGACAAGGCACATGAGATGCCACCCTGAGAAGAGTCCTTATCGCTGCTCTTATTGTGGTAACTTATTGTTGGGAATGTGGCTAGGGATTTTCTTGTTACAAGAATTTTGAGGAGCACCAGCGCAAATGTCCCCAAAAACGTCCTCGGGGGACGTGCAAACAAACATGAGCTATTTTGTTCTTGATGGTTGTAATCTTCAATCAGATTACAACAATAAGGAGAGCTGTGCTGAGACAAGTTCCACAACAAATGAAAGTGAAACAGAAACGGCTCCGAGCTCCACAGACCCAGCAGATGACTCCCAGTACCAGCCTGTCACCATCAAGTGCAGCATGTGTGAGAAGATCTTCTCAGAAATCGTCCCCCTGAAAAGACACTATGCTAAGTCACATGAAGTCAGAGGACCCTGCCCTTGTCCGCTGTGCAGGAGAACCTTTGGGAGGCTGTGTGAACTGGTTCGACATCAGCACAACAGAAAACTGTACCGGTGCTCCACCTGTGAGAAATGCTACACAAAGCCGGGACTGCTGGACGATCACAAACAAGTTCATAGTGCGATTGTAATGACACACATTTGTGAAACATGCGGGAAGAGCTTTGAGTCACTGGCTCCTCTGTTTCTGCACCAGAGAAAACACAAAAGAACAGCAGCCGAGTGTTTGCACTGTCTGTGGTAAACAGTTCAGCACCAAAGACTATCTGAAAGCACACATGGTGAGGCACACAGGCGGGTGTCCCATGCCCGTTTTGCGGAAAGAAATTCTATCAAAAAAACAGACCTTAAATGGCGTCTGTACAAGCACACGGGGCAGGAGCAGTACCTCTGAGACACGTGCGGCGCAGATCAGGGTTCACATGGTTCAGCTCTGTGGTGTGTGTTCCAAGAGGAGGTCGCATCTGACGGAGCACCGCAGAGAGAAGCACATCAGGCTGCAGCCGTTCATGTGCGAGGTCTGCAGCAAAGACCTTTTCGAATTGAAAAACTTGCTGTAGAAGCACATGATTGTTCACACGGGAGAGCGGCTGTTCACGTGTCCGAAATGTGGCAAAAGAAAAGAAAACACATGTCTGTAACTTCAGGCCCCTTTTTGGTGTTTTCCTGTGTTTTAAACTGGTCATGTGTTGCACTACAGACCACTACATTACATTCTGTCATCAGCAATGCCTCACTGCATTTTAAATGAACTGCCACCACAATATTCACTGACATTGTGAATAATTCCCATTCACTCAGCCTCTGATTGGACGTTTCCTTGCTTCAAGGATTATCCAAGGTCTACAAGAAGCCTGAGGCTGTAAGAAGAGAAGGAGAAGGAAACAGACAATTTACACGAGGTAATAACATCCTATTAAAAAATAGATGGTATTAGAAAACGACTGTTGAGTTACACACTCAGAGGCTTGTCACTCATCTGTTGTGATGCTTGAACAAACTCAGATAATGAGTGTTTCTTGGTAAACTTTCTCTGAATCTTTGCACATAGGCGGTGAGGCAGGAATCAATTATTCAACAGAGAAACCAATGTGCAAGTATTTTAATAGTTGATTAATTTGCATGAAAAGAAGTGAGCTCTTATTTGGGATTGTTTTATATGGTTATAAAATCAACATTCATGTAATATCAAATAAATAATTTCAGCACTACTGCATGTGTAAACATGTAACCTCGTGCAGAACCAGGCTGTTGCAGAGAAGGAAAAGGTTCACCAGGGAGCAATGGTGCTCCAGGTTCAGCCTCAGTTTCATGAGCCAAGAATCCGACTGTTATGTATCTGCAAGTTGATTAAGTCTTAATTTCACAGACCACCTCCCATGAAATGAAGAAGGGCAACAGATTTGTATAAGATCACGAGCAGCTGTTAAAATTCAAATGGCTTTTGGACGATGACGAGAACATTTTAGGATTAAATCTTGTGACGTGTGACTGTAATCATCTTAAAGTTTTAGGAGACTAAAAGATGTAAAGCAACAAATGCTGGATGTTTGATCAGATCCCCAACATCAGATACATTCTGTCTGAGTGCCTCTATCTTTGTTCCACCCTCAGCCCTGTCTCCAGAGCTCAGAGAAACCCTCACTGTGGGATTTTCCATTTTGTTTCACCACACTGTCGTCTAATTCAGAAACAGCGTTGCAGGCGAGGTGATGGAGTGACAGACTGCAATTTCTCAGGTTTTTTTTGCAGGGGGCTGAAAATAAACATCTCTGTAATAACCACGCAGCGAAGATGCAAGGATTTTTGTGTTAGCCCTGTTTAATAAAAGGTGTAATGAGGGGAGAGGGAGCAGTGCAGGCTCGAGCTGAGGATGCGATGTTGCTATAACAAAGCAATTTTGAGGTAATTGGGTTTGGATGCTCTGTATAGTGGCAAAAAAATCACACTATTTGACAGCAGGCGAATGCATATGGGGGGGGGGGGGGGGGGGGGAGCAGAGATTTCCAGCAAAATGAAAGCAATCTCCAGTGAGCGCTGCAGCACTTGATGGTAAGCAGACTGTGCCGCTCCTCTGGGATGTTCTGGCTGTCTAGAACACACTGATTCTTCCTCTGACTCCATCTGTCCCGCTCGCTTTTGATGAACACCACAGAATGAAGTGCAGCTCAAGAGCATAAAGGCCTCCTCTGGCCTCCTCTGTGCGGCTCTGCTGGAGACGAGTATATCAAGCAAAGTTAGCTGAATGTTATAAAGCCCCGATAAAGGGTTTTCTTTAGTTACTGATGAAATGCGAAAAACTAGCAGAAACCATAGACGGCTATCTAAAAGTGAAGCCAAATCACCACCTGATAGCTGCAGGATTAGTCCTTATCCATGTCCTGCAGCCACTTGGACCTAAATGTCAAAGTTAATTTCTGTTTGTTTCCCAGTACGTTTGGCTGTACTTAGATATTTGATGCTTTAAAAAAAGGGGAGAAATGGCACGATTAATGGTTGACTTGTTATTGGTGGAGCATGTGTATCGATAGGGCCTGTCAAGCTGTTTAAACCTGGAACTGGACCCTCCATCCCCTGAACATCACCCAGGGACCATGCACACATCTCAGACGCCCGGGGTTGGAGAGCCTGATCCCTGGTCCAGTGGTCTCAGGCCCTCTGCCACCGGACCAACAGGAGGTAGTTCCCAGAGCCATTACAGAGAACATTCTGTCTTTATTTTCAATTCATAGTGTTCAAACTAATATATATAATGTGGCTTGGTTGTATTCTAACTTATTTATAGACAAAATTGATTTAATCCATCTTTAAGTGGTTTGATGTAATAGATTTATTTCTTTGCTGTATGAGAATCTTTTCTTTCATTATAATTTAAAATTTTCTAGCAGGCTGAGTCGACCTTTCATCATTGCAGTTATTAAATGACGCGATGACAAAATCCATTCTGTAATCACTTCTGCACTGGATCTGTGGGACGAGCTGCAGGTGAAAGGAGAGGGCCGAGTCCCCTCGGCTCAATTACTCAGCTTCACCGAATAATTCTGCTCCCTCAGATCCCAGCCTTTCATACCTCAGGCTATGAGTCCGTCTTTACACAGGCTTACATAACTGTCTGAGAAGAGTAGGTATAATTTAACATAATATTCTGCGTAGATCTCACACACAGCATCTCTGTTTCACATGAGGAAGTTCTCTTCAAAATGAAAGTTATTTCCCCCCCCTTATTGACGACAGGGAGACATATGTGACATTTCCATCCATTCTAACATGATCGACATCGCTCCTGGGGAGAGCTGGAGCCAATCCCAGCTGACACTGGGCGACAGGCAGGGTACACCGTGGACAGGCTGCCAGCATCTCACAGGGCTCTCTCGCTCTCGCATCCACACCTACGGTCAATTTCAAATCCAATCATCCTAATCCCCCATCTGCTTGTTTTTATAGCGTGGGAGGAAGCCGGAGTACCCAGAGAAAACCCACGCAAACAAGAGGAGAACATGCAAACTCCCAGGCCGCCCCTATAGGCACATTTTGTATTCTAAAAATATCACAGTGTAGTGCTTTTCAGAATAGATGCAGTGATTTAGAATCGCCCAGGGCCTTGGGATTAACAAACAGGCTGGTGGAGCTAATCAAACGTACATCAACTGATCACAGCGTAGTAGGAATCGTAAGCACCAGAGCCATAACATGTTCCGACTTTCATGATTAGAAAACAGGGTAGAAACTTTGAAGTAGTGCTGAGTGGTGCAGTGCAGCTTTGATTGAATGGAGTCCCAGTTTTGCAGCAGCGTTGAAGTGATTCGGACTCTGTGAAGTCTCTTACTCAGCACAAATGTCCTGAAGAGCTGCTGCACTTTGGGAGCTGCACTGGGAGACACACAGTCTGTGGACAGTCCACTTCACATGTACCCCGCACATGTGGGACATTACACTTTTTAACTGTTGTAGAAATCAGGGACCCATCCCTTAGACAACAGGCTGGATATACTGCATGTTGTTTCATTTCCTTACGTCCAAAATTATTCATTGCATGTCGCTTTTCATTAGGCGAAATGAGCATCAGAGGGTAGCAGTGAGTCAGTGGCGCTCGCTCCTCCAGCATAATTGCTCCTTGGCAATGCGTGCGTCTCAGATTGCAGTGGTATCTTTACCCCCTCTCTGCCCATTGTGCTGCCACACTTACTATAAATATGACCCATAAGCACATCATCATCATCGACATGCAGCTTTCCTCAGCTCGGCTTTCCGAGAAAGGCGTTATTCTTCAGCTGGCATGTGTTAAGCAGATCACAGCCAGGAGCCTTTCCCACACTTGCAAAGAGTGGCACAGAGAGAGAAAGAGATGAATAGAAAAGCAGATAGAGAGCAAGAGATGCTGGGAAGATGCAGCAGCTTCCTGCTGGCTCTTACACTGAAGACACCCTCTTGTCATTTTCTTTACACCATCGTGCCACACAGGTTGCCAGGTGTTCCAGCCAGGTGAGGCCGATGGTTTATTTGATTTCTCCTGCAGCAGGAGCATCCGATAATAGAGTCCTGAGTGTAGGATTGCTATTTTTTTTCCCCCCGTTTTTTTTACCTATTCATGTTTTATTCAGACCTGGGATGCTTCAGTACAAGAGAGCCTATATGTGCAACCATGTAGGGAAGATGGATGCTGATGCTGTTCTTTTTTTTAAGATGCAGGGGCTGTTAGTCCATCATACAAGGGTCTTAAAAGTCAGAAATGTGCTGTGCGCATGTGTTTGGAAGCTGCGGGTGGGGGCTATGACAGAGACATAAATCAGGCCTGATGGAGACAGATAAGTGATACAAATCTCTTCTTGCTAATTATCAGCACTTTGTCAAACACTTTTGCTAATCGCCTCTTGTGTCGCTGCAGATGTCTAAAAATATTCCACATTCAGCAGAGTCGGCTCTGTCGCCCCGGCCCAGGAGTTAATCTGAAATTCTCTTTCCCTCTGAAGCAGGGACTGACAGCTCAAAGTGGCGATTGCACATTCCGCCCTGTCTTGACCTTGTAGTCACCTTGCAGCTGCTTCATGAATTCTGGATAATCTGAGCAGACCCTCTATAATGAGAGTGACTTTGCAAATCATTTCTGAGCTGCATATGCATGTCCTGCTTGAGAGGTTGTGCTTGAGGCCTGGCCAGTATAGCTGCATGAAGTGCTCCACTAACTGTACAAGGGATCCTCAGGTAAACCCAGCAGGAACATATAGCTCTGCAGCAGAAACGTGTCCTGTCCCACCATGCATCTTGCCAGTATCGATCGTACTCTTTCGGACAGCAGTGCTCACTGCACACAGACTGCAACAGAAGCAGCAAAGGGAGAGAAAGCGAGAGAGAGAAAGAGAGGAGGGGGCTGGTGGGTGGTGAATGAGTTGAGTTTAGCTTTTTTTAGCTTAATGTGGCTGCAACACGGAGCCTGGTTGAACATTCAATTGTGAGACGAGAGTACATGCACCCGTCCAAATACTGTTTCAGTTAGGCTTGCAAATTTGAATTGTAAGCGCATCCATACTGTGTGTATAAGAATACAAATGCAGACTTGCACAGAAGCTATAGGGGAAGTGCACATTTGATCTGTTCCCCTATATAACTGCAATGCAGCCAAGTCTTGGCTACTTCAGTTTGTCCATTTGCATTCAGGCCAGGTATATAGGGGACAGTCCCTGCCACCGGCGTCCAAACCCCTCTACACTGCATCCATCTGCTCATCCCAATAAACATCTGTACAGTGGGCATGCTGTGATTAACGCCACATATGCCAGTGCAGACCAGAGAAGACCAGAGTCAGCGAGGAGGAGCTGACCAGTGTGTCGAGGCGGCCAGGTGCATAGAAAAACAAGAAAATGACTAAGTAGTGCGATTCTGATATGCTGCATGAACATGGTATTCTTGAGCCGTGCACAAATTATTGCACGGCTATAAGCAGGTAGAGAACATATTCGATTTTACAGGAAATTATGATGGCACTCAGTAGAGCGCATAATGTCCACTTATGAAACCAAATTTACCAGGTCTGTATTTTTATTTCTATCCACACCAAATTGCACACATCCATAAATATCAGTCCCCTGAACAGGCTTAATTTGTCTTCTTCAAGACCCATGAATATTCTCTGAGAAGTCAAGGATAATGTAAAATGTGCTACCTCGCGATGTTAACGCAAATAGGTTGAGTAGTTTCTGGACAAACAAGAAAACTCACATGAACCTATAACTTCCTTGGTGTAGGCAAAAAGCTTAGATGACTCTCCATTGACCTCTTTTAGTGAGTGATAAATCAAAAAGAAAACGTTGTGCTCTTTCACTCTGGTTAAACCAAAATAAATGATACACTGAATTCAAAATGATACGGGCATCAATTTATTTCAAAGAGCGTTAAGAGCCGAGCAGTTTGCAGAATGGAGATAAAACAAAGCAACGGACCGAGAGGAAAAGGTTCTGCCTGATAATGTGAGCAAAGATGATACAAAACCAAAATGTCTGATTTTCTTCAGCAAAGGAACATTAGTGGCAAATCTAAAGTGCTGTGACTGGGAGAGTTTCTTATGTGTGGCACTGGTCTGAGGACAGAAAGCAGATGGGACTTGAGCTGCTGAGTGATGAGCAAATTAAAACAGGCCGACCTCTTCCAGTGAGACGGACGCTGGCGTTCCACTGGCAGCTCACCAACATGGGGCTGAGCACACGGACATGCACACCCACATACACACGCACACATCTCTGCCTCTGGGCTAATGGGCACGATCCTTAAGTAAACAATGATGATTCCAGCTTCACAAACTTTTTCTGACCTTTTGCTGCACTGACATAATCAGGACCAGCAGTCCTCATGGGGACCAAAGCCTGGTCATAATGGAGCAAAACTTAACTTCTGAGGTCCTGGTTATAGTTAAGGTTAGATGTGATCTAGTCTTGGTTAAAGGTAGGGATACGGTTTTGGTTTAGGCTGTCTTCAATGAAGGTCAATGCAAAGTCCTAATAAGGATAGCTGCGCAAACCTGTTTGTGTGTGTGTGTTATCCAGGTATTACTCAAGTTGTGGGGACAAAATTCTGTAAACACGTCTTCCTTATGGGGACATAAAAGCAAATCCTCATTATGTAAATTATTCAATTTTTAGGTGACATATTTCAAGGTTAAGCTAGGTTTAGGTTAGAGACTCTGTGTGTGTGTGTGTGTGTGTGTGTGTGTGTGTGTGTGTGTGTGTGTGTGTGTGAGTGTGACTGAGGGAGAGGGCGAGTCTGAGCTGACGGCGAGAAGCACCATAGCAGGCAGTAATGATTGAAATCAAACCTGTGAAGTAGGTCAACCATCCATCCACACCTCCGCCCCTTTAATATTTTATGACAGGTGACACTGTTGTTAATAGCCGCACAGTAACTGATGCCATTATATCTCTATATCTCTGTGACTGCCCGCTGGGCCATTTAACTGTTGGGCAAATGAGATTAGTGCGATGCTAAACAGGCCCATGCAATAAAGCGATGTTTCATACATTCTCTCTGATTCCATTAGAGGCCCGCGGGGGTGCGTCATCATCTGTGTGCTACAGCCTCGTTCCGGCAAAGAGTCAAACCCTGGATCCCCATTGGGACTCGCTGATCCGTGTATCAGCACCAGGGAATAACAAAATATTTATTATAGCTGTTTTCACACAGAACAGTAGAGTTGGCTGTGAGGTGTCATCTCCAAATCTTCACACGGACAAACTCAACACACATCAAAACTAGTCACACAACTTAGTAACAGAGCAGCAGACGCCAGGTTGGCAGCGTCTTCGTTATAGACCTGAAAGCGTTGCATAAAACAGAGGAATCCTAGCAGTTCATTGATGAAAGCATTTCCCTGGCTTCAAAATAAAGCAGTTTACATGAAAACAATCAATTTTGACCTGTGTCTCTGTTACCTCATCATATTTTATAAAATATTAGGCTGTGTGTGATATAATGGCCCCAATAAGACAAATAGAAACCACAGCTATTATCTCGTCTGGAGCCAAACACAGGTAATTGCTCGCTCGTGGTTTCCGGTCCTTTGCAGCTCTGATCATTTATCATGATCCAGCACCTGGGCACACTAACTCCAGACTTTTGGTTTCCTTGACGATAAGAAAAGCTAAATCCTGCTCCACTTCTTCAGGTGGAAGTGAGTCAACAGCGCCGTTGTACAAATCGCCCCCACACCACCCTCACGCTCTGTGTGAGGCCGTTGTAGAGTGTGGGAATAAAAAAGGAGCAGAGAGACAAATGGCAGCTTCCAGTCACTGACAACAAGCTTTGTCTCCAAACACTCACTGGCATGAGAGGAGCCACCTGGAGCTGCAAAGGCTTATCTGAGAACACCATGCAGCAGGCTTTTTATTATCATTATTATTATTCTTTAAGATTCATTCATCCTGGAGATCAGAACTGGGAACCGTGGCTCCTTTACAGCACCGCCCAGGTTTAAACTGAGAAGCTACAATTGAGAAGCTGCACTGGAGACAAGAGCGGTTACTTCACGATCTGATGACCTTCTGGGAACAGTCCAGCCTCTTGCTAGTGTCCTGACTTGAGATAACACAGACTCTACTTCATGAAGAAATGATTTCCAAAAGCATTTCATTGGTTCCAACTCTTCAAATCTGAGGTTTCGCTGCATTTCTCAATTTTAAATCTTCCTAAATTGTATATCCTTGGACTCTGTCACTGTTGGTCGGACATAAACAAAGCAGCCTAAATATTCCGGGGGAATTCTGCTCGTCATTTTACTTATTTTAATTATCTTTAAGACGAAAGGATTAATTGAAAAATAACTAGCAGCTGCTCAGAGAGTGCAAATCTCTCCCATGGCTACCGCCCACCTCGTCCTGTGAAAGCACCCTCTTCACACAATGTAATGGGCACACACACGCACACAAACACACACACACACTAAGTTTACATATGTGACACTATAAAATTATTGAAGAGAAATGTTAAACAAATCATCTCCCCCAACTGCACATTCTCTATATGAAACCCCACAATGAACTGGCCGACATCCAAACAGTACAGCGAGCTATAGGCGTGGTGCTCGTCTCACACACAGTGCTCAGTGGACAGATGGGTGCGACACCAGCAGGCTGAGGTGCTGGCACTATGCACCTGCTCTAATATGTTCTGTACCCAGTACCTCAGTACATTTCGAGGACAAACCGGATACTCGTGATGTCATTCAAATGATCAAACTCGTGGGCTTCACTCATTTGAATGTGAACGAGATAACAGCACATTTTGACCGAGCGCTGCCACACACAATCCTCCCAGATCCTCCAGTAAAATGACTTCCAGGAGATCTGTTTTCAAACACACAGCCCAGTATCGTGATCCCACTGTCGTGCAAACGGATCTGGATCCTGTTGACTCAGTCAGCACAAAATGCCAAGTCACCATGGTAACAGGGGATGCAACTGGAGGCTGGTGGAGGCAGGAGGCAGGAGGCAGGAGGCAGCTCACCACTACGGGCATCACCGTGGTGGATCCTTGACAGCAGTTTAAAATGCAGTGATTAAAATCTACAAACGACTCCGAATAAGCCGGATACCACCCTCATCCGATTTTGTGCACCGCAACCACTGGCACAGCTCGGGCTACTACAGGTCACGTTGGAGCTTCTTCACATTATGTAACTGCGTTGAATTACAGCGGTGGATGTTACCAGGCACTGACTATACAACCAGAAAGCTCACATGAAGTGAATAAAAGGGTGTGAACGAACATGATGGAGCATAGTGACGTTTTATTGCGGAAACATCAGTGACGGGGTCGTCCACAAAGTTGCGTAATGATTCACGACCCTCATGTCCTTAAAATAATATGAGCACCCCCCCCCCCCCCTCCCATCAATAACATCTGGATGTAAAAAACCTTAAAGCAAATCGTCCCTCAGAATAACAGGCTGTGGGGATGTTGTGGTAATACACAGGCTATGATCCTAACCACCCAGTCCACCCACAGACAGAAACCCATACTGGGAGCTCAGCGTGGACGGAAGCGCTCCTACCTGTCCGCAGGTTGAAGGAGAGTCGGGCTTCAACCAGATACGGGGTGTCGCTCTTGGAGCGGAGTCTCCTGATCGCTCTGCGGTCTGTGCTGCCGTCTGTGGTGGTCGCCATCAATGTGAACCAGAGTCCAGTGAAGAGCCGCCGCTGCTGCTGCTGCCAATGCCAATGCTGCTGCTGCCGAGGCTGGACCACTGCTCGGGCACACGCAGGAACCGCGACCACTCACACACTGGGAGGTACTGACGATGGGGGAGGAGGAAGTTCACACACACACACACACGCACACACACACACACACACAAATACACACAAATACACACACGCACACTTTATTCCTTGTCAACAGCAGAATATGATTTCTAATTTAATAATGAACACATTCATTGACTAGCTTTATATCTTATAAATCCTATAAATTCTGAACTATATATGAAAATATGGCATGTGTGTATACATTTCTTTAGATTACATACATAAAATAGATAAAAATACAAAATTTAATTAAAAACATACATTTATATTGAAATATATGAAATAGGTACTATACAAAATGTAAAATGTATCGCCTAATATGTTATAGGATAAATTATATGAATAAGTACGGTTGGTGATATTTTTATTGTCAGTTGTACAGTTTTCCTATTACTGCTCTATATAGTATACCATACATTTAACAACTAAACAATTACTTACTTATAAATTAACATACATGATATGGGGAGATGTAGTTTTACACTTCAAATGGTTTTGAGGATTTGAATCTAGTTTGCATCTCTATTGTCCCACCAAAAGAAAAATAATAAGACAATGCTTCCCTTTAGATATTTTCAGATTTAGTGTGTGTATTGTTCTGACAGTGTCTCCTGAGTTTGGTCAAAACAAACACCAACAGACTGTGATCTATTGTGTGTTGGCTGCAGCCTGGTGAGCTCCTTTTATTCAGTCTCTGGGTGAGTTGCTCTGTCTCAGACTCGAGGAGAATGAATGAATCATCCTGAATGAAGTGCACTTACAGCAGTCTACCACCAGGTGGCTCTCTGAAACACCATCTAACACACAAGGCTCAGTAGATGCTGTAGCTGCAATTAAATTAATTATGAGATGTAGGCTAAAAGTAACACCCAGATATAATCAACATTGTCCATCATTTTTAACAAGATGTCAAAGAATGCAGAAAATACAGATTAATCAAAATCGAAAATCGTATTTAGTTCACATTAGCTTAGAGGAGGCAAATATCCCATTATTCTTGATGTTGGAATTATTTAGATATTCCTCCTCTCCATGTTCTTTCCCTTCTCTCTCTCCAGCTGTCTGCCGTCCTCTCCCATTCACTGTATTTCTCACAATCGTGTCATTCTCTCTCTTCTTCACCCTCTGTTCTCTCTTCCCTTATATTATCATTAAGGATTGGATTACCTGCTCATTCCCATGACAAACTAAGCACAGGAAGAAGATGGACAAATTATTGTGTGTGTGTGTGTGTCTGTGTCATTCTGTGCTGCTTTTATACACATTTCAGCGAAAACCATTGTATTTTTTCCACTTTACTACATATATTTGACAGCCTTACTTAAAAGTTACTTTTATATTTGTTATTATTGTTAGTAGTAGTAGTTGTAGTTGAGGTAGTAGTAGTATTTCAAACTCTTTTTACAAACTTATATATGCCAACATTGCAGATACGTGCTCCACACCATGCTCCACACACGACCTGAAACACTGACGTGACAGAAAATAAACAGACTTCCGTTTGACGCGTGTAGGGTTTACGACAGTGCGTCACGTTTACGGCTCCTCGCGATAGTTTCAGTGATACAAGTAAACAAGCGGCGGTTCAAGTTCTTCTTCTGCACAGAAACAGGAAACGTCACAAACCTGGTGAGTTCTTCAAAGTTACCGAGACGAGTTCAGTCAAACTCGCGCGCGCTGGTTCTGTTTGCAGCGGAAAAATACACAAAAGTACACGTTTGGATGCGTATTTACGTTCCTGAGTATTTGACAGCTAACAAACGCCAACGACGTTTAGCATGAAGTTTGTGTATTTGTTAGGGACTAAGCTATGTGTTAGCCACGTGTACTTTTTTAGTGTTTTCTCGTTTCTGGGCGGAAAGTTGTTGGTGTGTTGCCTCCACAGTGTAACTCAGCAGCAACTTGTGGAAACTTGCAGTGTGTCCGCAGCTCTTGGACTGGGCTGAGCAGCCTGTTGAACTGGTTGTGTGTGTGTGTTCAGCCTTGTGGGGACGCGCCCAGTTGTTTTGTTTTGTTTTCAAATGGGCTGAAACTATGTCTAAGTTGTTCGTTCACATATTTGTGTTCTTATCAGGGGGCCAGAATCCAAGACTCCCGATTGCACAACTTCACCACAAGCATTCTCACAACCACGTCTTGTTTTCATTTCCACATGTTGATACAGTTATGTAATCCCCCCCTCCACAGAATAGGGCTTGTTACCTAGGGATGGGTAATATAACAATCATCCCTCTATAGTTTTATCAAGAGCAATATAACAACGGTTCAATGTTTTGCTGTTTGTCTTTCACTGCTCATAAAGACTTATATAAAACCTTCACCCAGGACCAAACATCAGTATTGCAATTTAAAAATAAATAATAACAAGACATTTATTGTGATGATTATTGGTATGGACTGATATTATTTTAGTATTTTGATGAAATCCATATTGCCAAGCCCTACTTGTGTGTATGTCTTTGTGTTTACATTATTACACCAAATATGTACCCACCAGTTTATAGACATTAGTTGGATAAACATCTTGTTTGGACATTATAATCAAATTTAGTCCAGTGGCATCAATTGTAAGTCTGCACAAAAAAATCATGTCAGCTTGCTTTGCAGGCCCACTGTGGCTAAGCCCTGATAATGGCCTTCAATGCCAACCCAGCTCTTTATTGTCAGTCACTGTTTCCTATTATTGAGATGTGAACTGAATCTTCCTTATGTGGTACAATAAACCAACTAACTTCTCAGCCGCACAATTTGAGTTTGTGAAGAGACGCCATTAAAGCTTGAAGGGGGTTAATTCTGCACATCTGCACCACATGCTGCAAAAGAAAGGAAAAATATAGCAGAAAAAGGAAGTCGCATTTAAAATGTGGGGCTGTGAGATAATTCATGTCTTTCTCTCTCTGTTCTTCTGAAACAGAACCGACAATGCTTCTCCAAACTCGGGCCCTGTTTGCCCTTGGTCGGCGCATGTGCTCCACGCACGTGACTCAAGGACTTTTGAAAGACACAGTAAGACCCAACTCAGGTAAAATGAAAAGTACTAGAGTTTGTAATGAATGACGTTTCAGGTCATGAACAGATTTTACTAATGCAAGGTGCGTGGAAGGGGCACCAAGAACACTGTAACTCCATTTTTCAAAATTTGTAACTACCAATTGTAAAATGTATTTCTCTGTATGCTTTGTAGCATTGAGAGTGCCCCCCCCCCCCCCCCCCCCCCCGTACACTTATCAGGACATATTGTTTGAGGACTGCTCAAGCAAAAATCTACCCATCTGTTTTCTATTAATATTTTTGTCTTTTTTCCCAGATATGTCTGAATTCCGGGATGTCTTTTCCAAAGCCAAGCACATAGTGATCATCACAGGGGCAGGCGTGAGTAGTGAGAGCGGAGTGCCGACCTTCAGGAGAGAACATGAGAAGTGGAGGAAATGGCAGTCTCAGGTAATGGAAAGAAAGCAGAGTTCTGGGATAATATATTTATTTATTTGTCTTCTTTATTTTTAAATGTGGGTCAGAGACTTGTGTTCGGCCTGTTTTCCAGCTGTGTGGTTCAGAGTTGTCGGTGTGAAATGTGTGTGTATTTTATGTTTACATAATACATCTTAACTGCTCAGTGGATTAATCTGAGCAGCAGCAGCCATGACAGAGAGAAATGGTGTTTGTTGCATAATTTGGGTTCTATCGTGGGCTGCAGCAGGATTAACGCTTAGTAAAGAATCAACAGTTATTTTTAATCCAATCCTCCTTAATTGATGTATTCAAACTTAATCTTTACCGCATTTCATTATCTATAAATAGATTTATTTATGGCAGATTGCCACCACACCAGCATCAACAGCCACATATTGATTTCCTAATTTTATAACTTTTTCAAATAGGTAAAATCTTGTTTCATTAAATCTATCCGCCACTACTTGCCGCCCATCTCACCCTCCTGTCGGCTATTATGTGGGAAACGCTGTTTGTTATGTGTCTTGCCTCTGATAATGACACCTTCATTACCCCACCGAATTACTTCTTAGCTTTTTGAGCCTTGACCGAAAACATTACATGCCAATGCATCCTTAGGACTTGGCCACTCCAGAGGCTTTCTCTCGCACCCCGTCTCGGGTCTGGGAGTTCTACCACTACAGGAGGGAGCTGGCGTTGAACAAGAAGCCCAACGCGGCCCATCTGGCTATAGCGGAGTGTGAGGCCCGGCTGAGGAAGCAGGGACGCTCCGTGGTTGTCATCACCCAGTGCACGGATGACCTTCACCGACAGGCCGGGTCCAAACACATACTCAAGATTCATGGTAAATCTTTATTGCCTCCTTTTTAATGAAAGAAATCCACCATGTGTAGGAGAAAGATATCTATTAATGTGTGTAATGTGGTACAGTTGGTTTAAATTTAAAGGGACTGTTGGGCCTTGGCAGAGATATGTGCTCTACTGAGGGCCATTCTTGTTTTAAATTTAATGAGCCTTTCTAACAAAAGATTTGGTCTTCTGGTAATACTGGTGTTATACGTTATAGTCTGGACGTGAGAGCGTCTTTGTCTGCATGTGTTGTTCTAAATGGTGAAACAGCTGTGTTCTCTGTGTGTTATTGCAGGCAGCCTCATGGAGACACGCTGTGTGAGCTGTGGAGATGTGAACGTAAACAAGCGTAGCCCCATTTGTGCTGCCCTTAAGGACAATGGGTAAGAGGCAGCACGTCCACACACTGATAAACATGCAGGATTTGAGCCTGATCTCATCCGTGTTTGCATTAACCCACTGTGTCTGATCCCTTAATGAACAGGTCACCTGACCCAGAGGTCGCTGATGCCGAGATTCCAGTGGATAAACTGCCAAGGTGGGATTCATGTCACCTGATGTAAATAATGCAGAGGGTCAGACTCGCTGAGATCTTTGTGTTGGTTCTCAGCTGTGCCTGGATTTTAATTAAAACTTCCCTAATTATTAACTTAGTAATCAATAACTTGTGGGATCTTTAAGTACAACCCATTGCATGCAGACATATGAGCCCTCATCTCCACCCTCCACCTGCTCTGCTCTGAGCTTCTGTCGGACCTGCTGCTCCTTCCTGATCCGCTGTCCCGGCTCTCCCTCACCGCCTGTTGCATTGGCTCATAAATGTAGTTGTTAGAAGCAGTGTTGTGCGTCTGAAATCCTCTAAAGTTATTTTCCATTTCTTCTTCCATTTAAGTCCATTTAATGACATTGCATATATATATAATGTATATGTAGCATTGGTACATTACATTTTTTCCCTGGGGAAACGATGTCAGGCAAATCCCACCACTGGGCCTGACTGTGTAATGAGTTGCTGCCTTGTTAAATCAGAGTGAGCACAAATTAAATGAAGCCAAAATCTAATTTGCTCTTTGCTTCCATGACCTTTTCCTTTTCACCGTTTAGTTTTCTTTTTGGTTTACACTTGTTTTCATAATTAGCTGTAGCTGAGTCCTGTGTAACCGTTAGTGAATTCAGGGCTTCCATGTGGGGGCACTGGTGTACTGTGAATATTTCAACTCTCCTCTCAGCTAGAAAGCTGTCCTAAGAAATATGTCCAAAGATTTGCACATGGACGAGGAATTGAGTTTAGATAAAAATTCCCCATATTGTAAACAACAACAAACAGTGCAGGAACACAGGCTATAACTTTGAAGCATTAAGAACTAAGTGCATTAATGAAGTGCTCTGTCTGACTCCTATTGAACAATGAATCATCTAAAGTCTGTCTGGTGCTGCTGTGTCAAGGTGTCAGGACAGTGAGTGCCGTGGTCTGCTCAGGCCCAACGTGGTGTTCTTCGGAGAAACCCTGGACTCTCACATCCTGACCAAAGTGGAAAAAGAGATGGAAATCTGTGACCTCTGTCTGGTGGTGAGTTATCCTCCTTTTTACATGCACAGCACACATGTAATATTCTTTTCTTGTGTAATATTATTATATAACAAAATATTTTTTACAGAAATAGTACTGTACGGTAGATAAAAAAATTGATGCTGGTGTTGCTGCCCTCTGTGGTTTACCTGTAGGTGGGCACATCTTCAATCGTCTACCCGGCAGCCATGTTTGGGCCCCGGGTTGCATCCAGAGGCGTCCCAGTGGCAGAGTTCAACACACAACCAACACCGAAGACCGAATACTTTACGTAAGTTGGCCCAGGAAACCAAGTGCACGTTGAATAAACTAAAAATATCATGAGTTTGATGAAATAATAAATAAAACAAGACGCATGTTCATGTTGATATTTAGCACCATCTCCTGGCGTCACGGGCAAAACCCAGGCCCCTTCAAAATATTTGTCAACCTTGAATCAGTCGCCCACGCCAATGCACTTTTACCTACATGAGTGACCGTTTACGTGTTGACCTAAAATCCTGACCGTCAGTGTCTCCTTGTTTTTCTCTGTGTGTCACAGGTACCATTTCCAGGGTCTCTGCGGAGCGACACTGCCTCCAGCTTTGGAACGACATGAGTCCGAGGTCATTTAGCGGCTTTACAGATAGAGTCTGTGCCTTCTCTATGATCTGATGCAACTTAGAGCTGTGGGGTTTCTAAGCATTCCTCCAAGTCTTTGCCTTAAAAATCACGTTATGCTGTTAACGCTCGGTAGAGGAAGAGCTGTAAATAATTTAGCATTTTTAAGACTTTGATATGGATCGTTTTAATACTTGAATATATAGCTCGCTTTACTGGAAATGGGATTTTGACTGTTTTACATATTTGCTGCTTAGAGTTCAGTCGAATCTATGCAGGGGCATATAAGAAAGAAAATGCACTATGTATGTAGTTCTTTGCATAGGAAAACATTTCCTCAGGTATCAGAGGGTGTTGTTATGCTTAACATGAGATACTGGCCAGGGATTGTTAGATTATATATATATATACTGTGCTTTAAAATCATGCTTTTGAATGATATATTCCATCTGGGGCAAATTGATAATATTCCCTTTTTCTCTTTCCACCGAATGAACAGCTGTACAGACCGAAAAATAATCTAGTGCCTTTCAAAACTGTTTACACAACCTTGACCAAAGTGCTCGCTGTAGACCTCAAGTGAAAATCAACCACTGTTACAGAGATGTAGCCGAGTGCAGAGTTTGATTTTGACCAAAACAGAGATGCTCTTGAGGAAAACGTCTTTTCACTCCTGTTGGCGTGTTGTCAACTCTGTATGAGTAAAGTTACATGTCATGGGTCAGCCATGATACTTTTTTAGACAGTTTAGTGTCTGTTTTCAAAAAATATATATGTCCAATCACAGTTGAAAGAAAAAATGTCTAAAAAATGAAATCAACCAGATAATATTTATCAACATGTTTTTTGACGACGATTTTGCTCATACAGTTTCTTTTGATGTCTTCTATTAAACCTTTCAATGCAATGATACAGAGTATAACAATTAAAACACTACATGTACATTTGCTGTTTCTGTTTCTGTGGCTTTGTGCCATTGCTTTGGTTGAGCCACGATGGCGTGCATAACACTGTATGTACCCAAAATGAACAGTAGAGGCCAGCATGTAGCTTCTAAAGTCAAATGGTATTTAACTACATTCAGAGAGCAACAGAACAACCTCATAAACACCATCCAGTTTTTTTCTTTTTAAAATAATCTCTGAAGAAACTACAAGTGAGCTTTTATTATTATTTTCTTTTGGCTGAGGCCGAGTGCAATATTCCCCAGTTCAACATTTGACCACTGGTCTCCAGTTATAAGCTTTGACAGGTCAAGGGTTGACTTGTTTGATTTATTGCAAGACCCAACAATCCCCTTATGAAACCACATTTAATTTCACTAGATCCAGATTTTATTTGGATCTGCACCAAATCACACACAGCCATGAATGTCAGGCCCCTAAACATGCCTGATGTTTTTCATCAAGATCCATGAATTGTTCTCTACGAAAACAACAAAGATGATAAATCTTGCAATTTAAAAGAGAGGGATCTGCACCGACATTCATGAGTTCTTGACCCATACAGCATCCTTCCCCCGTGGGTTTTGTGGTCGTAGTTTTTGCTTTATCAAGCTAAGAAATAAACAAGCACAGATGAAAACATCTCATCAGGATCAGAAGGGCATGATCAACAGAAAAAAGGCAAACATCACAGGAAGGTATTTTAAAATATCATGTAGCAGATATATGTTTTGTTTCCTCTGCTGTTAATCATCCCATCAACTCCCAATTTATGAAATACTGGACCCTAATGTCTCCTTGAGGACAAAGCTCCAACTCTTAAAAGGTGTTTGTCTTCATTGACTGACTGGACTAACATGGTTAAGTCGTTCTGTGGAAATGAGTGAGACGGAGAACCAGGAGTCATTCAGATTAGATGAGGAAGGTTGTGTTCATTAGACAGTGTTCTGATAATGTAATGAGAGTCATAACAGAGTTATCTCAGGAGAGTGTGTACCTGTGTGAGAGACACACACAAACAAACACATAATCCATCCTTTGCATTTTAGGGGAATAACTCGGGGTTAATTTGTTTCACGCCCGTTGTAGCTTCAGCACTCTTGTACATTTTTGTCCACACAGCAGCAGGACCGCTACACAAAACCACAGACATGCCGCAGTTGGTCCACAGAGTTGAGACAGCACATGTACTGTGAAAATAACCCAACACTATTTCCTCTCAAGTGTTATTCCGGCTCGACTGTGGCGGCGCCCCCACTTGCTTTCTCTGCTTGACAATTAGACTCCAAATTAAATCCTTCTGTCCCCAGTAAACTATCTCCACCTGTTGATGTACACCCCCATCATCATCATCAGCTTCGCCATGATTAGATTTCCTCATTTCCTCTTCTCTTGCCCCTGCTTCCCTTCAAGAAGACGAAAGGCCAAGTCCCATTTGTCATCAGGAGAAAAAAAGTAAAATGGAGAGGCACTTTAAAGAAACCTCACATGTCTGATGCCGTCATATCTGGAGCTGATGTGAAGGAGGCCGCCTGCAGCTCATTCATGAATGTGAATGAAATAGTGGAAAGTGGAACAGGTCCTCGTCTGACCCAAAAGTCACTGGGTTAATGGAGTCATCATCATTGGTGGCAGCGCTACAAATATCCCTCTGTCTCTTTGAATGAGGAGGTAGATTAACCGGGAGATGGCGTTTGTGTGTGAGTGTGCAGGCATACATTGGTTTTAAATGTTGATATCTTATATTATTTCATTCCTAAAAAGAAGGCTATAAAAGTGAAAAAAAAATTTAAGTCAAACTGTATTGATATATATATATGTATATTTTTTTTTAATCTTAATTCTCAATTCAATTGATGAGCCTCCAAAAATTTGCAGCATTTTGAAAATTGAAACTTAAAATATAGTAGTACCAGAATGGCAGCAGCTTATGCAGGTCTCTGTATTTTCTATTTATAACTTTCAATTCATAACAATGAAGGGGTGGAGACTGTGGCTTGTCACACACACACACACACACACACACACACACACACACACACACACACGCACGCACACACACACACACACACACACACACACACACACACACAGAGTGCTATGTTACCACCACACTCTAATCTCCTCATGGTCTCCTCGCCCTAACCTTTCCCTGAACTCTCTGTTTAACGGACTCAGATTTGATAATAAAGGTTTCGTAGTTAATCCCTCGTTTGCCACAACAACCATAATTATGAGCACTAATTAGTGTCACTTATCAGCCGCCCCACCACTCTTTGAAAGATGCACGAGTGACAGCGATAGAGAGTTCTGTTCTAACTGAGGTGTCTTTCCCTGTAATCTAAATCCCTGTGTTTTGCTGATGCTGGATTTCTAGGAAGCCTGATTGGAAGTGAGTTGTTGTTGGAGAAAGGCTGAGATAGGGGCTCAGGTGCAGGCTAATCTTCTCTAACCCTGCACTAATTAGGATCAAGGCGAGCGGCCACTTTCTCGCGGTTATTGATCATGGGCCTCACTTTGCACAGAGAAGTATTCGGCTTCTATGAAAACAGCAGCAGGGGGGTGGGGGTGATCTCCCCCTCCCTGCTCACTGAATCTTGTTTGTGTCTCTGAAATTCAATATCCAATTCCTATTCGATATCAGGCCTTTCCGAGTGTTGTTGAGTCTCATCCGTCAGGCCTCCCATCAGCCTGCTCTGTTTCTTTGATCAGTCCTCCATAACTGACCTCCATTGACCCACTCGATATTAATTGTCTTGGCTGTCTGTTGACCAGCATCACAGGCGACTGACTCCAGCTCGGAAACTCTCTGACATCTCTGAAAATCCACCTTGCTCTGGTATGCGGGATTTTCAAAGCTGTATAATGTCTGTATGTCAGCTTGCAAGGAAGAGATTCATGGACA
The DNA here is from genome assembly GCF_947347685.1 of Pleuronectes platessa. Classification (NCBI taxonomy): domain Eukaryota; kingdom Metazoa; phylum Chordata; class Actinopteri; order Pleuronectiformes; family Pleuronectidae; genus Pleuronectes; species Pleuronectes platessa. The sequence continues at coordinate 9,683,631 of NC_070638.1, forward strand.
TTCTTTATTAAATCTATATTTACATTTTAAAGATTTAATAAAATTGTTGCTACTAAACACATATAGGTATGGACGTTTATCTTTCACTGGTGCATGGCACAGAAAAGAATACAATGCAGTACATAAGAAGATATAATAGAATGTCAGTCATGCAATTTCTGAAAAATACTGGTAATATAAAAAAAAAGAAAAGTTGACCTGTGTTTTACATAATCACGTCTGTAGCTGTGTCCCCATCCAGTGGCTGAATCCTTTGGAGGTTGCATTTCAAGGCACTTGGCGTCACATCGCTGCCACGAGGCTGTACCATTTCGAAGGCCCCTTCCAACATGGCTGAGATATGCATCCTTCCATTCCTGAGCCAAAAAAGATCCAATGGGTCGATCTTTTCCTGTGCGGATGCTAACAAGCTACTTATGTGGGCGGCTCAATGTAGCAAATGACGCATAGGTACAAACCGGAAAAAGCTAAATCTGAAATTCTCTGTAGACCAGACCATTTCACCTCGGCTCAGCCTTCGAGGGCCCAGTTGACCGAATTGGGACTGAGCCAAGTGTCTCTCTCTCCCTTCTTTCCTCCCTCCCTGTCCTGCTATGTCTCGGTCTCTCCTCCCGTCTGTCTCTGTCTTTCTCTCAGCTTCCTCCCATGCCTCACAGCGGACACTTGAAGCCCTCAGCGGCACACGTGATGCATTTTGAAGACAGCCATAGTGGGAGGGGACGCTGCACATGTGCTGGATGCAAAAACACACAGGCTTCCGTATGCACACACTGCCTCTCCCAGATTACTTGAACTATCAGAAGCTCTAAGAGGATTTTACCCTGGGAGGGGGCTGCACCTGAATCGCATGCACCTGATGGCCATTGATCCACCCTAATCTCGCACACTGTCACAGGCGTAGCTGCTAGATTTTGTCGCTTGGAGAAAGCTTCTGACCTTCGCTGCTTCGTTTGAGGTTCTTTCATCTTCTTCTTCTTCTTCTTTTTCTTCTTCTTCTTCTTCTTCTTCTTCTTCTTCTTCTTCTTCTTCTTCTTCTTCTTCTTCTTCTTCTTCTTCTTCAGCTCATTTTGATTCCAAGGCTTCAGTAAAATACTTTAAAATGGCATATAGCTACTACCTGAGTGACAAGAGGGAGTTGTTAGACAGAAAGCATCCAAACCCTAATCCACACGACCCTCTTTCAATCAGATGCATTTGAAATAAACGTGTCCACAAACAGCGTGCTGGAGCTGTTAGGCTTATTAGCAATGCTGATGTGAGTGAAAGATAAGAGGGGGGGTGTTGTCTGTAATGGAAGAGACGCTTTAACAAGTCCCTCGGAAATGTAGGTTGATAAGCAAAAGGTTACAATCAGCAAGCTGGCGTGTGAGAAAAACAGAATGACATAATATATAGTGTCGAGGGAAAGTAGGAAGCTCATCAGGTTCCAAGATGTAAAAATAGGTCATTGGCTCAGAGTCGGAAATATTATCAAGATATATAACCTTGTAGAATATATCAGTGTTAAGACAGTAAACTTTGATACTGATATTGACTTTTACTGAGGCTATAATAAAATATTCAGTAGTATTTCAGACAGAATTTACTTTCTCATACTTCAAACGCACATATATTTTTTGGAAGGTAAGAAACATTTACTAAGGAAAAACCATCCAAGATAAGACACCTGTTTTTGGGGCCTAGTGGTTAAACCATTTATTTGTATGTTCTCGACACCATCATTATTTCTTCCACTGGGTCAGAATGAGGCTAATGAAAAAATAAATCAATATAAATAATGCTTTATTCAATTATTTTATTAAATATTCAAACTTCTTTAACATTATTGATTCAAGACAATGCAAAGCATTATTATTATTTGTTATTTTGACCATCAACAGCTGAACTGTGTGTTTGTGTGTGCCTAAGTTTATAAGAATACACCCAAGGACTGTTCAATGACCTTGTGTATGAATTACATCTGAATTACATCATGTATTCATAGCTTTTACACGTATCTGAAGTGAGTGTGTATTATATGTTTTGGATCCCACTCGCTCTTTGTGCTGAATCAGGGGTTAGTTTGTGGGAGCTTTCTCTCCCAGAGTCCAGTTTTGATTTGGTAATTATACGTGTAATATATTTTTCATCCCTGACAAATGGAGTTCTGCAGGTTCCCTGCTCAAGGCTGCATTCGGACTCATTTCTTTCTTTTAGGTTTAAGTGAGAAATAGCCGACTCGTGGCCATATCTGATTTATGCTTTCTATTCTACTTCATAAGTAAAGGAAAATAAATAGATTTATCACCACGTTATGGAGGTAATGTAACACAATAACAAGCATATCAAGCTCCTTTTCACAGAGATTTCTCCTCCTCCATCTTTGTGTAGCTGGTATATTTTGTCATTTCCTCCCAAGATGTTTCCCTGGGGAAACCAGGAGCAGCACACCTGACTGACAACCATCAGAAAAGGTGTTTCTTCTTTCCTTAGCACATTTTAATTAAGGCTGACGTTAGCTAATTCACAACATGCTCTGTCCGTCTCTCCAGGGTCTCTCTGTGCTGTTTCATTTGCTGGTGTTGAGCCAATGTGTCTGCGATTGTAAGACCTGCGATGCTTTAACCACATCTGGACACTGGTGGGACTTCCTGGCTGCCGGGCTCCTATTACAGATGATCACTTGATGACAGCAAAATGTAAAGCGCGGTTTCCAGGGAGGCCGCGGCCTTTGAGCATCATTTTTGATTTGCTCTTTCTCTGCTCTTCTTTTTGTTTTGTTTAATTCCTCTGCTTTTCATCCCCTCATGTCCCTCCTGGACCAAAGCGATGGTGCGTGAGCCATCTGTTTCCGAATTCAGACGCATCCCATCCCGCCTGTTGGAGAATTAAAGGCTGTGGAAATCTTTTTGAAGCGGGTGACATTTTTCACTGCTCTGTTTACAAGAGGAGGCAAATGAAAGGCACAGACCAAAGGCTCTGTATGAAACAAATTCAGTCGCTGTAAGATCCCATATGTGCTATAGATGAGCTTTTGGAAAGATGCTACGGAACTGGCATTTGGTGGAGGAGATTTTAATTGCTCCAGAGAGATCGGGCTGTTGAGTCATCAAGCTGTTATTCAAATAAAACAGTTTTGCAATGTAAATATGTCAGATACATAATAAGCTGTTCTACATCATTTCAGATGCTCAGCTGTTTCATGTCTTTCCATCTGAGAGGGGTTTATTTTGTGTTGGGGAAGATCAAGAGACAGAAATAGAAAGACAGGCACGGAGGAAGTGAAGACGGCTTCTTTTTTTTTTTCTTGTAGAGAGGCACGCAGCAGGAAGCAGGATGCTGTCTCCTTGTCCGATGCCCTTGGAGTGCAGCTTTGTGGTGTGAACTCCCATAAGACCTCTCTTTGTTCTCAGTAGATGAGGGCTGGCAGAGTGTGACCGTGCACTTACCTGAAGCCAAAAGCAGAGGGAATAACACTTTTTCTACCTTACAATGCTTAACTGCTCTCGTCCCGACGTGTTCCCGGCCACAAACAGGCTAAGACGTCCTGGTGGAAATGGCTGCACACCTTCACACAAATGCAGAGAAGCCAACTGTCAGTCATTGGTGGTGCCAAGTAGAAATCTGCGTGTGGAGATACATAAATGGCAATTTGAATGTCAGATTTTCATCTTCTCTGAAAGCATAGTTTGGCATTTGCATCAAAGAAATGTGAGTAAAAATTGAAAAGCGCAGCGCTAATTATTGAGATTCATTTAGGAGCCGTGACACGAGAAATATTGAAATATTGATTAAGGCCACGACAGGAAAATCAATGCCAGATTAATTACCCCGCGGTCCACAAATGACAACACTGTTTTGTCTCATTTGCATATCACCTTCATGAGAGCCTTGAATCCCTGTCAGTGACGGGCAGCCAACAATAACACATCCGTGTGTCGGCTAATAAAATCCAGTGAAAGGTAACAAGAGCAAAAAAACAACAACCTTGTAGATAAGACGGGATATCAGCCAGAAAGCAACGTGTCCTATATCCTGTGTCCCACATCTTTCTCTCAGAGGACCAGGGGTAGATAACACAGAGCTGAGACTGGAAGGCAGATGAGACGGAAAGGCAAAGGCCACTGTGGTGGACACGCACAGCAACAGAGCTGCATCCTGACAGATCTCTCACTGTGACCAGCAGTGTTCCAATTATCATTAAGGCTATTTTTATTAAAGTCACCCCAAAATACTCAAACAGGATTTTTATTATTCTTACCCCACTTGGATGTTTGAGCCTTTATGTGCTCGCCTTAAATATTTGTTTGTCATGACACAACTTTTAAGAGTGTAATGAGACAAATTCAGTTTTCTCATACACAAAAATTTGATTTTGATAAGCAATGCTAGGTTTTTCCTCGAAAAAAATAAATGAGACACAAAAATTCACTCAAAGAATATTTCTTATTATCTCAATATAAGTCTGGAAGTTGTTTTGCTCAGTTTATAAATTTCCAGCAAATAGAAAAAAATGCCCCAAAGAAGAAGAAAGTCGAGTGTGATATTGAAAATGTTTGTTGTGTCTGACTTAATGTCCCAAACCAAAAGGAAAACCTTAATATTTTAGAATCAGGTACCAGAGAATTTGTTATTTTTGCTTGAATTTACTTAAACTAACAATAGTGAAAACTGCAGCTGATTCGATTTGCTGACAACTGATAAATCGATTCAGCTTTATACAGAATAAACTGTGAAATGATTGACCATTTCTCCTTTTGTCTACCTGTCCCATTAAAGCTGAGTCAGGCCAGTGAAAGCTTGAATCAAACAGCTGCGGGAAATAAAGGGAGAGGGAGAGGAGGGACAGAAGGCTTGTGAGTGTACTGGTAGCATGGTCGAGTGCTGGACTTTGGCACCGGCCATCCATCTGTCACTCTCTTACACCCTCCCTGGCACTGACAGGTCATGGCAACGACAGCCTGTGACGGATGACTAATCTTCCCCTGGTAATGAATGTGACACCGTCCCCTGAATGCCAAGAGGGTGCTGATGGTGAAGGTGCATTGGCAACGAGGACGCTCATATGATGAATGGTATGCAAGCATGTTCGCCCCAGTGTGTGTGTGTGTGTGTGTGTGTGAGTGTGTGTGCCAAGTGGGGCTACAGAAGCTGCCAATTCAGGGAGAACCTCCAGTGAGAATATCATGAATCATGGTCTGCAAACAGTGATGTACTGCCTCCTTCCCCCTGTGTTTGTTTGTGAGGGAAGAGGGGGAAGGAAAAGAAAGAGCCTAAATGAATCAGTGCATGTAAAAAATTAGATTTGCACCATGGGGTAATGATGGAAACATGTCATGTGTAGGTGGAAAATTCATTGCTGCTCTGGATGATGTATGCACTGTCCTGTTCAGACTGGTGGAGCCAGCAGCACCAGTCACATCGTCTTGACTGTGTGTTGAGTAGCTGAGACCTGTCTTATCTTCACCTCATAATGCGCAGGCGTGATCCTATCTGAGCCCAGCGAGAGAAAAAAAAAACTGTTTCCATCTGAACTAGACGTCGTGTGCGCTGCGCTTCTGAGACGGATGCTGAGTTTGGGGAGGATTGTGTGTTTATTTTGCGTTTCGTGCGTAAAGACAGCACAGACATGAATGCTTCTTCGCTCGCTGATCTCGCCGAGCTACACGATCCAACCTGTGGATAGTGTGGAGCGCGTCTGTGGCCACCTCCGGGACGCTCTGCCTCCTCCACCTCCTCCAGCAGCCCCGCTGTGCGCGTGTTCCATCCGCTTGTCTCCGGTCTGCGTCTCGTCGCGGGACCCGGCGTTCGCTTTCACCCCACAAGCGGCGAGGCAGGTATTCAGTTTATGAATGGCACTGGCATGGAGGAAATACCGTTTCAGAAAGTCAAAACCAGGCGGAAGAGAGGTCACTGCCCACCGAGTGTCCCCCTGACCACCATCGCATGCGAGGACGAGTTCGACTGCAAGGAGCTGGAGTCCCTCTTCCAGAACTACAACCTGAAGCTGGAGCAGACGTCCACCCTCAAAGCGCTGGCCGTGCTCATCTTCCTGTCCTCCGCACTGGCCGTGGTGGAGTTGCTGTCCGGCCCCAGCCTCACCATCTCCAAGGGGTCCCATCCGGTGCACTGTGTCATCTTCGTCTCCCTGTTCATCGTAACCAACGTCAAGTACCTGCAGGTGACTCAGCTGCAGCAGATCGTCAACCTGACGCTGCTCTTCGGCTTCACCTTCTCCTTCCTCTGCTGCCCCTTCTCCCTGGGCGCGATGGGGATGGAGCCGCCGACGTCCCCGGAGCAGGGCATGTGGCAGCTCATCCTGGTCACCTTCGTCGCCTACGCGCTCCTACCTGTGCGCACGCTCCTGGCCGTGGTGTTCGGAATAATGGTCTCCATCTCGCACTTGATTGTGACGGCCACTTCTGTCACCGTGAAGACGCAGCGGCTCTGGAGAACGGTACGTGCACGCTGCCTTCACACTTTGCCCCCCAAACAACCACCATCATGATTCCAGATGCACATACTTGGTGATATGATAATAACGATACAACGCAGGCCCATGGAGGCCAACACTACTAGTTCAGCACCGAGGACAGCTCCCTTAATGGGATTTGCATATAGGTTTGAGTCACATTTGACAAAAGTGCAATTCTGCCACTACCTGTTTGGGCTACAAGAATATATATAATAACAAACTTTATTTACATCTTTCAAAACACTGTTACAAGGGACTTCAAGAGTTAAAGATAAATACTTTTGAAGGGAAACAAATAGGAAACAGTTGAAAACATTAGGAAACTGAAAATAAACTGACAACTAGTTTATCAAGACTCACTGGATCTTGTTAAACTACGCAAAGGAGAATTTTTATATTTTAGCAACTTGGTTTTGACTTGTGGTAAACAGAAATGAGACTGTGTACATTTCTGCTTTTTCCTAAAATTAAAAACATTCCACCTGGAGGGGATTTAAAGAAGCTTACTAGCTGAGTTTAGTGATAGTGAATTTATCTATAGGCCATAGCTGTGACGGTGCATGCATACCATAAACCTGTAGCCCAGAACCCAGACAGGAAAACAAACAAAGAACACGAGAGAAAAGATGAATGCACAGAGTGTTCTCTGGGCCCACGACTGTTTCCCCGGGGATATGATTCAGCCCTAAAGGAACAGCCAAGGAATGAAGAACCACAGTGACATCTCAAAAGCACCATGCAGAAGTAGGGCAAATCCGAGGGGTGCAAACACACACACACACACACACACACACACACATACACACACACACACACACACACACACACACACGCACACACACACCACACTGTATACTTCAGTCATATGAAAAAGAGGGCAAAGTCATGCATGTCATTCGAGAGTCAAATTGGAAACTGGTGCATCCCACTCTGTACATTTATATCTTCTTCTGTCACAGCGAAACACAGACACACGTGTACACACTCACATTTCCTGCTGTCATCAGGTGTGAGGGAGGGAGATATGTCACATCAGTAAAACCCTCCAGGGATAATGGAACATATCGGCCTCCGTGCACCATATGACGGGAAGATGTGTGCATTTCTTGGAAGCGAAAATTGGGGTTTGATCAGTTCATCACTCCCAAGCCCCGACGACAGCGTACATTCGCAGAGGAGATTGTTTTGCTGTACGCAGGCAATGAGATACCTGCATAGCCACGTGAAGGACAGTGTTAGATGTACTACCAGAGATAGCTAATCCATTAAGCTTAGAGATGAGCTGTGCGGCATGACCCTCTGCAACCCAGGCTAGCAGCAGCCACCCACCAAGGTCCCAGGCACTCAGCCTTGCAGTCCTGTCTGCTCTCATGGCTCAATCTCTCTCAAATGTCTTATCACTGACGCACGTGTGGAATATGACTTGGAAAATAGGTTCTTGCAAGTTACTCACACAGGTTGTGGATATGTTCTGTAACCGCTACACATGTTTTAAAAGGTGAAAGTGTCACTTTTCAGTGGCCACATTCCACTGAAACACCAAAGAGCTTGAAGATATGATACTCTGTTTAGTTCACAAGATAGAGTTTGAACAGTTAACACAATGTGTATTAGATTCCAAGCACATTTACATCATATAAATCCAATAACATCTATAAACTAAATAATGAGTCTCAGGGAGTTTGGCTTTTATAGTGTATCAACTACACCAGTGGTAACAGGCACATTAAGTTAAAGCCCTGTGATGTATAATATTCCACGTTAACACAACTTGAGAAGTAATTATTTTTGCACAATAAAAGTTGATGAAAAGGTTGTAATTCCTTCACTGTGTCAAGCTATGGAGATCTATCCCACCAAAAGTGAGAGAGCTGCGAGAGCGAATCCACTGCAATGAGGTCAATGATTGCCATCTGACTGCAAATTGGGTTACGACTGCAGATAAGCAGAGGAGTGAGTGCTTCACACCACTTAACTCAGACGTCTACGTTTACTTACTGGAGCCTACAGGGTAAGTTGAGCGTCATTTCAACATGTTGACGCATGCCAGCACTTCTGCCAAGCGCGGCGTCTGACTGCTGCCAAAAACACTGTCTTTCCAGGGCATCCTATTATTCACTGGCCTGGAAGACACGTCTGACTGTGGCATGAGATGTTTGCTAAACGTGGAAAAATCGTATGTGTATCACACGACGGTGTATATGTGATGCTCACCGAAACAGAAATGCCACGAAACTCCCCCCTGCATGCTCTTTATAAGTAAGGCACAATGAGTTTTGTTATAGCTTCTCTTGACGTCAAATTGCCTGAAGAAAACACAAATGATTAATGGCCGAAGATATGAAGAGAATGGATTCTTTTATTTTTCATGAATGGATAATTATTGCCCAGGGCGCTTGTGTGCATGCTAGAGGTGAACATGGAGGACCTAGTTTGGTTTGTACACAAAGTCACAGTCAGTCAACCTCGGTCAAGTGGGTGGAAAAAAGCTTTTTTCTCTCTCTCTGTGTCCTGCACAAGGTTGCGGCAGTCATGCTGCGGCGCATCTGATGTGATGGATGAACCGGAGCACGGCTTCTGAATAAAAGTTTTAATGTCACAGGAGCCGAAAAGAGAGAAATATTACGGCCTAGCCTCCCTCTGACCCATCTCGTCTGTGTGAGGGAGTTTGTTGTAGTTGTTACGTGAAGGAATCAAAGTGGTTAAAGTGCCATCCGTCATTAGAATGGGTTGATTTAGCTCATACACGCTCAATAGACAGGAAAAGAAAGAACTAAATACTGAGACTGTTGAATTTATTTGAGATTTAGTTTAGTTTGTTCACTGATTTTCACAACGCAAAAGCAGGAGGAAGAAAATCTTATACTAGCAGCCCCATTCATATTTATACCATAACGTACATACAGATTAATGTCCATTTTTGTAATATCTATACCAATCACCTGACAATTCAATAATACATTTATCAATAACCATAATCTCATCATAAATATAACAATAACTGCTTTAATGTAGCTTCATTCTATATGAACGTGAACGGCCTCTGTAGGTTTTCAGGCAGATCTCCATTTCTAGCTTCACACATAATGAATAATATCATCAAGTCGACTAAATCCTTACCTTTCAACACACGTGACTTGAATTGGTAATAGATACATTAATAAGTGAATATAAATGCATAACGAAGAAACGATTTAAAAAATACACAAGGCACTGGGGCTGTTTAAAAGTGCATGAATTAATAAAATGTGAGGAATTCACACAACAGAATTAATTCTGCTTACACCTCTTCAGGGCTCGCTCGGTGTTCCTAAATCCCAGGGACACGCTTTTAAACACACTTACGAATGTGCTCGTGTTATCATACATATTACACACGGATAGGTGTACAAACGTAGAATAACATTCAATTGACATGGTCCGGATCAAATTTACATATATTTATTTCACTTGATATTTCGAAGCACATGCATTCTGTATTTAAAGAGACACATAGGAAATGCAAAAGTTAAGTCATACTTCTAACAGTATATTCACAGCAACTCTTCTTGATTTACCTATGTGTGGGTTAAACAACTTCACTGAAGAGTTTAAACCATGCATCATGTGTCTTTTTCCTGTTTGCAGTTGGTTGCCAACACAGTCCTCTTCACCAGTGTCAACCTGTCAGGGCTGTTTGTGCGCATCCTGACAGAGCGAGCCCAGAGGAAGGACTTCCTTCAGGCTCGCAACTGCATCGAGGAGAAGCTCCAAATGGAGGACGAGAACGAGAAGCAGGTACAGGCCCCCGTGCACTGCTGAAAAGGAGATAAATCTGATGTGTGTGTGTGTGTGTGTGTGTGTGTGTGTGTGTGTGTGTGTGTGTGTGTGTGTGTGTGTGTGAGTGTGTGTGTGTGCGAGTCGTTTCCACGCCATTATTCACTTCTGTTAAATTTCATACCTTTTTGTCTGGCACATTCCTTATCGCTACTAACACTTAGTCCTCTGCTGCGTTTGACAGTATAAATGTATATTTAAACTTTCTTTATCTTTCCCTTTTCTCTCTTTCTCCCTCTCTCTACCACACACACTCACACTCTCACACACACACACACACACACACACACACACACACACACACACACACACACACACACACACACTCAGGAGCGCTTGCTAATGAGTCTGTTGCCCAGGAACGTAGCTATGGAGATGAAAGAGGATTTCCTGAAGCCCCCGGAAAGGATCTTTCACAAAATCTACATCCAGCGCCACGACAACGTCAGGTAGAGTCCTCTCAACAACCCAACACACCAGTGAACCAGTCACAGCGATACATCGACTTAACTGATGGGACTTTTAATTAGTTGCATTTGGGAATAATCTGTCCCCCTCGTGGGATGGTTTCCATCTGAAATAGTGGAATAAATGCTGTCTGAGCGCATTACAGTGCATGTTAAAAAGGAGCTGTATACTTCAGCTAACATGTCCTTGGGAAAGAGCAGTGAAGGCCACACAACATAGTGTGATCCGTTCCAACAGTAACCTAAAACACTAGCATGGCCCCAGGCTGCAGAATCTGATATATTTAATTCTTCACACTGAACATCAAGGGCTAGTCCCTGACACACTTGTTTATTATCAGTCCAGACAAAACTGAAATTATGGCAAAGAGGTTTGTTTGGTATGGGTGGAGCATTCTGGAGAAATAGAGAAATGATGTTTGTGCTTCAAGGAACTAATCCAACATCCGCTGGTGATGTCAAGGTCAAAACCTGCTCATAATTTTGCCAGTTGTGCACATGCCAACTCCTGGGCCCTCATCTCCCAGCAGCCCTCAGGTGCTACGAGGTTTATACCTGAGTTTCTGCCTCGGAGACGTTCCAGGATCTGCCTTTTTCAGCCCCTAGCTGAAACAAAGAGAAACTGAAGCTTTAGAAGATGTAACTGGTAACTTATCACTGGGTTCAGTATATCCCCACCTCGGGGAAAGGGCTTGGTGGTGTGGTAGTTATAGAACTGTCCCCTCACAGCAAGGAGGTCCTCGGGTTGAATCCTGGGGTATTACTGTGTTGAGTTTCCTTACCTGGGTTTGCATGGGTTTTCGTCCTCTCAGCATTCATTAACGACTTATTCCACGCAGACTGGGGTTAGGGTTAGGGTTAGGTTCATTGGGGACTGAGTGTGGATGTTTTTTTTGTCTCTGTATGTCGGCCTTGCAACACACTAGCAGCCTGTCCACTATGTAACCCGCCTCATGCTGTACGCCTTCTGGGATTGGCTAGAGCTCCCCCTGTGACCCTCACAGAATAAGCTGTATAGATAATGGATGGACAGATGGATGCACAGAAAAATGATGGTATTGCTGTGACTAATCCAAGTGAAAGTCCAGCATTGAAGAAAAATATAATCAGCTAAATACATCAGTGGTAAAATTACTCATTATGTGTACTTTATTAAGAACCACACCTCTTATTGTTACAATAATTTAATTTATGATCTTACTTTATTATTGTGACTTGCATGCATTAGCATGTAAGGAGCATTTTAATGTCATCACCAGTAGAAAGGGAACTAACACTATACTCTATGCTGTACTATATTATACTATACTATATTACTGTAATATTGTAATGCACTATACTATATTATAATATAATGTACTCTACTCTACTCGACTTTACCCTACTCTACTAGACTGGACTACTGGAATAGGCTGCTAGACTAGACTCTACTCAACAAGAGTAGACTGTTCTAGACTAGACTTTACTCTACTCTACTCTAGTCTAGTCTACTCTACTCTACTCCACTAGACTAGGCTCTACTTAAATAGACTAGACGAGAAAACACTAGACTAGACTCTATTGTATTCTTCTCTACTCTCCTCTATTCCACTAGACTAGATGAGACTAATCCAACTGATTATTTGTTCAAAATCTGAATCTGCCAGTAGTGAATCATAAAAGTAAGACTATTTTTATTTGAATAGAAGTGCAGGTACAGGTTTGAAGTTGCACCGAATGGATATACAAATGCAAATACAATGTTCCGCTCGAGAACAGTATTTGGTCACAGTCCACCAGTGAACATCTGAACCTTGCTCCTGCTGTTTGTCCACTTGAGTCCTGCAGCTGTAAATTAACTGTGATTGACCTTTAACCCCTTTGTCAGAAAGCTGTTAACAGTACGCTTGAACACATGGACCCACCCGGCTTCTCCATCTCTAAATCTGAGTTTTTCTTTCAGTTCTTCTTCTTCCTGGTCGACCCTTTCCCTCCGTCTTCTACTGTATTGCTTAATCTCCCTTATCATGCTCCAACATTCCCTTGTTTCCTTTTCTTTTCATATCTTCTCCTCTTCCTCCTCTCCTCTGGGTTTTCGGAGCAGCAGGGAGGCTGGAGCAGGAGGGTTTGCTTAGCCCCAGGATTAAGTTGCTACAGGAGATTAAATGCAACGGAGACTAAATTTTGGTTGCATAACGCTCTGACTATGTGTGTCTGTGTGTGTGTGTGACTGCGTTGTGTGTCTGTGTGCACGTTCGACGGTTAAATATGGACACATCTCACCGGAGCTCTGCTGATTGCTTTTGTGCCTTGAACTCCTTTAGATAGCGCCACCCTTTGAGTGTGATCTAGACTGGATGCAGACGTGATTTATGTGATTCGGGTGGACTGTAATTAGAAAGTAAACAGTGTGCAGCACAGTTTTCTTCATTATGTTGTGAGGCCGTGGGCAGCGTTTGATCAGATTGTAGAGACCAGCCGGGGAATATTGTAGTAATCAGTCACCAAAATAAAAAGAAGTATGACTCCAAAGTTATAATCAACTTTAATGAGACATATGAAATATATTAAAACCCCGTACTGACATAATCTTTCATTATTCAAACCTACACTTATTACTTTTTTCTCTCCAAATTTATCAAATAAATAGCGATTCCATTATTTATATGTTTAATAATGTGAAAACAGTGATGAGTGATGGGTTATGAGCCTCTACTGTTAAACATCCATAATAATATCCTTTAATTTAAACACTTTTAGATTTATAATCAATTATATTCTCATTATTATTATTTTATTGTCTCGAATACAAGAGGTATTTTCCCAGCTTGTACGTGTTTTTTTATTTGTTTCCATCATGTCTGTGTTTGTAATTTCATTCCACCCTCTCATATGTTACAGCAAATACTTATATAAGACGGATTTCAAGCAATAAAAGCCCTCTCAGGTAGATAAGTATAATATTGCTCAGTTGACATTTGATGTAGGAAGCTTTTAAAGGCTTTTATTGCATCAGGTAAATAATTCTGATCAGGAGACTGTGAGGAATGATGTCCTGGAAGAACAGAAATGTCATAATAATAAAAAAAAGAAAAATCGTACTCGACCTTCCACAAATAGGAGGTTTCGTGATGTTCGCAGATTTTCATTCCCTCCAAAGAAATAACAGTTTATCCTTCAGCAGTATGTTGCGAGCACCTCTTCTGCATGACCCCCTTTATTGGCCGTACGTCAGCACATCCACTGCCCACGTCCGGCAGCTCCAGAGGGGCTCGTCCAAACTTAACCTCTGAGTTGCCGCCGCGTGGCCTGTAGACCTCCTCTATGTGATTAAATTCAAATCAAGTTTCACCAAAATAGCTACAGTGATGCCCCCCCGCAGAGGGAAACGGGAGATTATCATAATTGGGGGAATAACTTTCCTCAAATATGTGCCAGTGGAGAGGAAATTATGTACGAGGGTGTGAGGGAGTTCGAATTAGACGATATTAGATGCTAGACAAGTTCTAGTTACCACAGGAATAATCATGTTTGTGTTGGGTGGCTCGTTTTTTGGAGCTGCAGCGTTTTGTCTGTCGGAGATGATGAGTTTAATGAGTTGAGGGAGGAGGTTCTGACCTCGAGCAGCGAGTGTGTGACTGAGCGGCAGGTCTGCTCGGAGGCTGGGAGACTTACAGCCGTTGCCAAGAATGCTGCTATCGATCGTTTTGAAGATTTTGCCGGAGGACGTTCCAAATCAGAAACTTAGGTTCCCTGATGGAATCTAAAAACCCACCTGCAATGAAGGTGAATCTAACTCGACTGCAAATTTAATTTCTAATATCTACATCACCCTACACAAAGTCCACTGTTTTATTTAAAGTGTTAACAAATATAAACACTGCATGTTCCCCACGCAGCCCACACTCTTATTTCCTTCCGCCAATTGGACATCTGCGGAGGTTTTCCTCTGTGTTTCTTTCTTTTTTGTTTGTTTGTTTGCTATTAGGATTAAGCAAAAACGACTCAATCGGTTACCATTCCCGTGTGGAGGGGCGGGGCATGACCTAAGGAAGCCCCTATGAAATTGGAGCAGATCCTGTTAATTTTCTGTAACATTGCATCTTGATGAAAATATCAAGCCTATTTAGGGGAGTGACATCTATGAGTGTGTGAATTTCCACATAAAAAAAGCGGATCTAGACAATTTAAACGTGTTAATAAGGGGACTGTCGGGCCTGGGGGGGAAGTAGGCGCTCTGCTGTGTGACTATCCAGTTTATATTTGTGTTTATAATTTTGTTTTCCTGTCTCTGCACATGTGGAAATGATTATAAATTACCCAAAAAGCTTATGTCTGGATTTATGAACTTTAATGATGTGCTAAGTGGAACAAGTTGCTCATGTTGTAGTTTATCATAAACTTCTTTATGAGCTGAATTTGCAGTTACCGGCATCTCTCAGACTTTTCACTAATGCTCGGCTGTGTTCGCCTCCACAACAACATGACAGTAGAGTTCTGTATCTTTGTAAAAAGCCAGAGCTGAGGAATCTGTTCATGTCTTTGAATTACTCCTCATGCATCTTCAATTGCTACATCAGACAGCAGGCCTGGACTTTGAGTCAAGCAGCGCTGTCGTGTGCTAATGGTTGAAAGGAGGTAAACACGGCCCAAAATAAACTGACTGTGGTAAAGTTCACATGAGGTCACGAGACACTGGCACCGTGCACTCAATGGGAAGCTCCACTGCAGCGAGCCACGGCTGGTTTTGTGTTTCCTGCACAAGCCACACGAGCAGCGGGAGCCTCAGTCCTGTTTCCTTCCAGTAAGAAAAATACAAAAGCTTTAAAAAAAAAATTATCTAAAAGAAAATTCCTGCCTAATTCCTCTGACAAAAACAAACGTCCTTCAAACCTTTCTGTGCCACATTGCCGGGATCTGTTAGAAGCCATGGTTGGAACACATCACAGAGAGATGTAGAATACTGTAGCTACACTACTCTAAAACTGCGATCCGATACAGTTAACATTGTTTTCAATAAGCAGAAGTCCTCTCATTTTAAGTACCACCAGTTTAAATAAAGAAACATTTTAATCGGCTTCAAATGCTCATGTTGGCACTGTCACTGAGAAAGAAGGTTTGAATCCCAGTACAGTCTGTGTGGAGCATGCATGTTCTCCCAGAGTCTGGGGGGGTTTCCTCCAGGTTCTCAGGCTTCCTCCCACAGTCATAAGACTTGAAGTTTAGGGTTAGGTTGATGAGGGACTCTACATTGACCTCTTCACCCAACAGCTCTGCAAATATGATGTTTGTATTGGTAGTGTCTTCTTGTTGTAAACTGATTAGAATAAAAGCAATCGAAAAAGAAGGTGAAGGAAATAAGATCTTTAAACAAAACTCAGACATTATCTAAATACTACTCCTTAACGATTGTTACAAGTAGAACAGTGAAATTATGAATATTTCTTTTACATTTCAAACATACTAGGGACATGAGGGAGAGATTTCTGACCAGAAGTTAAATCTTTATGGTTTATTCAAGAACAAGAGCAGAAAAACAAAACTCTAATTGAATCAGAGTCTGGAGCGGTCGTGAAATGAATTTAGTTGTGTTACTTTAAGGGATTAAATAACCGGGCATGTGTTGTGTAGGCTGATCACGAAATCAATTTGTTGTTCATCCAGCTCTCTGGTCTGTTGTTGAGTAATTCACCGCACAAATGAAAGACGCTTGGGCTGTATCTATATTCTCCCATGAGGGTGTTTTATTTATACCCACCGATCTTAAACACATCACACTGACACAGTATTTATCGTCCCAAATGTTTGTCAGCCGCAGATGGTTGCAGGTTGAGACATTTGCACGAGTCGAAATCCATTGCCCCTCGTTACGGTGACATCTGCGAGACAACAAAATGACATTTAACAGCTCCCCCTTACAGATCCAGCACTCTGTCGCACTGTGAAGACTGCAGCCCACATGAAGACAGCAACCTGCCATCAGCGCCTCGCAAAGCAGGAGACGCTCAAGTTGTTTGCTGGACAGTCAGAGTCTGATGACTAATCGCCTTCACGCCCTCTGTTTCCACACAGGGGCGAATCCTTCTCAGGGAAAGTTCCTTGCTTGGAACCTTTTCCTCCCCAAGGGCGCTTCGTTGAGCTATAATGAAACCTGACAAATCAGATAACTGCTACGAATCACATGTGGTTCAGAGGACAGTCGGGTTAGGGAAAATAATGTCTGCAAAGTTCAAAGTTGAGCTGAATTTGAGATTGTGACACTTTTCAAGAAAGGATATATATTAGAATTTCACAACTTGTGCAAACGCAACATTTTTCTGACATGTTGTTGGAAACAGTGTCTCGGATTCAGTCCTCTGGGGCGGACTGGAACTGACATCTGAGGGACAGCAATGCTCCTAGCAACTGGAGCATGCCACATCCCTGTAGTCTCGAAATGTTCATAGCAGGCATTGTATTTTTTCCATTAAACACATCTGATGCATCAGGCTTTTCTCGCTAGTGTTAGCTGCTTCTTTTTTTCCTATTTTCATTTTTTTTGTCTTGTTGTAGAGACGGACAGTAATCAGACTGAGGAAAACTACAGCAATGGATAACGGGTCATTCCTGTAACCTCAGTTCTATGTATGTTTCAATATTATTCCATAACGGATTTCACCAAACTCGGTATCTCCGGATGATTCATTTTTGGGTCTGACAGATTAGGGGTGTGTTGTCAACTCCCCTACAGTAGAGAGCTGAGTGCTTGTTGCATGAATGTGCACAGCAAACGTGGTATCTATAGGGTTGATGTCTTTACGGCTGTTTTAATACCCGGTGACATGGGTAGGATTTGTCTCTGTGCTGCTGACGGTCAGTGGGTTTGTGTGGTAGCGAGGCAAAGAGCACTGTGCTCTTGTTCATGTCTATGCCGTTTGGTTTCAACTTTTAAAAATGAACAGGTAAATAGATAGGAGAACTATAGGATGCTCAGCCAAACACACACACAACTTCTGGTCATAAAGACGGTTGGATTTCTGGTCATTTGGTGTGAATGGGAGAGCATTCCACTTCTCTACAAATCCCTGACAGGCAGCGTCACATAGAACTCAAACCACATTTCAAAATTTGACCACATGAGTATAAAACTCCACTCATATAAACAAACCCCACTCATATAAACAATGGATCGCTTCTTCACTTGGTTCAATTTTAAACCCAGGCCCTTTCAGTCCCTTATAAACCAGTCGTCAGAAGGGAGAACAAGTTCACCTGGAGATGGGGACAGCACCTTGATGGCTGCATTATATCCTAGAATGGCTCCTCTCCAGCTCCGTACAGGACATGTCTCCACCTTGATCCCCGTGAGAATGCTCTCGCTTCTATTTTGAGTCGCTCTGCTTGACTGTGCTGCCTGTCAGCAGGAGAGAGCGGCACAAGCTCTCTCTCCCTCTCCCTGTGTTTCCTTTTTTCTTTTTCCCGCTGCAGGTCATTCATTTGAATGTCTGATTAGTTTGCTGCAAACACATTATCCTAGGAGAATGTTCAAATTGACTTTGGCTCGGGATGCCTAAATATCATTTAAAACAAATTCCCGGGAGCTAATCTGATCGGGCACCCAGTAATCTTTCGTTGATACTGTATAACACGCTGCTATAAATAACCCGCGTTGACTCATTCGCTTCTTTTCTTCCTCTGTTGCAGCATCCTGTTTGCAGATATAGTCGGTTTCACCAGTCTGGCCTCGCAGTGCACAGCCCAGGAACTGGTGAAACTGCTAAATGAGCTGTTTGGGAAGTTTGATGAGCTTGCCACGGTGAGTGTGTTTCCCTT
This sequence comes from Pleuronectes platessa, assembly GCF_947347685.1. Classification (NCBI taxonomy): domain Eukaryota; kingdom Metazoa; phylum Chordata; class Actinopteri; order Pleuronectiformes; family Pleuronectidae; genus Pleuronectes; species Pleuronectes platessa. The sequence goes on from NC_070638.1 coordinate 9,702,159, forward strand.
CCTTGAACAAATATCCCTCATTACATTCATTCACTGTGGGCACAGAGAGCTGCTCTTTTTCTCAATGTGTCCAGACATTTTGACACAGCAAGGTTGTGTGTGTTTGTCCTGCCTTGGCCACAGGCTGCTGGCACTAGCCACCGTTGAACCAGCTTAGCATAATGTCACAGGGAACACTAGAGGTCCATATGATGCTTAATGTGATTATCCAGCGCTTCATTTGAGGAAGAGTTGACAGACCTCTTTAATCTAGGCCAGATTTACCCGGGGTTAAACCTCGCCTCCACTCTGGTCGTGTGAGGGAACTGAACGAAGGAGTTTGACCGCTGTGGTGAAACTCAACGCTCTGAAACGTGACACGCTGCTGTTACGACATCTTCTTGCCACACTTTCACGTCATAAATCGTGCTAATTACCCTGAACAGAAAGAGTATTGTTCTTTCCCAAGGGTTGTGGGCTAGGCGAGAAGGTTCAGCCCCTGCAGATCACCCTGCAACAGCCTTATCTACACGTAATCTGGCCTCTATTACTTACACTGGGCACATGCCCTTGTCAAATCCATTAATCCATAGGATTACAACTAACCCCTTTTTGCTTTCATAGAAGTTTTTTCTTGGCTGTTAAGAGCATCTATTTATAGCTTGTTTGCTTACCCAGCGCAAAATAAGAAGCAAAAGAGACTTTGATTTGTTATCGCCATTCATACTTTCTTCTGCCAAGGAGGTTATGGTTTTTGTCTGCGTTTGTTTGTTTACTTGCAAGGTATTTGTCAAGTGGTTGGTGCGGCTCCAGGATATTTTACTTTCTTCAACATTGTGTTTGTTAGACTTGAAATGTATGTCTGAGCTTTTTTCATTATGAATCTGGATTAAAAAAAAGTCAGGCATGTTTAGGGGACTGTTTTTTTATGAATTGGGTGAAATTTGGTGCAGATCCAAATAAAAATATTGAATTCAAAAGTGGTTTCAGACTGTGATCTGTTGCTTTTGTTCTGTTGAATTTCAGCTGCAGTTTGTTTTTATCGGACAGATGCAGTTTCCCCTGAGATCCATTAAGCCAAATCAAAATGATTCCATGCATAACAACACACAAACACTCACATTTAAATAATTTATTGGAATCCACCAATCATATTCATACAAAAAGGATTCAAACATTTCTCAGAGCTTGAATACAGCTCAGTGACTCATGGGTATAAGAAACATCTCCTACGCCAAACAGCAAGACTACCTATAGCAGCTGATTAAGAGCAGAACTTTGCTAGTTGTTTAGATCGTGTCTTACTAAGTCCTACCAGTCGTAGTCCACTGACCGAAAGCTTATATACATGCCCCAGACTTCCAAATATCAATACTACCAGCTTACATGTATAGCCTAGGTCTCTTATTTTAGCAGCAATGGGCTGGTATTTGGTCAATTTGTCAAGGAAGGCTATGTCCATATAGAGGTCATAGACACAGGCTACCTCAAGGACTACTACCTCCCTTTTAACCTTGTCCAAGAAAACAACATCAGGGGTGTTAGGGATGTTACAGAACACATCATCAGAACTGTTAAACCAATCTGGCATTATACGGGAGTGTTTGTACATTGACAAATTTGGGGGGAATACTCCCTTAACAGTACTTGAAATGAGGTCGACAATGCGGTCATGGCGTGCAATATAGAGTCCTTTGTACTTATTACAGCCATTAACAATATGAGCAATGGATTCTAAATGTTGGTTGGGATTAGAATGCATTATACAGTGTGGGTGATGATTATTAGGGTACCACAATGCAAGATTGTATTTAGTTGGCAACACCTGTAGTCTGGCTTTAACAGTAAAGCAGAGGATGTCCTCTCCTACAGAGGCGTTCCTGTACATTGTATGAGAGACAGAGTGGTCAGCAAAGTCAAGGCATGCCACCTTTCCCTGCAGTCTCAGTCCAGTCCAGTGTTGTTTTGTCTCTGCCTGTTTAATGTTCAGGAGGGACTTTCTTGCTGTTGTGGAGTGTTTGTTGTGTCCCATTGTGGTAGACAGTAGCCTCCACATTGACCGCTGGGTCACACAGACACACACAGACACACACACACACTCATTCTTAGATGCTACATTTAACCGCGGCAGATGATACATTTCGATTTTTCGTCTCCTGGAGTCATTTGGGTAGAAGACACTTTGTCTCGAGCTATCACAATTTTCTTTCTGTTGTGATACGAACTCTCTCGTTCTTTTACTTACAACTGAATGGACTGGTCAAATCTCCACTTGGCTGTTGTAGCTGAGAGCCTCATATTGCACTGAGAGACTGTCCCCACCCATGAAACGTGTCATCAAATGTTCCAGCCGCTGCCCTGACCCAGAGCCCCACTCACTCTGATCCACTTTGGCAGGAAGTGGCAGTGTCAGTGACTCATGGCCGCGGTCACTGTGGGCACGCGGACCCTTTGTCGCTCCATACGAAGAGCGGGCGATGCCACATGGCCACTGGTTATCGTCTCATGAAACCATTCCAGCACCATCCCCACACCACCTGTCCACTCTTTGGACTTGTCAAGCTGCACTGGAAGTGGGCCAGGAACGCAGTGTTCTCCTAAAGTGCTGCTGATGTAGAGGAACGAGCGTCGTCTCCTCTTCCTCTCCTCTCCTCTCCTCTCCTCTCCAGCTATATCCGACAGTCTGACTATAATCTCATCTCCCTTTTAACCCCAATTAGCCAACATAGTCACACCAGTTTCTAAATTTCATACATAATCACCTCACGTAATCTAGTAATTTATAGATATCTGAGCATTTGAGAATTCAACCTCATATCCGAATCAGTTTCCTCTAATGCCAACAAAGGGATTGTGCTGATTCATTTTACCCATCTTCTTTCAAAGAGACATTCCAAACCAATCTCTGAAGATTATAAAGTACAGTTATAATTCCCCGTGCCTCCACATTGCACTTCCCACCACCTGTTAATATATTAATATAAACTAATGCAGCTTTAAGAAAAGTCTATTTTTGACTCTGCCAGGAGTATGAGTTCTTGCATGTCATCTGTTTTAAGAAGATATGCCATGCCCAGAGGGGAAGACTGTGAAGCCAATATGCTACATTAGTCCTGCTGAGCTAATGGTCAGCAGGCCCTGGGTGAAGCATTTCAATTTTGGTAGTGGTCATCCAATGCAGCCAGGCCAGGTCTCAAAGACGCAGGTCCCAGCTGGGTTTGGTGTTGTGGTTTTAGGCTGATTCAGAAACGTTCTCTCGTGTACTAACTTATCAAGTATGTGTCCTAATAACCATTAAAAAAAAGGCAAAGACCTACTAAGAACAGGGGTAGCTTGAAAATTGAAATTAACAGGAAGCACATTCACACTGATCAGTGTTTGCCATTTGAGTCCCACCACCCACAAGGACACAAGCTGGGAGTAATTATAACTCTTCACCACCAGGCCGAGAATCTGCCGACTGGCGCTGAGAGTGAAGACGAGGGGCGCACACATCTCAGGAAAAGCTCTGAAACCTTCTCAACCCAAAGAGATTTTAATATTCCTCACTGAATCCACAAAGGTTTTTCTCCACTTCGCTTTTTTTTCTCTCTTAAATAAATTTGAGATTAATAAACCATTAACAATAACTAAATGCTTATTTTTTTAAGCGGGATAAATGGAAGAGGGGGATACATCTTTTTAAACGGATGATAACTAGAATTTCTGTTCGGATTCTGAGCCGACTGTTGTGAGAGGGACTAATTGATTAATTGGTATTTTTTGTGATGCAAGACTAACTTCAAATCTAGTCTGGGTGTGTCTGAATGCATGTTTGTACAGTATATACAGTGTGTGTGCGCGTGTGTGTGTGTGTCGCTGCTGTTTCCATGGCAGAGCCTCACAATGCTTTTCATTCTTGCCTCTTTTTTCCCTCTCTCCTCTCACATCACCTCCCTGCATCAATGCTTTCAGACTCCTCCGCTCCTTGTCTCTCAGCTTCCTGATTGACACGCAGCAGCCTACTTCCCTCAACTGTGTCCTTAATGCCCCGTGGTTCTCCACACTCTCTTCCTCTCTCACGTTTCCATTTTTAGGCTCCATGATGTATCTATCTACTGTCTCTTACTTCCTCGACAAATCAGGATCCCCCCTTTTTTTTTTCTTGTTCACACATATATGACTGTGAAAGCTCAAAACAGCCTGCATCGCATGTGCAGCGCATGCATGCGTAGAGATCATTCGTTGGCATGTTTGTTTCCTTGTTATCCCTTTCCCGCAGAGTTTTATGAGAGGTGTCTGTGTCTGATGGTTGTCAGAACTATTATACCCTGTTCAAAGGTTATACTGAAACTACTATAATAGGAACAGGCAGAACAAATATTCATCCAGTCATATGAAACCTGCAATGCAGTTTCACTGAAACACTGAGCAACACGCAAATATTTAGTTATCTCAGCCAAAGAGGTTGTGTTTTCTCCTCGGTCCATTTGTTTAAATTAGAGAAAACTGGATGGATTTCCATGTAACTTGGTGGAAGGATGTTGTTTTGGTCTGAAAAGAACCACATTAAAAGGTTTCCACAGATCCAGATAAAAAGGAAATAATTCATGGATCTTAATGGATTTTAGAGAACTGATGTCTATAAGTGGGTGAAAATTGTTGCAGATTGATTGAATTTACGGGGACCCTTGGGCCTTGGTGGAGGTCTGCGCTCCACTGAGTGCCATTCAAGCCTTTAGTATGTGCTTTTTATTTTCCACAGTACATTTTTTTTTATTTATTCCTGTTTGTTGCTGTGTTCTTTATTATGTTAATTGAGTTTTAGAATGTTTTTTGATATATCCGCCACTACATATAATGATATACAAAAACTTTTTATTTAATTTGCTGCCCATCTTGACCAGGAGTCCTGGAAGCTGTATGTTCCCTAAGTGGGACCTTAATAAAGTGTTATTTTGCATAGAAGTTAAAGGGTCAGTGTGTAGAATTTAGTGTCATCTAGTGGTGAAGTTGCATTTTGCAGCTGAATAGGGGAGAGCGGGGTAATGTGGGACATCGGGTGATGTGAAACACCCCCTGTATCTAGGCAACGGAACACATTTGTGGTCATGTGACCATTATGTTTTCAAGCCCCTCCCATTCCCCCCTTGCCATGAAGGAGAAGTTGGTGCAGGTCCTGTGGAAAGTATGTTTTTTCACAAATGTTCTTGCTTTGAACTTAATCAACTGTTGTGTCAAAACAAATTGATTCAGGTAGAAAAAATTATATCATACATGTTGATGAACTTCCAACATATAAAACCATGTGATTGATGCTAGCTGAAGATTAGACTGAATTGATAAGAGATGTTGTTTTTCTAAAATTGTGGCTTCGGGGTTAAGTGGGACAAATGCTGTGGGGTAAAGTGGGACAGTGTCTCACTTTACCCCACCATGAAGCACAAGTTAAGTTTAGTCTTAAACATATTTTAGTGTTATATTACACTATATATGTTTTATTTTTAATGTCATAAACATTGTAGAAAAGCCATCATGCCAAGAAACTACACCAGGAAGACAACCTGGGGCCAAACACCCCTCGCAGAGATGGAGAGTGCAGTCGCTGAGGTCATGCAAGGAAAGAAGTCCTTAAGAAAAGCTGGAAGGGTTAGAAATATTGACAAGACAACCCTCAAAAGATTCATAAAGAAAAAAGAGAAAACAACTAGCTGACCAGTTCCATGGCCTTGCTCCAGTTAAGTGCCGTGAACTGGCATTTGAATAAACAGAGAAAATCAATATCCCTGTCCCTGTGCAGGTAAGCTAGGGTGTGCAAGAGATCACATGAATCATTATAATCATAAATGTGCTTAATTGACCAATCCCCATGATTCTGTTACTAGTCCGATATTAGTGGTTGTCAATCTAGCTGTCGGGATTTTAACTATGGTAGTTTTAAAGTGGAAAAGTAAGTGGACCACTTTACCCCGTAGCTGGGGTAAAGTGGGACACAAGACCACTTTTTTTTAAACGATCATATTTGCACTGCCCTTTGTCCTGAAGACATTCTGATCATTTCCATTGCTAGAAAACATCCTGAATTAATGGGAAATGTGTACATTTTACTGATATATCATTTTAGCTCGCCTAGAGGGGAGCAAATGTAAAAAATGTCCCACATTACCCCGCTCTCCCCTACTCCTCAACTCACCCTCCCCTTTCGAACATTAAAGAGAACCTGTGGTAGCTTTCAGTCGTCATATAAACTCAAAAGGGGTTTAGTTTAACTGTACAAAACATGGCGGCCTCTGTAGAGAGGACCCACTCCTGATGTAAATATAAAGAATTTCAATACAAAGGGCCCATTCTAGGATAAACAAAACAACAATTTGTACAATTAAGATGAAAAACAAGAGTGAAAACATCACTAGGATTATTTATATTCAATATCTGCCAATATATCCCCTTCACCTAAATCTTACAAACTGGACCTTTAACAAAAATTTTAAATAAAATAAAAAAACTGTTAAAAAAATATAATACTTACACCTGCAGGTTTATATAATACAAAATCTTCTGCCTGTAAAAATATCACATTGAAGAAGGTCTGCCAGTAAAGATGCTGGGAAAAAATAAATAAAAATAATTATTTTTAGATTAAACAGCAAGACTGCTGGCCGCCCGCGCTCTGACAGCTGCCTCTCAGAAACCAAAGTCTGGGTGTAAACACAACTCAAATAACCCTGTTTTGGTTCGACTCATGTGCAGGTGCTGGGATCACTGTCAAGTCCTTCAGTTTCCCTCAGATGCCTCTGAGCTAGACAATCTGTGGACTGGAGCAAAACCCAAATCAAACAAACCAGCTTGGGTTCTTGATGGTGGGGGGGTGGGGGGGGGGGGGGACAAAACAATACGGGTGGTGGCTGCTGCAGCGAACACAATCCTGTAAAACCCTCCTTCAAATGTTCAGAGAACCAGCATGCATGCAAAGTCAAAGCGCCTCGGAACATTGAACGTTTGTTATTCTTTAAATGTGTTAAATATATCCACGGTAATAGGTTTACTTCACAGATCTCCCACACCTGCTCGCTCCTACCCACCAGGTTGAGGTGGGTGGAGGAAGTGTTGATATGTTTTTCATTTGTGTTGCACATAAATTATTCCATGTTAGTTCAGTTCCGCGAGAGAGCTGCTGGCAAAAAAATGGAAAATAAATATCTAGTGGTTGATGGAGAGAAACTAGAGAGAACTGGTGTAGCTGAAGATTTTACCCCTTGCAATGAATCACTGTCGGCGGATATTGATGCAATGTTGACATCCAATCCTTTGCCGAGCCAAGGAGGTTCGGACAGGTGGTCCATCATTTTGTTGAATACATGTTAAAGCCCGATGAAGAATTATGGTAGCACAGAGTTGTGAGTATATAATTGTATTGTGGGTATTCGGTCGTGTTGTGCGTATTTGATTGTATCGTAAATACTTGTGTTTGTGAGTATGGTTATGTTGTGCGTAAATTGCAGGGTATTTTCTCTTTGTGTGTTTTCTTAAATTGTAGTGCATTGACCTCTCAGAGCCACCGTCCAGAATGCTTAAAACAGAACAATTGCTTTTCATCAGAATCAGTAAAAGTCGTTTTCGGTGGTTCTGCTTCTCTGCAGAGGGCAGATCCAGAATCAGATCCACAGCACCCGTTCTTTCTTGTGTCCTTTCAGCTTCCCAAAGTTACAGAAGTGTAAGGGCCTGGAATCTTCCGCCCCATCAGTAATGTGTACACAGCACTGATCGTTGTCTCTGCATCAAACACCGCTGCTCTCTGAGACGCCTAGGAAATGAAGTGCAGCTGCTCTCAGCTGGCTCATCTTTTCCCCTCATCATAATTTTCTGAATACCCCCCCCCCCCGCCCTTTACGTGTCTCTTTGTCTTGGCCTTTTTGTCTCCCTCTGTTTGTTTGTGTGCACTGAAGTGGTTGCTCATTTGCATTTCCTGCAAACAGACACAGCACATTACGGTATTTATAAGGTGCCCTGGTAACACAGCTACGTCTCACTTTCAGTTGTTCCGTTCAACATATCCCAACCTCACTGGAAACAGTAGGGAGTATACTTCTAATTTCATATGCTCATGGAAATCAGTCCAATAATCATGTTTCTATCATCAAGATCCATGAATTATTCCCTGGGAAAACAAACAAAATGTTGAAAACCACAATCTCACAATGTTAAGGATAATGATCAAATAAATTCCTGTATCTGTGATTCTGATCCCCACCAAAATGTATTGGGTACTTCCATGACCCATACCACACCCTTCCACCAAGTTTCGTGAAAATCTATATTTGTTTTTGTGAAACAAACATACAAACATACAAACATACAAACAAATCTACCAATGAACAGACAGGTGAAAACATAACCTCCTAGGCAGAGGTAATTATCCAACTCTGCCTCCAACGTTCTCCTTCCTACGCTGATGACCACGGAGATTGCCCACAATGCTTCAGTCACATGACGGCGGTAATCCTGCTTGGGTCTGAATCAGCTCCTAAGCCCACACAGGGCAGATTAGCACAGGAAAAGTACAGAGTAGGAGACTCTGCTTCCTGTAGCTTCAGCCACGCTGTGTAGAGCCATCTGTTTGCCGCTCCGCCGTGACCCGAGTGACCCCCAAAGAGAGCTCATCACTTTTGTGACAATATCAAACTTTTTACTGTCCAATGAGAGCGAGAGAGACTTTGAGGGAATTGCATTTAGGTGACATCATTAGGAATTTTTTTGTGAACTGTGTTACTCATCGCTGTGCTTTAGCTCTCTATGGTGTCTATTTGAAATGTAGCCCTGTAAACGGGGGTGGAACAGGAAACAGTTGTGTAGCTGTCACTTTCACATAAGCGGAGTTAGGATTGAAGTTCTGTGTTTTCAACGTTTCCTTGTACTATTGCATGATCAAAAACGACAACTTTTAAGCTGGGTTTTGCTGTTGCTAATTTTAGCACGGAGCTCGTTGCTCGGGCCTTAGTCGGTTTAAATATTTTTTAGTTTGAAGAAAAGATTAAATAACACTTTTGTCATTCCCTGGAGGAGAATTCAGTAAATCAGAAGCACAAGAATTAAACAAGGGAAATAAATAAATAGAGAACAGTACAAAAATACTCCTGAATGCAAATGTAGAAAGAAACAGTACCTAAGAAATCTGTTTACATGTCCAAAGCAACATAGTAAATGTATATAAATGGTCTGGATTTATATATATCGCTTTTATAGGGTTGATGACCCACTGGTTTGAGGACGACCCGCTCTACCCCCTGAGCCACAGCCGAAGACATACATATACTTTCCATACGTGTCAAAATAAAATGAGTAGATATGAAAAAAAAGTGTTAAGATTTCTCTCTACACACTTCATTGCCGCTGATTCTCTTTGACATGAGCATCACATGTGTGTCTGTGCCACTTGAAGCATGACCACAACACGTGCAACTACAACAATCCCTTGTTATTCGTCAGTTCTGGAACTTGTTTTGCTGGGGAAAATAAAACGACCGTTCGTCTTGCACCCAGCGATGTGCATAACTATGAGTTTCTGTGCTCTCCACACGGCTGGCCAGTGATCCCATTACCGCCATGGAAACAATAAAGGGTTACGAGAAGGCGTCCACGGTAACGCTGCTAAAATGGAGTGTCATCCTCTAATGACGGTTATATTCGGAAGGCCGCCTTTTTCCTGGCTCTGCTTGTTATCCCTAAAAAGTGAGTGACTCACCTCGTTCCCTAAAAGTGTGACTGATCTGTTGATTTAGCACGGCATTGTGGGAAACATCACAGTGTTTGCATGGGATGATGAAAACGATACAACAATCAGTCAGTGTTCAGCAGACTTGTTTCATATGCTTTAAATTTAACCTGATTCAATTTGATTTGTACGTTTACTGATTTATTTTGCCCCGCAGGCTTCTCCTGTACTTGGAGAACCCCCTTTCTGTTGCCTCCATCTGTTCTTGTTTGAACTACACTGTATGTGAAATCTGGTTGAATTCTACTGAGTGCCCTTCTTGTTAAGTGTTCTCTCTTCTCTTCATCTTTTCGATGGGCAGGAGAATCACTGCCGCAGGATTAAGATCTTGGGTGACTGTTACTACTGTGTGTCTGGACTGACCCAGCCCAAGACCGACCACGCCCACTGCTGTGTGGAAATGGGTCTGGACATGATTGACACCATAACGTGAGTGGTCACATTTTGAGATGGAACAGTAATGTATATATTTTTCTGTGAGTGAAGGATTAAATCATCATCCCGACAGAGGGCGAAGAAACTGTTTTTTATTTTGTATTATTCTCTGACGTCCTTTGAGCAGTGCGGACTGCAGCCTGATAGCCATGTGTGCTGTGAGCGGATTCTAACACCGGGTATTTGAGAGCTGAGCTACAGTTGGCTGACAGAAAAAGCTTTGGATTGGGAAAAAAAACCTAAAAAAAAATTGGACTTGAATTTGTTTTCTCATAATTTGGAAGAAGGAAAAACAGGAGCAGAAGAAAGTAAGACATTTAGATGCAGCAGAAGATAAAAGCAGACACTTTCTTGGCTTTACTAGAAGCCTGTTAATTAAGATCTATAATAAAAAATTAGACTTTTTACTAAATTAATAATAATAAAAAATGCTTAAATGAGCAGTTTTCTTTTGTTCATCAGTTTTGGTATGTTAGAGCATAGACTAATACGATAGCGTGTGTCGACCACTTATAGTTATAGATTTTACATTATTAAATATTCATGATGTTTACTGTATCTGAGCTCAGTCATAACATACAAAATGTATACTAATAGTAAATATCCTGATGATAGATTGTTGTCTTGTTATGTTTGTCTGTGGCTCTACTTCAACAGGAACATTTATTAGTAGCATATGTGTAAGTTTTTAATTATGTCATGATTTTTGGTGTATATATATAGATAAAAGATAAAGATAGAGACAGGTATATAAATACATATATAAAATACTCAATCAATAATATATTAATGTAGATATTGGATGATAGATATAAGTATAGATATAGATATATCAGATATTACATTTGGATATAGATAGAAATATATATATATATAGAATTAGGTATAGATACAGATATAGATTTAGATATGACCTCACTCCAGTGCTGGTGTTCTGCCCCCTGCAGGTCAGTGGCAGAGGCCACAGAGGTCAACCTGAACATGCGCGTGGGCTTGCATACAGGTCGGGTGCTCTGTGGAGTGCTGGGCCTCAGGAAATGGCAGTATGATGTCTGGTCCAATGATGTGACCCTGGCCAACGTGATGGAGGCTGGGGGACTACCTGGGTAAGTACCCTCTCACATGAATACTGGCCTAAGAAGCTCTGGATGACTCTTCTACAGTGGAGCTCTGGAATAATACTGCCCCTCTATTTGGAGGCCTACTAAAGTCTGTAATGGTAATACAAATATATCACCAGTTTGAAAATACACAGACTCCATTGAACAATTTAATCATATGACAAAGTGTTGTCCCTACACATCTTATTTTCCAGTGACGTGTACATTTTCCAAATGTTCTGGTAGTGTTTGTATTTGTGATCAAGTTTCAACGCATTTTAAAGGAAATACTTAAAGGTTCCTTGTGTAGAATTTAGTGACATTTAGTTGGACTCCTGTAAAAAAAACATGGAGGCCTCTGTAGAGAGGACCTGCTCCTAATGTAAATATAAGGCTCCTAAATACGAAGGGCCTATTCCAGGGTAAAGTAGATGAACATTTTTACAAAAACATCACAAGGATTATTTCATATTCAATTTCTACCAATAGATCCCTTCCAAATAAATCTTACACTCTGAACCTTTAAGTTTATATATTTGAACATTTGAATAAATGCCTCGAGGAACAGGATTTGAGAACTTACTCCTGTAACACAGACTCTTCTGTTGTGTTGTGTTGTGTGTTACGCCTGCCCTGTCTGTTTCTACAGGAAAGTCCATATCACCAAATCTACACTTGAGTGCCTGAATGGAGACTATGAGGTGGAGCCTGGAAACGGCCACGAAAGGAACCCCTTCCTCCTGAAACATGAAATTGAAACCTTCTTTATTGTGCCATCTCACCGACGGAAGGTATCGTAGTGTTGCTGTTGGCTGAGCAACCGCATATTCTAAATCTTGCATGTATATATATATCTATATAATCTATACAGCTCAGAATCAGACGTATGTTTGGATGAGTCCCTGCCCTCAGCTGAACCTGTTAATAAGTAGACAGTGTACTGTACACATTAACAAAGCTTCTGCATGACGCATGCTAATCCATGTTATTGGACCTACTATGTGTGTGGTTAATCAGAGAAGGCTAACCATAGGCTTACTTCACCCCTATGCCAACATCTAGAATATAAACAATCCTTCCAATAGAATCATGGTGTGGCCACAGCATCTAACATCACATGATGGAGCTCTCACGTGTTTGTTCCTGAGCTAATCTCACTTCCAGTCTGTAATGCATTGAGCTGAGCGATAAAGAGAGAGAGAAAAACAGCCTGTAGCATCTATCATGTCCAATCTGCTCTGTCCGACGAACTTACAGAGATATATGTGTGTGTGCGTGTGTGTGTCGCTGCACATAAACAAGGACACCTCCAACCAGATGTGCCACAAGCTGCTGGAGAGGGAATTTCCATCTTGTCTTTGTATCTATTGGGTTTCCTCTCCTCTTCTTCTACCTCTCCTCTCTTCTCTCGTCACTCTGTCTCGCTGCAGGCTACATGATGTGTGAGATATAAGAATCGCACATAGGTTAAGAGGATCCTCACGTGAACCTGTGACATCACGGTCGCGTGTATTTTTTCTTTGATATGCGGGACACTCGGCTAATCCTCTTAATAGAGCTGATGGTTTAGACTTCATCAAAGGGCTCATGGCTCAGAGAAAGATGTGCCCTGACTAAGCTGTGTTGGATGGGCTGCTACGCTCCCCGCTATAGTGTCTTTAATTATTCCTGCTTAGGGACACACTCCCTAACTTTGGTGTTTAACAAAACACACTTTTCGCACAACAAAACACACTAATTTCCTCAACACTTCAAACATATGTTAATCTAGATAGTGTTACGAAGGAGAAACAAGCGCAGCAGAGTAATGAATCTATTAAAATCACCCAAGGGATTGACCTCATTCTTACCACTTTACAGTTAAATTCCTGAATCTGATAATAACAATGATTGCATCTGAGTGTGTGTGCATGGGCATATGTGCACGTGCATTCTGTCCAGGGCCTGAGTTGCATGAGTTATACATCCTTACATAATATATTTATATATATATATTGCTTTGTGGGATATCATGACTTAATCCTTGTTCCCGTTTCTTATCTGGTTGCAGATATTCCCAGGATTGATTCTTTCGGATATAAAGCCCGCCAAAAAGATGAAGTTCAAAACTGTGTGCTACTTACTAGTGCAGCTTATGCACTGCAGGAAGATGTTCAAGGCTGAGATTCCCTTCTCCAATGTGATGAACTGCGAGGACGGCGATAAGGTAGAAAAACCTCAGAGTCTGTGTTGACGATTCTGTGTGTGTTCGTGCTGTGATTTGAATAGAGGCTAGGTACATATATAAAAAAGTCTGGATGTGTAGAGGCTCCTACAATAGTGAAACATTAAAGACTAATACAATGGTGCTGTGTATGTATTACAGTTTAAGTTGTATAGACAGTGTTGATATGTTAGAACTGTACAGAAATCATTCATTTATGTAATCTACATTCTTAGGTGCCTTTTCAAAAAAAGCCTTATTTCAAGTTATGCCTCGACGTTTCATTGAGCTTAACATCAGGACTCTGACTCGGCCTGTTCACAATGCAAATTTATACAATCTTAACATTTGAGCTTCAGCTCCACAGAACATTGTTCCAACAGAAAAGAGCAGTGGACGTCTAGAGAGGAGAAGTAATGTGTGTTCCTCTCTGGTTCACTTGCTTTCTTACTGTTAACTCGTGGACATACATTAGACGTTAGAATGTGCAAGAAAAAGTCACATATCCATGACGGCAATGTTTAATATGTTGGTGTAACACTACTTGAACATTGCACATTCTCAGCAGAAATCTTTGCAGGTGAGTTCTTAAATCTATAGTGGGTTTTTTGGATGTTACATAGGTTCTTGTTTTCCGATGTGTCATAAATAAGATGAATGTGCTAACCACAGATAATAATTCAAGTTTTGCAGGAATTACAGTCGGTGAATAAATCCAGTGTGTGGCTCTAACAGGATGTACAGTATATTAAATCATAAGAAGGTTGGGGGGGGGGGGGGGGGGGGGGGGACCTGTTAAGAGCATGCAATCCTATCAGCTGTGATGACCTCAGTGTGTTGCTCATGCCAGAGAGCAACATGCCATTTCCCTAACATATACTGTCAGTGGCACTGGCAATCTGTGAAAATGTCAAAGAGCTTATTTGACCTTGTGTGCCTGGAAAGAAATCCTGTGGCCTGGCAGCTATACAATTCCTGCACCAGCTATTTGCACAGCACAGTGTGTGTGTGTGTGTGTGTGTGTGTGTGTGTGTGTGTGTGTGTGTGTGTGTGTGTGTGTGTGTGTGTGTGTGTGTGTGCGCGTGTGTGTGTGTGTGTGCGTGTGTGTGTGTGTGTGTGTGTGTGTGTGTGTGTGTGTGTGTGTGTGTGTGTGTGTGTGTGTGTGTGTGTGTGTGTGTGTCCGTACATTGTAGAGAGATAAATCAGGTTCACACCCTCACATATCAGGGAGAAAAAAACTTCTCACTTGATGTCAGGACATGACTTCTCCTGCTTCATCCAAAGACTGGGCAGTTGAAATGGGGACCCAAAGGCAATGCACTGGCCCACAGGGTTAGGGTTATGGGGTTAGGTTTATGATTAGGGTTCTGCTAATATGTCAGATGATTAAAGATACAGGAACCCACCATATTGGATTATTGCCTACAGGTGCTGGTGAATAATAGTAGATTAAGTTAGGAGTTACTTGCCTTAACTGAGTCTTCAACTGGCAATCACCTGATAGAGGTAACTGAATCGAGGGGTGGGGGGTAAATTCCTCAACCCACCGAGAGTTAGACCTGATTGACTCGTAAAAAGAAACGATACACCTCAGGGTTAGAGGGTTAGTTTAAGAATCAAGAGGAGCCTGGGCGACAAAGTCCATATTCTATCTGTGGACCAGGACTTTAACACTGGACTCTAAGGTCGAAAGCCCTGTGCTGTAAATTCACTGGGATGTAACTTTCAATACATTTTCAGTAGTGATTAGTTTTCAAAATAATCTACAGCAGTTTATTCTAGTCATGTGGATTCATCAGATTTCTATCACTGTCTAGGGTTGAAGAAGATAAATTATGATATTTCTATGTTTTTTTAATCTTTCATAAATTTAAATGAAACAAACCTCTTGAGAAAAAGTACCTGTTCTCACCACCGGGTAGTGCTGCAAACCAATTCTTGCTTTCTGTCACAATGGATGATTTAAGGATGAATTTTCGATTTTTGTAATTTATGCTATATTGTGTTTGGGTGGGGGGTCTATTGTCCAAATATTTAGATCTAATTAATAGGTTATGGAGTTTTTTGTTTCTTCTATAAGGGGAAATGGTTTTGTGATTTTGAAAAGCCGGATGTAGTGTTTGGTTTAGGATTTAATCTTATACCTAACTGCAACCCTAATCCTAACCCTAATCGCAATCCTAACCCTAACTTTGAACCTAACCCTAACCCTAACCCTAACCCTAACCCCATACCCAACCCAGACCCCATCCCAACCTCCACCCAACCCCAACCACTAGCCCTAACCCCTTCGTAGATGGTACCAATTGATCGGGCGTGCCCGCATTAGTGGGGATAGAGCCTACTCCCAAGTCTCTACGACATTCACCCACCTTAGCCCTAATCGCAACCCTATCCCTAACAACGATTAGGGTTAGGGTTGCCCCCTCAAGTTTGCATTATACCAGTAATGACAACATCCTCACAGCATAGACAGGAGTCAGATTAGAGTAAAGTAGTGAAAGGAACAGGGGTGACAGGTGAAGTCATACACACGTACACCTTCAACTGAACGCTAGATTTACATTCAGACCACACACACCCTTCAACTGTGTGCGAAATAACCAATTCTAGACACGATTTCAGAGCAATATGAGGGACAGATGGGACGAATGAGCAAGATTCTGCAGGAGACTTGTCTATAATGTGTCCTACATGTTGAGCACAATACACACCATAAGGAGACGTGATATCTGCAGGCCACTGTGATGCAGCCTAATATAGCATGACAGTGTGAGAGAGGCTCAGAGAGATAAGGGATGGAAATAAGAACAGAAAGAAAGAAGAAAACAACGTGGAAGGAGGGAAGAAAAACTGCAATAGGAAGCAAAGAGGGAAACGAGGAAGAATAGATAGGAAAGAGGAGTAAGAAAGAATATGTAGGTATGTGGGTAGAAATGAAAGGATGCACCGAAGGAAATAAGGAAGGTATGAGGGAAAGAAGATTGGAAGGAAAGTGTGGAATGAAGTTATATAAGAATATGTGGAAGTGAATACATATACAGAAATGGGCAGGTAGTAAGGAAGGCAGGAAGGAAGGGCAGAATTTAAGGAAGAAAGTGTGGCGTAGGAAATGAGGAAGAATACATGACAGATTTGGGGGAAGGAATAAAAGAAGAAAGAAGGAATTTAAGGAAGCAACGAGAGGCTGCAGGAAGTAATAGAAAAAAGGAGAGAAAAAAGGAAGGAAGGTAAGAAGAAAGAAATGAGGGAAGTCAGTGAGCCTTACACATTCATGTCATGTCAGGGACTCACAAACACTCGCTAACACTTCTCCTCCTACAACACAATTCATCCAGCATGCTCACTAACATGTACACACACACACACACACATATTACTGCCATGTTAACTCTGTCGCTCTGCTCCAGTGCGCAGTGTTTGCTCAGTCTGGCTGCTGAACACACTCAGACACAGCAGGGTGCCTCCGGTGATTAAGTGTGAGGGCGATGTCCTGATTTGAAAGTATAATCATGTCCCCGTGTTTATTGTTGTCTCTCACTCACCCCTGTTCCTAATATGATAATTCTCCAGTGGTGTGTGGAGAAGACACAGTGCCGCCGTTTTAATCAACTTCTAAATTTCCCCTGAAGATCTCTTCTTCTTCTTCTTCTTCTTCTGACAGCGGAGGGCCATGAGGACGGCGCCGCAGAAGCTGAGGAACCGTCCCAACGCCAACCAGGCCACCGTGGTCCAGAGCAGCCCCAGAACGCGGGTCAACCGCTACATCGGGCGGCTGATCGAGGCCCGGCAGACCGAGTCGGACACGGCGGACCTCAACGTCCTCACGCTCATGTACAAGTGCTCCGAGCGTGAGCAGAGGGTGAGACACACGAGCTGCACGTTGATGACATTGAGCCTCTGATTGTGTTCGATACCCTGTCACTCACTCGTCTCGTCTGTGGCGTCACACAGTACCACCAGGTCCCGGATGAGTACTTCACCAGCGCAGTGGTCGTCTCTCTGGTCCTCGCTGCCTTGTTTGGCCTTGTCTACCTTCTCATCATACCACAGTGCGTACAGAAGACTCTGCCTTCATCGTCCTCTTCTCTCTCTCTCTCTCTCTCTCTCTCTCTCTCTCTCTCTCTCTCTCTCTCTCTCTCTCTCTCTCTCTCTCCACTTATCTCTTTAATTGACTCTTTTCACTTCCACAGATCCTTGACTTTCTAACTAACCCCTGTGTCTCCCTCTCTCACTTCTCTTTTCCACTCAGGGGCACAGTGATACTTGTCCTTCTTGTCTTCTGCATCTGTTTCCTAGTAGCTTGTATCATGTACCTGCACATCACTAGAATACAGGTAAACAGAGATACTGTCTTATCGTCCCCTTTGGTGAGGGAAAGTCATTCTTTTTATTTTTCTATCTATAAAACGTCTCCATGAAACTTGGTGGAAGAATGCAATACAGGTCTGGGAAGAACCCAGATCAGCGGTTCCAAGGATTTTTACAATGTCAGACAGGCATCTTTTGACATTTTCCCTGATTTTCTAAGATTAATTCATGCGTTATAATCAATTTTATTTTAGGGTAATAATATTGAATGTGCAATTTGGAGAAGATCCAAATGAAAATGTGGATCTGGTGAATTTCAATGTGGTTCAATGAGGAGACCTGGTGGAACTGTGTACTTTATATTCTCGTAGCTAATTCTACTCATGAAATATTAATCCTTTAACAATGTGGTCCTTCACAGAGCTGGGACGTTTAATCTCACTCTTCGTTTTAATTTGTTTCGTCATTTTTTAATTCATTTTATATCACTTTATTTTATTTGCTAACTAGTTTTCATCATCACAATCACTGTGTCTGTTCTTTACTCGCCTTACTGACCTCATACTACCCTCTGTCTAACTACACATCATTGTTTGATTTCAAGCCTTCGTTCTTGCAGCTATTAACATTTTGTCATTTGCCTTAAATGAACGTTTTTAAAAACTCTAGAATGAAACAGTAGAGCACACCTCAACAGTCCTGTAATGAAACCACATCTCATTAGACCATCCAGATTTTACTTGGATCTAACCCAGATTCCACTCACTCCTATCATCAAATATCATTCCCCGAATTTCTCTTCAACAAGATTCATCAACTGCTCTCTTTGAAATTGGTGAAATGTCAAAAAAACACAATTTTGAAGTGATACAAAAATTTCCCCCTTTGTCCAGATCTGCTCTAAAATGTCCCATCCTTCCATCAAGGTTTCTGGAAATCAGTTTTTGCATAATCCTAATTGTCTGTGGTAATAAATTTCTTTAAAAAAAGTAAATTTGTATCTTCCTGATTCATTCTTATCTTCCAAGACCTTTGTCTCAGTGTTTTCCAGGGTGCCTGACCATTCAGATTCGCACTGCCCTCTGTATTCTCATCGTGGTCTTAATCTACGCTGTGGCCCAGGCCTGTGTGGTAAGTGGGAAAGGCACCAGCAAAAATGTCCTCTGCCCCAGATGACCCACCTTACTGGTCAACCAGTAAGAACACATATTTTTAGCTGTAATTCTTTCTCCTCCATTTTCCTGCTCGTCCCCGACAGGTGGGCTGTATGCCCTGGCTGTGGGGCAGTGCCAACACCAACAGCTCCATCCTCATCATCGATGGCATCAGCGGCGCCAACCACACCATGGTGGAGCTGCCTTGCGAGGGTGCCCGCTACGCCTTCCTCTCCTGCGTGGTGGGCACCCTCACGCTGGCGCTTTTCCTGCGGGTCTCCTGGCTGCCAAAGGTGGCGCTAATGCTCCTCCTCGGGGTGCTGTATATCACAGTGTTGGAGCTCAGTGGCTTTCGCGGGAAAGAAGGGTGAGGTTCACTCGCGCACACACACGCACACACACACACACACACATGCACACCCACACACACACACACACACACACACACACACACACACAATCAAAAACACTTTGACTTGACTTCCTGGAGTTATCACCCACATCCCATTGGAGCTTTAAGTTGGCCAGGATTGGGCATCGTTCGAGAAGCAGAGTAAATGATTGGCCGCCAATGTCAAGCAATGGTTTCCTGTTTGTTTAATGCACAGCAGGAACAGACGAGTGTTTACAGTACATGTGCTGTCTGTGTGTGTGTGTGTGTGTGTGTGTGTGTGTGGAGGAGTCTTTGCTTGTCTTCGGCCTAAACGCTCATTCATTTTCCAGCCTTTGAAGGAGAACATGTGCTCATCATTAGTTCCGAATCCAAAGCTGGACAGGACACAGTGGGCTGGATGATGGGAGAGCGCAGTCTCAACTCAGCACCGAGAGGCCCAGTCAAATTTATTGGATTCCAGATGATAAATGGGCCCCTGAAAAATCATAACGCTGAATTTGCTAAGGTTATGAATATATCAAATATAGGTTAAGAACAGTTATGCATCAGTAAACAATATAATAATGTGCAATCCAATATTTCAGATAACACTTTTAAGCTCCTGCACTTCATTTTGTGTTTTATTTTCCTTCTGGCCCCACATGAAATATAATTTTCATGATTTTAACAAGTAAAATTGGACTCATCGCTGCTCTCGACGCCGTGGGGGGTCCAGTGAAACCCGCCTGTGTAGTGCTCTGTGTGGTCCAGTCCCTGATGCTGACGCGTGTGTTGGTCTCTCTTCCACAGTGGGGGGTCCTTCCACATCCGGGGCTATGAGCCCATCCTGTCTCTGTTGCTCTTTGTCAGTGCCCTGGCCCTCCACTCCAGGCAACTCGACCTCAAACTGCGCCTGGACTTCCTATGGGCTGTGCAGGTCAGGAAGTGTGTGTCTCTATGCATGTGTATCTGAAGGAGGCTTAAATGTCATTATTATTGTGTAGGTTTTAATAGAAACGAATTACAGCTTCGATATATCCAAGCGCCTGGGTTGTGTAGGAAAAGGATTTGTATTTATAGGCTACCAGCTGTCTGTTCTTTGGCAAAGGCAAGGGTTTCGTTTGGCATCTAAAGTGTAATAAAAGGACTATTTTTCACAAGTGTTGAAGCAAAAGCTGAATCTTAAGATATTTAACCCTTTAACTAAGTTCCCAAGTGTATTGATATCCAGCTATGAAAAAGACAATCCATTGGTGAGGCTCGTAAAGTTTTTTACTGACCCCGTGTGGTGGAAACGTGGAACAGGCTGCAGTGCTCAGTCCTCTCTGTGTGTGTGTGTGTGTGTGTGTGTGTGTGTGTGTGTGTGTGTGTGTGTGTGCGTGTGCGTGTGCGTGTGTGTGTGTGTGTGTGTGTGTGTGTGTGTGTGTGGTATGGGCTCTCAGGCGGAGGAGGAGAGAGATGGCATGGAGAAAGTCAAGCTGGACAACAGGCGGATTCTCTTCAACCTCCTGCCCGCGCACGTGGCTCAGCACTTCCTGCTGTCAAACCCCAGGAACATGGTGAGCCTCGCTAGTAGACAGGCAGGCAGACAAACAGAGAACCAGGTAGATAACTGGCAGAAAACACCACAGAGAACGGGGGAGGCCTTCTAGCCCACTGTACTGTATTCTCCCCTTTCTGTCCTCTCAGGATCTGTACTATCAGTCCTACGCACAAGTGGGCGTTCTGTTTGTCTCCATCCCAAACTTCAACGATTTCTACATCGAGCTGGACGGAAACAACATGGGAGTGGAGTGCCTCAGACTCCTGAATGAGATCATTGCAGATTTTGACGAG
The DNA here is from genome assembly GCF_947347685.1 of Pleuronectes platessa. Lineage (NCBI taxonomy): Eukaryota > Metazoa > Chordata > Actinopteri > Pleuronectiformes > Pleuronectidae > Pleuronectes > Pleuronectes platessa. Next base: position 9,723,301 of record NC_070638.1, read on the forward strand.
GTTGAAATGCCGTTTTTTGTGCGTCCGGGTTGTTCAGTTGGATTTGTCGTGTAGTTCTGTGCGTTTATTTGAGTGTCTGTTTTCCAGCTCATGGACAAGGAGTGCTACAAAGACATAGAGAAAATCAAAACCATTGGCAGCACATACATGGCAGCTGTGGGCCTTGTCCCCACCATTGGTACCAAGGTGACCTTTTATTTTATGTCAAATTTGATTGTACACTATAATGAAGAGACAAGATACTAACTGATCAATGTACGTCTATACTATAGGCCAAAAAATCTGTTTACGACCATCTCAGCACAATAGCAGACTACGCCATTGAGATGTTTGATGTCTTGGATGAAATCAACTACCAGTCATACAATGAGTTTGTCCTGAGAGTGGGTGCGTCTAATCTTAAAGCACAAAATAAACTATATAACACACCTGATTTGATAGTGTTTGGTATTTGTTTAACACTTTCTGGTATTTACACAGGAATCAATGTTGGCCCAGTGGTCGCTGGTGTGATCGGGGCACGGCGACCTCAGTACGACATCTGGGGGAACACGGTGAATGTGGCCAGTCGCATGGACAGCACCGGAGTACCGGGGAAGATACAGGTGACCACAACACCTTTAATCATAACAGCAAACTTGCTACAAAGTGCAAATATAGGATAAGAAATTAGAGAGTTATTTTTATTCTGAGGGTTAAAATACTGTATAACTGCATAATTTTCTTTTCTATGTTCCAATGGCTCAGATCCACTGAACAAATGCAAAATAACACCCCTATACTGCATATATATTTATATATATATATATATATTTAAAAAAAAAACACATTTTGAGATTTTCGTATGCTTAGAACAGAAATCTCAACTCAGCAAAGTGTGAAGGCCATTTAAAATACTTTGAGAGTACAGTAATGCAGGATACTATGGGCTGCATGTTCTTTTAGAGGGGGACCATCAGAAGATCAGCCTGTTGGCTGTGTTAACATGAGGAATGTGAAGCATCTTGTTAAATTATTCATATGCTATAGTTTCAGTCTCACAAAAAAATACTTTTTGAGATAATGGAGGTTGAAAATTGAAATTAAACCTATTTTACCCTATTATAACACATGATATTACAGTCAAAGTTTTGGGAAATAGACATTCTTACTGAGGTGAGTAAATAAATATTGATTTCATGTCTGTACATTAATTTAAGAGCTCGAGTTGGGACCTGGCTTTGCTTTAAAACTATTCCTGGTTAATGTGAACATTTATATATTTCTCTCTTTTATTTGTCTTATATCTCTTTCATTCAGGTGACAGAGGAGGTCTATCGCCTGCTGAACAACAACTACGACCTGGTGTGCCGCGGCAAAGTCAGCGTTAAGGGCAAAGGTGAGATGCTGACCTACTTCCTGGAGGGGAAAGTTCAGGGTGTGGGCACCGCCACCGTCTCTTCAGTGATGCGCTCCGCCAGCTTGGCTCGTCGCATCCACTCCTGTGGGAAGACGAGCGTCCCGACCAATCTGGGCAGCATCTCCACCGCCAGCCTGGCCGCTCACGCTGGCGTGGGCAGCAGCAGCGTCCAAATGAACGCCGCCAACAGCAGCATCAGCCAAGTGACTTGTCTCCCCTCCTCCAGCGTGCCTGCAGTGGGCGAGGAGGACGAGGAGGACATTGAGGTGACGGAGATTAAGATCAAGGCTGTGGCCGCCGCTGCAGATGTGTAGGGAAGAAAAACAGGGACTGTAAACCGAGCAGGAAAAAAAGGGAAAGAAAACCCTGGCTGGAGGCCGAGAGACGACGGGGCTGTTCAGGTATTTCCTTTAAATCCAGAGCCACTGGCAAAACCCAGAATACGCTCATTCAGGATATGAACTTTCAGAGAGATGACGTGGTGATACAGACAATCATACTCGCCTTTAGGGAAGACAAACGGGGAGTGAAAGAGAAAGATGCCCACAATCTCTAATCGTCTTTTTAACATTTCTATACCAGATAAATAGATGTGTGGTGTCGCTGGGTTCCCTCAGATCCAGGTATAATGTGCATCTTCATTTTATATATTTATATTCTATATATTCCATGTGCAGGGGATATGTGCATTGATATCCTGAAAAAAAAAAAAAGACTGATCATGCTATTTGCTTTTGCACTGTCTTTCTGATTATGCCAAGGATACATTGCGTTAATTAAGGTGTAAAATTGTGTGGTTTTTTTCACGGTGGGTGTAAGCATGCATGTGTGTTCCTGTGAGCGTGTGTGTATGCATGTGTGGTTTAATTCAGAATTGTAACGAAACAGCACAAAGTACTTTTTTTTCTACTCTGAGCTCCTTGGATGAAACAGGCTTTCTCCCCCCCCCCCCCGAGACATCTTCCCCGTTAATAGTGCATGACTTGTTAAAGTTGACAGCCATAGTGACTCCAAGTTGAAAGAAAACCAAAGTAACTGAGCTTTCAAAGATCTTTATTTTTTCACCCCTTTACATTGCCTCACCATCAGAGAGAAGAGGGAAGATTCGGGCAGTAGGTTGAACATGTTCTGCACGTTGCTCTTTTAGACGCCATCGGAGTCTCTAGTTGTCTTTTTCTTAACCCAGTATAAGGTTTCAGAGAACACTTGATGGTCTCACTTTGCCCTGATTCACAGACAGTGGTGGCTTTGATAGTGAAGAGGCAGCAAAGGTCAAAGGTCAGTGTGAAAACCTAAAACGATATTTGACTATTTGGACGACTAGATGGACGAAAGCTGATATGCACAGACTGGACCAGTGGCATAGGATTGATGAGGATCAATATATGTCTATGTATAATGTGCATTTATCCACACAGAAGAGAGCACATCCATTACTTGAGCGCACACACACACGCACACTCACACATTAAGCACACAACCTCCTGAAATGCACACCCTCGTCCTTCACTCACGGCCTCTAGACACGATTTATGTACATTCACATATTCCTCCCCCTCAGCGGTGTCCGGCTGCCTTCGTCTTTCAGGCAAACGTAACCTCCCCCCCGGCTTTTTGCTACAATCAAACTGAACAGCTACAAGCTTTAGCGCCTCTCTCTTTCAGATACAGCCTCAGAAAACGAGGGGCTCTTCAGATATCCTCTTTATCAACGTATATATACATTAAAATATATATATATATATATATATAAATATATGAAACTTTGACTTGATCTGCAAAAGTGTACATACACAATGTTTCAAGTTTTCTGCCTTACTCAATAAGCTTACCGTGATTGCAACCTGCCTTTTTAGATATATTCACTTTGATATGCAGATCATACTTTTTTTGTAAATAGCAAAGAAGCTGTAAACTATGTTGTATCTTGTACAGTTTGAAGTTGGGTTATTGAATATTTTGTAATAAAGACAATATTGGTGTATAAGATATCACAGCAGTACTGTGAATGTAAAGATGTTAATATTTGGCTACCGGTATATAAAATACAGGGTTTTAAACAAGAGCAATGTGAGAATTTCAATATGAGAACCTGAAACACAACATTTGAACCATGTCCTCACGCACCACAAACCTTCACTGGGTAACTTTTTACGGGTCATTTTCTTTGTTAGTTCCAGTCCATAAAATTTCATTTTTCATATTTAATTTTTATGGCTCTTTAAAGAAGCAGTTATTCTACACAGCCAATGATGGCAAACAGGGACAGGCTTATTATACCAATCAATATACTTCAGGTAAATGTCGACCTATCTCAAACACTGAGCAGTGGGCACGGAGTGGGTGAGGGGTTCACTGTGACAGCTGGGTCAATGCCACGCTTCAGTATAGTATAGTTTGTTTTGGGGGTTTGGAATAAACATTTAACAAAAAGACACGATGCACTGATTGTAATGTTGGTTTGTCCTGAGGGATCAACCCTCACGACCTCAAACTAAAGTTGACATTAAGCCGTGAAGGGAATCCAGGGTAAATGTTCATAAACATCACTCCCCCTGATGTCATCCGGGCTAAAGGGGGTCACGATGACTAAATGAGCTTGTGGTGTTTCTTAATATCTACATTAACAATAGAGTAGATTTTTAAAAACCGAGCAAATTGTTGAGTTGCTTTTGATGCTGCTTTAATAGAGCTGGAGGAAACGAGACCCCCCCCCCTGGATTTAATCAAGCTGCAACAAATTTCACAGACCTAGAGAAATGAATTGTTCTCTGAGAAAAACACTTTATTTCACAATGTTTAAGAAAGGGATAAAAAAAAAACCTGCACCTAAATTTAGTGGGATCTTCACTGACCCGTATTCCATTGTTCGACCCAGTTCCCTTATAATGTTTAATCTTGCTCACAAACCAAAAAGACGGGGGTGAAAACACAAGAGGTAAAAATGTGCAAAATAAAAGCCGACTCTGAATTTAGCTCTAAAAACCCTGTATAAAAAAATTAGTTTTATCGAGTGGTGAACCTTGACAATAACTTTGAAATAAATTTGAACAGCTTTAAAGTTGATATTTATTACAAGAGAGGTTTGAAACTGTTGAACCTCTGGATTAGGTTACACGTCTTCACTCCGTTGGAAGTAAAGAAACAGAACCAGCTGTGAAGTGTGTGGAGTTCAACCTCTGCACCTGATGTCAATCACCAGCTAATGAAAACCTGACACGGCAGGATCCTCACGTCAGCAGAGAAATGGAAGCTCAACTGCAAAATGTAAGTTTAACTCCACTGCTTTAATATAGGAAATGTTTTAATCAAATACTCTTCCAAATATTAATATTAAAAATCTGAAATACCTCCTTAAATGGACTCGCCGTGCTAATTCTCTCTGTGCTTAAAAATGACGTGATGGAGCAGAGGCCTTATCTGGAGCCCATCCAGGAAGAGTCGGAGCAGGAGGATGAAACCGGAGGAAGCAGAACAGAAGACAGAGAGGAGGATTTTCAAAGTGAAGTGGAGATGGAGGAGGAAGTGGCACAAGAGGAAGAGGAGGAGGAAGAGGAAGATGATGATGATGTCCCTCTGAGGGTTCTGAGACCCAGGCGACTGTCTCTCTCCCTCAGCACAGAGAGTTTCCTTCAGTCGCCCTCGGCTGACAATCACCAGGGAGACTTGGAGAAGAGCTCTGTGTCAGATGCAGTGGATTTAAGTGATGAGGCTGAAAGTTCTTGGCAGACAAATTTAGGAAATGAGGACCAGGCCATTGGTCGGGGGCTGAGGGAGAAGGTGAACGTCTTTGTCATATTTTCCATTCAGAGGAAATATTCAAAAAACATTTTACTCCGATGACAACATAGTGATCTGTTGATTTTATTATAATCTCCTCCAAGAAACTTCCAACACTTGAACCATCGGTGCAGAAAAAGACCAGGAAGAAAAAACACAAGAAGTCACAATGTGTGAGTGTTCATTTCAAACAAAGAGTTCCCCTCTAAAAATATTGATCATTATAAAGTACATTTCATTTTTTGTTTTTTCTAAGCTGTTTCCTCCCTGGGTGGTGGAGCTGATGGTCAACATCGAAGAAGCAACAACTCATCGACTGGTGGTTGAGTCACGCTCGTCATCGTCGGGGCTCATGAGCTGAACGTGGGGACGTTGGGCACATGAGGCTCTGACCCGAAACATACACACACACACACACACACACACACACGCACACACAAATAAAACACACCATGTGAAGGGTAAGCCTGGCCTGAGAGTAAAATCTATCAATGAATAAAGATTAAGACAAATTGGTTTCATGACAAAAGTTCATGAAGTTCACTTTCTATCTATTTATCACTTTGATGTATCTTGAAACATAATGTCCTGATACTTCTGGCACCTCAGTACCTCAGACCTAGAGAGCATAATAATAATAAATGTTATATTTCATTTTCTCGGCCCAGAGCTTCAGTCTGAACCCGTTTACCTCTCTCCCAATGGGTGGGCTTTGATTCAAGTGCCTGAGTAAGAGCTGGAAGAGGCCTAAGCGCTCTCTCTCTCTCTCTCTCTCTCTCTCTCTCTCTCTCTCTCTCTCTCTCTCTCTGTCTCCCCCCACACATAGCTGTATCGTATATTTACTTTTGTCAGAGCAATTTGTTTATCTCCGCTGGGTACAACTTGTCTTTCGGTTTGTTGGCAGTCAGATTTCCTCTAAGAAATGAGATTCTTTCTTAGTTTTAACATTCTAAATAGGGGGAATATTTCTGGAAAAAACATTAAAAGTCTTTTGAGAGAAATTAACTTGTGTCCATCTTATGCTTTGTCACTATACACCAAATTTCCCTAATCCACCTCTGTCAAATTGTATTTTTTACGTATTGACCCTGAAGTATCCCGATCCTTTACATGAGTAATATTTGGAATAAAACATTGCAAAATACTAAACAAATATCCCATCAAGCTCTGCAAAATAAAAAGATTTCACAAGAGAAACTTCATATTTTTTAATCTGCTCATAAAGTCTAAAAACTAAACATGGTAGATATTCAGAAAATGGCTAATATGATTTTGTTACTAACTATATTACTAAATCAATAACTTTTTTATGGTCTCCTGAACTGTTTTTTAACAATTAATCCTATTTGTGATCTCACTGTAACTATATGGATCCAATTAATGTAAAAAGTACACGAAAAGAAATTGTTATATGTACTTGTAAAAAGACTTGCTTCTCAGAAGTAAAAGTAGAACAGCAACCCTGAATAAAGAAAAAATTATTATTCAGGCTTTTAATTGAATTATATTTATTTATCCTTCTATTTTTTATTTATGTATTCAATTTGTTTGTTCTTGATTTAATCCTCTTTAGCTATTTTTTTGTCATATTACATTCATATACGACTTTTGCGTAATTCTAACTTATTAATTTTGTACTTCCACGTTTACCTGCCTGTGGTGTTTCCTCATTTTAAATGTTTGAAGTTTATGACGTCAGGTCCTTGATGATGTTTTGCTCCGTGGATGGATGTGTCTTTTATTCTCTGAAGGACTTTGTGTCACATGTGTTTATATGAGAATTGCTACACAGAGAAATTCTGATTGATTGATGTAAGTCTTCATGTTTGAGTCCAAACGCCCACATCACCAACAGCATCCTGGACCTTGACTGACCCTGGATGAGGAAACACAGCAACACACTCATCCTCCCACACATGCTGCATGGGGCTGTCATGGGTCCTTCCTGTTATCAGTACAGCTCAAGTATAATACTACATCAATAAATACTTTAATTGAACCTGAAGACTTTATTGGCTGTAGCATCGTTTCCTTGTTGATACATGTGTGGACCTTTCTGCCCAAAAAACAAAGATGTTATGAGTGAGTCCATTGCCACGAGTGTGTGTAAGTGTGTTAATCACACAGTGTACCAATGCATTTGGCATTAGATAGTTATGACAAATACTACACTAAGGAAACCAGCATTTACTACTGTTCTTCAGACAAACATGTTGTGGTCCTAGCAGAGCGATTCCATAATGTCAGGCTTATGCAACGCTGACGGCAAATGACCTTGTTTATCTGTCTACCTGATAAGACCGGCGTCCACCAAAGAGACTGGATGGACAAATAAGGTGTTAGTGTCAAAACAGTGTCACAGCACAGTTTGAGTCCCCATTACTTAACTGAATAAGTGTTTGATGACCCCCCCACACACACACAGTCGGACGTTTCTGTCATCAGCTGTTATTCTCTCACAGCCTGTATCGTTGGATGTTCCTAATTATCTTCAGCTTTACTGAAAAAGCTGTAATTTGGTCGCTCCCAAAAAAACAGGGTTGTTTTGATGTACAATCGCCTTATGTTCCAAAGTCAATATTGACAGCAGACCTCGTGAACCTGGATCTACGCACGTTGAGCGGGGGTCACCCTGCGTTAACAGCGGCTTTGTCCAAAATATTTTAGATCTGCAGCCGCTGTCAATCATTAACTCCCCTGGAGGCCAGATGTCCACATAAATACTGCTGGTTCAGAGAAATCACTTTAGAAGGAAAACTACAGTCACACAGAGCAGCTGAGAAGAAAGAAGATAGTTAATCCTGCGACCGAAGATGCCTGGATTGTATGAGAAGCTGACGTTTGTGGCAGGAGTGGCCCTGGCGCTCCTGGCCCTGGCGAGGTCTTCCCCAGTAGTGGGCCCGGAGCCAATCCGCTGTGCCGCCTGCACGCAGGAGAAGCTGAGCGACTGTCCCGCCATCCCGGCAGGCTGCAGCCAGGTGCTGAGGGAGCCGGGCTGCGGCTGCTGCATGGCCTGCGCCCTGGAGAAAGGGGCGTCCTGTGGGGTTCACACGGCTCACTGTGGCGTGGGCCTGCGCTGCACTCCCAGGCTCGGTGAGGCCAGACCCCTCCACGCTCTGACCAGGGGCCAGGGCCTCTGCACTGAGGACATTGGTCAAGGTAATACAGTTTTCACTGTTTCTGCATGATACACATATTATCCAAGGAGATGTAAAGAAAAATATTTTAAAAACCATGGTAGAAAATATTCTCAAATATCTATTGTACTTGTGCAGAGTACACGGAAGGAGACCAGGGCTCCCTGCATTACCTGTTGGGTCTCAACCTTCCCTTCGACCAGCAAGACCCTGCTGAGGGCCAAGAGAGCATCAAGGCCAAGGTCAACGCCATCCGCAACAAACTGGTGCATCAGGTGATGAGAGACCACATGAGGATTCAAATATTTATACCTTCCATCCAGAAGAGGGAGCAATTGATTTTGAGGGAATTATATATTCATTAACTCTCTCCCTTATCTTTTTCTTTGTTCAGGGACCCTGTCACGTTGAACTCGACGCGGCGCTGGAAATGATCGCCAGCTCTCAGCAGACGCTCGGAGAGAGGTTCACCACCTTCTACCTCCCCAACTGTGACAAGCACGGCTACTACAAGGCCAAGCAGGTGAGGAACTGGAGCTTTTCACAAATCAAATCCAGAGATGTATCTGAAGCTACCAGGTGATTTGTTCGCGGGGTTTCTCACTCCTCTGTTCCTCCTGCAGTGCGACTCGTCTCTGGTTGGACCTCCCGCTCGCTGCTGGTGCGTCTCCTCCTGGAACGGGAAGAAGATCCCGGGCTCCAATGACCTGCTCGGTGAAGCAGAGTGTCATCAGGAAGTCACGCTCTGAAGGGATTGAAATCTCCACACGCACCCAGATGCATACAGACAGAAGTCATTTAATATCTGCATGCAGCCACCTGGAGAACTGACTTCATTTGATTTACAAGATGCCTGCATCAAAACTTATTTATTCCCTACTTGTATATTCCTCTTTGTCTTATCTATTTTTATGTTTTTTTTTAATATGTTTGCCTGTTTGTTGTTTTTTCCAGTTGTAAATAAGGCAACACTGTATACATTTGAGTTTCTGACTAAATAACTCCATTGCTCAAAACCACAGGTCCCCAGCTGTGCCAAGAGGTTTCAGGATCAGTTTTCTTTTTTCATTCATTCAAAAACCATAGAGCCGTTCATTCATTCAACGTGTTGACATTGTCTGAATGTATCTCCGTTGGCGTTTCCTCAATGGGTATCAGTGGGATACTTAAAGTGCTGTAAGCATGTGTGCACAGTGGTCAAGCACAAACATTTACGCATTTGTCTACCTCTACTGGTCTCGACAGGTTCAGCCGGTTTAACACTGAGGGTTCAGCTCATCTACACTTTCTTACCTTTTTATTTGTCTCTGAGGTCATCAGGGTCATTTTCATTTTATTTATTATTATTTGTTCGTGTTTATGCTGCTATTCCATTATTGGATTTGTTGAAATAATGCATATATATATATACTTCTTATGTTTTGGATGTGCATCAAATTAAATAAATTATTTATTCACAATGGCTTGTGACTTAATGTTTCTTTCCTGTGCACTCCCCCCAAAAATTCCTGAATCTATATATATATATATATATATATATATATATATATATACCAAGGGAAGAGATCGGAATCATCACCGCCTACACAGAGAGTTAAGAGATAACGGTTCATGACCTTTATCCCAAAAAAACAATTCAGCTTATGCAAAGTGACAACAGAAACAACAACAACAACAAACTTCCTGCTTCCTCTGACTTGAGATCGAGCATGAAAAATAAAAATAAACTTTATATGCACTGTCGTGTTGGAGTTGTCGTCCAGTCCAGCAAAAAATGGAGTTCATAGTAAGGCACTGCATGCTGTACATTTTCTGGTCGCCGTGAAACAACACAAACGTCTTTACAAAACAAATCACGAGAACACAAATTATGATTACACGTCACAGGCATGTACACATGGGCAATGCCACGTAATTGTGCGTAAATAGAGAGCACCCTCATCAATGTCTGTGACAAGTTCGAACATCTCTGTCTCATGATCAGAAAAAGGCCTCTGAGATCAGTTCTTTGAGCGCGTCCCGCTCTCAGGAGACGTCCAAGTCGGGTTTGAGACAAACAGCTTATAAAAGAATCCATCTGTTGCAGACGTACTGGCTTTTTTTTCCTCTCCTCTTCCTCTGTTTCCCTTCGCTCTGCCTCAGAAAAAAGGTCCCACAGGCAACAGATAGAAATAGCAAACATCCACATATCGGTTGAGCCATCTCTTGACCCCTCTCCCAATATCCTCAGCGTCTCTGTTTGTTTACAATTCTTCTCGCTCTCACTGCCACCGTCCCTCCCTCTCGCCCTCCGTCCTGCCCCGGCTCCTATTGGCTCCCGGAGTTGTAGTGCTGGGTGTCTCCCCGCTCCTTCCCATCGAAGCCTGGCAGCGGCTGCCCGTATTTGTCCACGCACCAACAGAAGCCGCGCTTTCTGCCCTTGGACGGACGGCACTGGAAGCGGAGGAAAGGGACAAAGGTGAAAAGGAGGGGAGAGAAATGGAAACGGGGGGTGGGGGGGGCGAGTGTGCTAAATGTGTAAATCCAGTTGAATGTGCAGCATTATGGGTAACGAGCCACTTTACTCAATGAAGTAGAACAGCAATAGTTAAGAGGCATTAATGGGCAGATTGTGCTGAGTCGACGCAGCCTTGGCTGTCCAACGCGCTGTGGTATTTTGAGCTGCTTTTATGGTCTACCTCCTGTTACACACACATATAGAGACCTTTAAGGTAAACAGAAACCTGGTAAAATATTTGCTTAGTCCCGTTTGTGAACAACTGAGAGCCCGAGATCTATTTTCAGAAGCTGGTGGCCAGTACGAATCATCTGTTGCTGATTATACCCCACAGCTCCAAATTATGGGTACTACAAATGAGTTACAGAGTCTGTGGAGCTACCCAAGGGCTGTTATTTTACTGCCAATTTTACTAAAGGTCAACCTCCACTGTAGTAAAACATGCAGCCATTCATTTCAAGGGCTAGAGCAACTGTGCTTCTGCTCCGCCGGGGGAGTCGGAGCTGATCCGGAGGGAAGACGTCCTGATTTAGCTCAATATTCAAGCTGGGTTTGATAAGAGGCAGGATTCTCGAGCTGTTGCAAACATCTTCACTTTACTGCATTTTCCGAGGACAACAAATGCATCATACTAGCTTTAAAATTTCACCTGCAAAGCACAAATATCCCAATATGTATGTTTTGGAACACTTATCAAAAGTTAAATAGAGAAAAGTGGATCTATTTGCAACATGAAATCTACCCGGAGTAGATTTTATTCTCTGAAGAAACATTTACTGTTATTAGGAGCTGAAATGTTTTCCCCTCAAAATCGGGCAAACGTCCGAATTAAACCAACCAAATGTGAAATGTCCGCCACTCCTCCAGCGCCCCAGGGCTCAGCAGGACACACTATAGGTCTGTTCTACACAAACAAAGACAATGAGCCCGGCGTCGCGAGGCTGGTTACGAGATGATTGCTGGTCAAACAGAACACTTCCATTAAGCAGGAGGGACTGCTATGGAATAAGAAAAAACTGCCTCTGTGATGCAGTGGCGTGGGAGCCCTAAGTGCCTCCATATGAATGCGTCAGAACCACTCATTTATTACATCCCGATCGTGGGTGAACCATGTGAGTGTGGGGATGGCTGCCGCTCTATTTCTGGGCCTGCCTCTCAAAAGTCCAGCAATTATGGGGCGAGCGCATCGGGTGCCGGCGGCCACCTTGACGTCTGTCTCCCTGGGAGGGTTCCCGTTAGACGGCCGTCGTCCCAGCCGTCAACCCCACTGGGGTTTGGCCCCTGTGGTTCCTGTCTCCAGAGTCAGTGGCTCGGGTCTACCTCACTGGTGTGGTGGTGCAGTGATGAGGCTCTAATAGCTACCAATGAGTACACGAGGACAGCTACAAATCTGTAATTGGGCTGCAGGAGACCTAAAGTTTGACTCACTCGACTTCAGCGTGGAGTCGTTGGATTTTTTTGCAGCTTTTAAAAGCAGCCGAACGTCTTTACTCTTTAAAGGATGTGTAGTTTCTCGTGAAATCGATGCATGACTTATCCGGTTGTTGGTGTCAAATGATGGTCCTCGTGATTTACCTGCTTTTTCTTATAGAAGCCCTTCTTGTCACAGTTTGGTATGCGGAAACCTCTGGGGTTGAGAATGTCTGTAATCTTGAGGGTGCTGAGAATGCTCTCAATCTCTCTCCGACAGGGACCCTGCAGACGAGGGAACACATGACAAGTTACTGCACTTTGTCCAACACTTGAAAACGTATTCCCAGCTCAAACCTGAAAGCACATGAACACATTCGAATGCTGGTGAGGCCGTTTGGATGATTGGTTTTCTTCAGGAGCACAATTTTGACTCGAACCCATTGGTTTTGCAAATAAATATGTCCGGCTGCCGCTGCATCGCACGCCACTCTGCAGTAATTCTTAAACAATGGTCGCTGCAAAATGAAAGAGGTGGCTGACGGGAAATGAATTCATCCGACCAACTTGCAGGGGCTTAGCAGTTTGCCAAAGCTGCTTAGAACTCTTGCACTTTACACAAAGGATGGGGGGATGAAGTGAATTCAAAGAGCTCAAGGCGGGAGCCAAAAGGCTTGTGCTCAAGTCCAAGTGCTCCAGTCACTAATCAAAGCAGCCGGTCAAACCCCATTACTAGTGTGTGCTCACTTCTCTGTCCAAAGACGAGATCAAAATAGCAACAGGGCTTCCCAACAGGCATTCACACAGGCCAATCCATCATCCGCTGGCTCCCGTTGCACCCGGCACGCGGACGCCTTGTGGCCAAACAACCGCCTGACACAGGTCAGCCACAGGGCCATACCCGCTCACTTCCATGCCATTCTCCCGCTCGCGACGCCTGCCAACCATTCACCGCCGCTGTACCCAGAACATTTCTTCACCCGCAGGGGGAGAAAAACACCAAAACACAGAGGAAGAGGAGAAAAACATTCCTCCCTCCAGTGTGCTCTGAAGACAGAAAAATACCAGTTGTGATACTCACATACTCAGGCTCCTGTTTGGTCTCCAGAGAGAAGTTCTGCTGGTCCGTGAGGAGAGGTCCCGGGAGCTCCTCCATCTTAAAGCTCTGGGTTCGCCTCTGCTGCTCCTGTCTCAGGACTTCTGACTTGGCGGAGGGGAAGAAAGGGAGGAGCGGGGGTCTCAGGGGTCCCGTGGGTCTGTGGGTGCTGTACAAGATCTGGAGGCCTGGGCCGGTGGAGTTCCGCTCCTCCTCCTGAGCATCAATACCCTCTGCTGAAGTTTGAGGAAAACACGTGTTTACTACATATGAGTACACTAGGATATATGATCTAAGATTTTGAGATAACCGAATGCTAATTCAGACAAAGTATTTAATTGGGGGGGGGGGGGGGGGGGGGGGGGGCATAAGTGGGCTGCTCCATTTTTCAAAGGCATCTCCTGTAATTACATCTGTCTTTCAGTTCTCGCAGGAAATGAAAAGAAATATGCAACATGATCACTTTCCAAAATTTGAATTCTTTTAGTTCCTTTATGACGTCACAAACTAAACAGTTGTCAAAAATAAAAAATCTGATCATAATTAATCTTCCCCAGTTGATGCAGGGAGGTTTCAGCTCCTCACATCTTTATATTGGGCTGCACATTTTTTTAAAGTTTAAAAACTCTGTCTTAGAAGTGCTTCAACCTGTCATCATCCAGCCTTTCGTTCCATACATGAAGAAAGTTCCCACAGCCTCAGTTATTGAGTCTATTTTGACTTTCAGAATGATATTGTGTCATTAAAAACTGTTGTGCATCAGTTAAAGAATAAATCACATCACGCAACAATCGATATAAAAATGATATTACTGCCACATGAGTCACATATTTCTTAATGCAGATGCATTGTGCGTGTATCTGTGAGTTAAAGCGCGTTTGTCCACATGCAGGACGCATATGGATCAAACGCACGGGACTCACCTGGCAGCTCGTTGACCGGAGGTGTCGGTCTGACGGTGAGTCTCTTGCTGGTGGTGTTTGCACAGATGCCCCGTCCCTCCAGCAGAGCCTGCAGAGGCTTCGTCTCGCCGGGCTGATGCTGACATGTTAGCCCGGAGCCACATCTCCCGGTGTACACTCCGCACGGCTGGCCGAAGCTGAGCGCGCAGGTCATGCAGCAGCCGCAGCCCGGCTCGCGGACCCTCTCGGCGCAGTCCTTGGGCAGAGGCTTGCACAGGAGCCGCGCTCCGGCGTCGCACGGCTCGCATCGGATCACCGCTCCCGCCGCACCTGACCTCCGGCCGAACGAGGCCAGGACGAATGTCATGCAAAGTGCGCGGAGACGGGAATCCATGGCGGCGTCCTGGAGCATGTGTGGAGTCGGAGTGTGGTGGCGCACTGCTCAGTCTGCTGCACTGTGGCGGACTTTTCTCTGGGCAGCTTCTCTCTCATTCACATAAAGCCACCAGCTACAACATCCCAATATATATAGACCCCGGTAACTGTAGTCACACCCCCGCATAGCTTGTGGTCTCCTGATGAATTGCCTCGACTCCGCTTTGGCTTTTAAACCATCAGACCAGCGTGCCGAGGCATTACGCACATTACGCAGCGCACCAGCAGGATCACATCCACTGTATTGGCTCTTTAAGAAGAATTTGGAATGAAATGCAAGAAAAAATGATTGGCCAGTGCATTTTTCTTTACTATGCTTTTTTTCTGTCTTTTACCCTCAGCTGTGGGGGGTTTGAGGTCTGAATATCCTGCATACGTTTAGAAAAATGTAATGCAGAACACCAGGCTATTGGACAGACATTCTAGGAAATGATCAGCCAACCCAAGAGAAACATCCACAGAAATGTTTGTAATGTGTATCAGGTCTCAGCCCGAGGAGCCCACACACAGTAGCTCCTGCAGTACGAGGATTCATTCATAGGGGGCGCCAGTATTTGTGTGGGAATGTGGTCCTTTCATTGACAATTGCAATAAAAAGAAAGATTAAATGTGCAGAAGGCAAAAACACACCAACCTATTGCAATATATTCATGTTTGTCTTTGGTTGCATGTGTGTGTGTGTGTGTGTGTGTGTGTGTGTTGGGTGTGTGTGTGTGTGTGTGTGTGTGTGTGTGTGTGCGTGTGTGTGTGTGTGTGTGTGTGTGTGTGTGTGTGTGTGTGTGTGTGTGTGTTTCTTGTTGGCTTCAGCAAAGTTGTGTTTATGTGCAGGTGTTCACATGACTATGTGTTTGCTTATGTGTGTTTCTACTGGTCGGAGACCCTGCAGGAGGCTGCTGCACATGCCCCTGCATGACCTGGTTAAGGTTTAAGCGTATAAACCATGTCCGGTCCATTCACACACACACACACACACACACACACACACACACACACACACACACACACACACACACACACACACACACACACACAAATACACACACACTAACACACAGGGTTGATTATTTCAAGCTTTAAAAGCAACACAAGCAACAACGGTGCACATACACTTGAGGTATTAAAGAATGACCTCAAAAGCAGTGGTGGAATGTAACTAAGAACATGTATTATATTTACATATATTTAAGTATTTAAGTACAATGTTGGGAATGTTCTACTCTCTGCATTATATTTATTTGACTGCTGCACTCGAGTACTTTGTAGAATTATATTTTGCATCAAACAAATGCTTATCTTTTTTAAATGTTGAAGTGAACACATTTTTGATGTAAATTGTATGCCTCTGTTAAGGGGACAGGAAGTGGCTGGTGGCATTATGTTTCCATGTAGTCCGTCCCTCCGTCCGTCTATCACATGAAAGTGCTATCTCAAGAAGGACTAGAGGAAACTTCAAATAAATTTGTTATAAAAATATTCACTTGGATGCGAGGATGAATCCACAGTGACCTCACATCACTGTGAATACATTTGATAAATTCTTGGCCTGTTCTCCGTTGTAGAAGAGATTTTTAATCTTAATGGGAGTAACCAGGTTAAATAAAGGCTAACGAATACAAAGTATGTTTATCTCTGTATAATTTCCGCATTCTGCAGAAGTGTGGCCTCGGTTTTGCAAATTAATAATAGAATTGATATTTTTAAATAAAGAGGTTTCATATTGGTCAGATAAACGTCAATAACTGCTGCTGTCACTCTACAAGGTCAGTGTTGTCCATAACAAAGAGAAACTCCAGCAACCAGACTTGATTCAGGACGAGCTGCTCAGTGTTTCTGTGTCATGCAGAGACTCATGTTTCTCAGACATACAGTGCAGCAGTGCTCTGTGATCTTAGGATGTGTGACATTGTTGGGGCCTGCTCTGGACATTCGTAAGAGCGACAAAGCAGATCTTAGAATAAGGACACATACCACATGTGTAAGTGAGAAAATTCCTGCGTAATTACATCTGCAGCATTTTTTAGGTCCACTATTAATTGGTTTCAGATGAGAGAGGGGATAAACCAGCACAGAATGTCCAATTTACCTCAAAAGAATAACAGCGGGAGAGGCGAGGTGTACAGTTCCTCTTCGCTTTTTTGAATTTTCTTGGAAGCCAATGTTAAATCAGTTGCCAACAAGCCCTGGCGCACTGCCGCCTGTTAACAGACAGGTCTACAGCAGAGCAGCGCTCACTGGAATGCCAAACATTTGTTTCATTTGCTGCAAAAAAAAAGCCTGCTGATTTTCCTCCCTCTCCTCCACTCAGCACTCTTCGGAAGGGGGTCTCACAGCCACCTGTGCATATTCAGCATAGCAGAGGAGAGCGTCGGGCACGGGGAGTAATGTACTGGAGGAATGTCGTCCCGCAGAGCAGCCACTCAATAAAGAGCTAGTGTGAAGAATGTGCTTTTGCACACACAGGATATTACTGTACATGTGTTTAACATAACCCACTGTCAAAGGCTGCGCTGCCCAACCGCAACTGCTTGTCAAATCCTAATCCGGGGCAATTTCCCACTGTTTTAAGATGCTTTGGACGAATCAGACACACTTGCTGGGAGATCGAGGAGAGTGGCCTGCAATGGCTCCTGCAGCCTGGATGGAGTTTATTGCACTGAGGCCCTCAGCTAAATATAAACCAGCTAATAAATACCTGGCCCTGGATATTACATATACTCTCAGTTTCAACAGTTGCAACAGTAATCAAGTGAACGCTTTTCATTTAATGAAAAACCATTGACTATAAAATCTTCCTTGCAGATAAACCAGGTAGGATGAACTCTGCAAAACAGACTGTTTATAAAGAAGCTCTGCACACAACGTCCAGCTGACAAAGAATAAAAAGAGACAGTATTTTGTAGAACTGACAAGGAATAATACAGAAGCAGATCTGGAGACTAAGCTGAAGGCCATTCCTAATAGCCATGTTTAGTACAGACACTTATTGTATTTCTGTTCCTGTTATTAGAAATATAACACAACTTCTAACAGTTAACGGCCAATTTATCGAGGCAGGAAATAAAGAATACATAGTTTACATAAATTTACATATACTTAACATTATTCATGTACGTTCAGGATGCCTTGAATTCCATTTATTAAAAAGGAACTCTGTTATGTTTCTGATGTGTGCCGTTTGTCATCATGCTTCTTTTGGGGATTGTGTGCGTCTGGTGGGGAGATACAGGGGATGGTGTTACTGTAGTGACGGGGAAAAGCACAAGGCTCTGCGGAAAAGCACACACAGTTCTGGAGGTCTGTGTGTGTGTGCATTTGTGCGCGAGTGATTCCATTCTTGGAACATTTGGGACGGCGGTGGGGGTCCACGTGTGTGTGAGGAGTAGCAGCAGAGTGTGTAGGTACACTGGAGTAGAAGAGGAGGGTTGGGACTGTTTAGGAATGAGGCTGCCGCAGATCACATGACAAGCCCGCTTCTGTCACTGTTATTCTTTTTTGCCCCCATAGTCTCATGGCCGTCTCTTCTGTAATTGCCCCTGTCTGAGAGGCTTTTTTTTTTTTTTTCTTTCTCGAGCAGGCTCCCATCACAGTTGAATTGGAACGCAGAGGTCTCTATTATGATTAATATGATCATCTCTTCCCTTTGATTCTGCTCTGACTGGCACCCATACCGAGCCTTGACAATTATCCGATTATTAGATGTGGTTTGAATGGTGCACACACACAAAAAAGCCCAAAAAGGGGCAAAGGCCACCTTTCATCTAATTCCAGGGTCGGTTAATTATTTTTTGGAGTGGTCTGTTCGTGGAGCTGTCACGGTCCCCATTTCTGGAGGCTTGGCCCCCGAGGCGGTCCAAGGCTGTAATTAAGCCTGAGCGATGTGGAGGACGGAGAGCGAGGAGCTCTCAGCACTCAGCCTGACGGATTGCAGAGTGCTCGGAAGTGGGCTGAGAGTGGCGCCGCTCACTATGGGCCCCGAATCCCCCCCGCGCCCCACCCCCGAGACTCTGTCACTTCCTATGTCTGTATTTCTTGTACATTAGAACTGTTGAACATGTACCCACACACATATGCACATTTCCTCGTCTGCACAACGTGCTCTCATTTTCCTAATTGAACTCATTCACTGAGCCTTGCTATTTAAGACCAGCGCGGAAAACATGGTTTGAATCTAAACGTCACTCATGCATCATTATATAGTGTTTCTAATCCACAATAAACGGTGTGAAACGACTGAAATAGATTCAAACAGACAACAATCCTTCTAAAGTCATGTGTCATTTTCTCACTGACACCGACACCACCATTACTCATCGTAAACAAAGACAAAATTGCAGTCGGCCGAGGAGTAAAATATCGTCCTCGAAAATGCAGGCCCTGCAAATGCTCCATTTATTTTAGAAGTGATGGCGGTCTGTGGTTAGAAGATGTGGTTTGGTGCTGACACGGAGAGAAAAGACAGAGAGTTATCACAGTCCGTGTAAAAAGTCACAGCCACCTCTAACAGGTTCACCCGACCATGGACCACTGATCTAATTCACCTCCTATAGCATTAGTGCAAGTCCATTTACTTTCATACTTTTCTACCTGTTATTTAAGCCATATTTTTACATTATTCCTGCCATTTTCCTCTTGACATTTCATAATTGTTAATGCGTATCTTCTTTATTTTATCGTCCCGTGGAGAATAGCTCACAGTAGAATGCATATATCTGCAGGATTCAATCAAGCTGGACCAAATTTCACGCACCATCACACACTTTATAAATATATGTATTTATAAACTGACAGGGATGAAAACAAAACCTCCTTGGTGAAGGTTCTGAATTGAAAGAAGCATACATGTAAGTAGACGTGGACTCAATGCTTCCCTGCAGGTTTAAGAAAGCAGAAAATAGCGATGATCACTGCCAGGTCATAATAATATCATTATCTCTTCCTCTCCGGTACAGTGATTCACAACCAGGAGAACTTGTACGACTCCTAGTACTTACCGTACTGCAGCAAGTGTTCAGGGGTTAGATGAAAAAGATTGTGTAGAAGCTCGGCTAATTTGAGAAAATAAAATAAACATACAAATGGGATTAAAACTGTGGAAAACTCAATCTCATCTGTAGCAAATTTGTGGTAGTAATTACAAGTGAAAGACCAATTATGACAAACCAAGGGCCCAGTTGCATCACCTACACACAGTGTGCAGGGACTGAGAACAGGGGATTGGGTTGAGCAGGGAAGCAGAAATGGGTGAAAGTGAACGATAAATGGTCAAATCCTGCAGGTTCTATCTCTCTGATCGCACAACTGCACATATAAATACCCTTTATGTCACATAAACAATATTGTGTCTGTATCAGTCAATCAAACTTTGTATAAGAGCTGTATAGAACCTATTATACAGGTTAGTTAAGGCGCCCTGACAATTGACTAATAATACAAAATGCGGGCAATGAAATGAAATGATTTTAAAAGCTATAATAACAATAAAGAGGAAAAAAGAAAAAGAAGAAAAAAGTCAACAAAAGGTGATAGAACAAATAATTACACTAATAATATCATTAAACAGGTCAAATGGAATCAAATTTAAAGCCTAGCTTACCTACATAGCTCACCTGTGTAATGTCTATAAACCAGCCAGGCTGAGGAAAAAGCTTTTGAGCTTCTGTTGAAATATTTCAACAGAAGTGTTGGGAACCACAGTCGAATGCCCCAGCAGTTTTTAAGCCTTCGTCTAAACCGTAGACTCACAAATTTGACCCCACTGCTCATTGTTTCAGGTTCAGTGACCATGACCATGGTCTGGGGGTCACTGTGGGGTCCCTGAGCTCTGAAACCTACTCCCCTCTAAAGATCACATTTTAGTGCAGTCACAACAGTGACACATCACAAACTGATTTGGTCTCTCTGTGTTTGATTCCTGCTATTTTTAGGCTATGAGTTACTTTTTTTGTTGATGTTTCTAAAGCAAGATATTAATCATGCAAATGATCCATAAACAAACTTTATTCCATAAATCTGACCCGACCTGAACCATTATGCGGCCGAACGTTAAAAGCTCCGTTTATCTTCCAGTGCGTGTTGCGGTTTCAACGTCTGGTGGAAGCCAAACAGGGGCCTCAAATTGTGCAGCCATCCCAGAATGCACTTTCTATTTTTGCTCCCTGAACCTTTGTTCTGCCACGGAGGAAAAAGATGAGCCCTGCCCCTCTAATTAAGTGGTCGTAAAAGAAAAAAAGGAAAAACCTGAGCAGAGCCCGAGGGGATGGGGTGGGGTTGGGCTGGGCTGGGGCGGGGGGGTACTCAAGGAATGAGAAGGAGCCCGATCAGCCTGATAAACAGGACCTTTCACCTCCACATTATCTGCGAAATGAAACTGGATTGGCTTCAGTGTGCACGGAGGAGAGTTCACTGGAAAGCTGCCATTTGTAGCGAGGCACATACACACTGTCGGTCACAGGCTGCATCCACGTCTGTCACAGGTCTTCGCTCAGGTCAGGAATGTCAGCACACAATAGCAGCTTGTCAGTGGTGGCGTGCCGGGGAATAAACCTAATGCAGCTCTTGTTTGTCTTTCTTTAATGTCGTTCTCCTGTAGACTTGCTAATCGGGAATATTAGGTCACGGAAGTCGAGCTTGATGGGGCCTTGTTGCACAATGGAGCCTGGCCAGCTCTCCTGCGCCCTCACAAACTGTTATTACCTGTGTGTAATATCCGTCTCTGCTGACAGGTTCCTCTCCAGTCTAATAACGTTGCTCCGCTTCTCTGGACTTTCCCCGGCGTCTTTTTATTTCCCAGCCACTCCGCACTAAATAACAGAGGAGGACGGGCTCTGGGCTCTGGGCCCTCCGCAGTTGCCACACCTGGGCCTTCACTTCCTTCCTGCCCTCCCCGGGAATTCTTCACTTTCACCACCTGTAGAGGGGCAGTAGTGAAGGAGGGAGGAGGAGGAGGAGGAGGAAGGGTCTATACCCCATTATACCTTTTCTTCCCTCTCAGGCTTGGCTCTGCGATTTTATCCCCACCCCCTCTCAGCACCATTAGAGTAACCTGCCCCGGCTTGTGTGGAGGCAGTCCTCTATTTTTTATTACAGTGCTTCACAAAACAAGACAGTGGACATGTGTGGGGGGGATATGTGCATGAGAGAAAAATGCTGATTCAGCGCACGAGTTACTATTCCACCTTTAAAAAAGTTGTAACTTAGAAAATCTCATCTTAAACCATTCCTTTCGTTCTCACAAATGTTGTGTTGCTAGTGTCCTCTACTGGCTGCAAACTGAACTGTAGCTATTCCTCTCTACAGTTCCTCATTACATCCTGGGTATTAGAGCCAAGTGACTTCTGCACTTTAACACATCCTGCCTCGCATTGGGAGCTCATAGCTTCCACTGGAAGACACTGAAGCTGGAATCATCCACAAACTAATACTCAAGCTGCTCCGGCCGAGTTTGAGCCTGTGACACAACCTGCCAGTGGGTCGGTCAGTATCCTTTTAGGGAAATAGTAAAGCTAGAATTTCCACCCTGCAGTAGTATGCCTCCATCATTCAGTATAACAAATTCCCAGACTCATATGAGGTCACTGTGACCTTTGACCACCGAAATATAACCAATTAATCTTCAATTAATAATTAATCTTGAGTCGGAGTTCCAACTAGTCAAAATTTGAGTGATTTCCCGAATGTTAGACTTAAGATATCACATTCAAGAGGCCAAAGACATTTTTGTGAGGCCACCGTGACCTTGACCTTTGAACCCAGAATTGAAATCAATTAATCTGTGCCAAGTGTAAAAGGATTCTCTTCAATTCTAATCAGTTCGTCCTCGAGTCAACATGAACATTAACAGCAAATTTGAGGAAATTCCCTCAAGGCGCTCGTGAGACATCCTCTTCACAATAAAAGTTGAGTCGGATCAGTTTGACCAAAAAGCAGCTGACAAGGCAACAACACATCTACGTCCAACTTTTAATTTAAGGGGTTGGGATCACCAGGATTACATCAAATGTTTCCTTTTGTTTATTTACAGAACACATCAAACAATGCAAAAGTCAATATACAAATAAACCGCTCACATGTAGCATGATATAAACAGAGGCACAGTATTGTATGAGATAAGTATGAGGTACGGATAATAGGTCATGAAAACAAATTATAAAAACATAACAAACGTGAACATAATCAATGTGAGAATATCAACAGAGCTTTATCGTGGTGGTAGTTTCGGTCCCTCTCTGGTTTAAATGGCTGCCCCAACACACAAAAATAATTCAAAAGGGAGAAAAAAAATTGTCATCATCTCATATACATGTCAACAAACAGTCAGCGGGATAATAAACATGTTTCTCCCAGAGGAGGTATATGTCATTGACAGATGACCGGCTAAATATGTCAAATACTATATTTCATTGTGCAATTCCAACACTTTGTTTTCCTCCAAAAAACCCTAATGCAGTGACGCCGTCTGTCAAACTGAAGGTACAGAGCCGTGTAGGCTGGCTAGTGTTCGATACCCAGACACTGCCACGCGACCGGTGTCCCGGCAGAGCGGACAAAACAAAGTCATATTTGGCAGCTGTGAGTGGAAGGCCACGATCTCCTACACAAAGTACTGATGTGTGGGTTACTTTATCCAACTCCAGTCAATTCAATATATATTAGCATTATAATATTTATTTCTATGGTTCCTCCCACACACACATGCGCCCACACACACACACACAAACACACACACACTTTCATCTAACGGTTTATAAGTGGTCATATTCACAAACATCTAAGGAAGAGAAAGTCCAGAGGCCTCGTGCGAGCTGCACATGCACAAAAGGCCGTAGTTTAAAAAAATAAAACATTTACATTGCATAGATAAAATAAGATAATCCTGTTTGTGATGTAGCCTGCTTCAGAGTCCAAATTATACATATTAGCTTTGCACATTTAAATTCCATGAGGAAGATGCAGCAGAGAGGTTTGTCTACTTTGACTACAAACGTTACAACGGATTTTTTTGGTCAAATATTAGAGGGAAAAAAAGTCACATGCAAACGTCATGTTTTCTTGATTTGTCCTCAAAAAAATTCTATGCATGAAAAGGAAAAGCAGCCTTTATGTTATATCCTTTAAGATATGATAAGAATAATTACATATCTAACAGTATAAGACATTGAAGGAAAATAATAACACAGTTCATATGATTTAGATGTTGGCGAGTTTGATTTGCTAATTTAGTTCATTTTACAGGAAATACAATTTAAAAACAATGGGATTTATATATTGTTTCTATTGAAAGATGAAGTTAAATGTCCTGGTGCTGGTAAGGGAGTGTAAATAATATCCAGGTAATATCCAGGGTCAATGCACAGCTCGATCACCATCTTCACTCTGTAAACCTTTATCCATTGTTTCAGTCTTTCCGTCTTTACTTGTTTTTTTTCCTGCTCTCAGTAAAAGTCTGTCCAGGGGACCGTGTGATCGGCTCTGTCCTACTTACTCTTCTGGGAGCCGATCATCACCCTAGAGACAAAGTTGACGATGGCGCTCGCCGGCTGCTCGGGGTCGTGCTCTGCAAACAGGTGACATATATTGTCCATGGAAGTGCCTGATTTCCTCGCCACGAAGCCGAAGATCCTGCAGAAGGGGGAGCAGAGGGATCAATGGCTGCCAAAAATAACATGGCGGCAAACTTAGAGCTACTTCACACAGCCCAGGACCTATTCAGATGCCATAACTAAAAAACTAACAAACTGACAGATTCAATTTTCACACAAAATTATTCTATTGTAGATCAAATTGATTAAATTACCAACAGTCGGACATTCGCCGGAGTTCCAAACCACTTGTGTTTTCACTTTATCACTATGGATTATTGAGTGTAGGTTTATTCACAAGATGTTATTTTATCCATTTAAAGTTAATTTAATAGAATGAAAGAGTGAAAAAAGTAAAGAGGTCTTAATTCTTTCTGAAAAACAAACAGTAGAAGTAATAATTGACTTACTTTGCTGAAGTGCAGCCATCTTTTTTCCACCTGTTTAGTGAAAGGAGGATAAATTTGAATAAATTATATTATCGTGGGTTGATTTGCTTGCCGATGTAATTTCCTATGAAACATTTTGTCGGGGAACACCAGCCACACCGAATTAAAATACTCACTTTCTATCTTGAGGGTCCAATGCACAAAATATGACTGTACTGACGTTGTAATGTCTCCTGAAGAAAAGCCTGGAAAAGGAAAACGACACAAAAATGTTTTTAGTTTTCAGACATGATGTGCAGGTAAAGTGCAGAAGTTCACACATGCACCTCCTCTATCATCTCTGGAGCTGTTTGAAAGCAGCTTGAGCGTGTTTGGAACTTACTTTCTCTGGTTGTCAGTGAGGGTGATTCCCTGGGAGGAAACTTTGAAGTGGACCACGGTGGAGGTCGGCGGAGGGTTGGAGCTCAGGGTCATGCTGGTGGCCTTCTGCACCGCCTGGATGCCCGTCAGGGACTCCATCTCCACTGAGCCCAGGTACCACACGTTACAGGCTGCGGGGAGCACACGGACTCAAGTCACGCTCAGATCACAAGCTCTAAGTGCTAATAACGGCTGAGCACAAAGTGACAGTGTCCTTTAGTCCCTAATGACAGGACAAGATAAATATCCTGGATGCAGTCAATCCCAAAAGTGTCCACAGGGATTGTGTCACTGTCAACGGTTTGTCATCGTGTCTATTAACAGCGAGCGAAGTCAAACGCCTGATTACCTGCTCCCTGTTTTAGCAGCTCCGCGGCCGAGTTGGTGACTGTCTGTGAGCTGTTCTCCACGACATCTTCGAGAGGATCTACGAAAAACATCGACATCATTGGAGAGATTACATAGTGAAAAACCACAACAGACACACAACAACAGATAAAATGACTCAGTGGCCAGACTATGAGTGAGTGTGAATGTTTACCTCTGTCGGGTATAATGAGTTTACAGGGCAGGGCCAGGGGAGTGATCGAATGTTGGCAGACCAATGCCGTTAAACTTCCTGTTAAAGAAAAACATAGAGAATCAACATTTCAATCAGTTTTGAAGCTTCATTTCCACATCAATGAATTGTTCATTATATCTCCTGCTATTACCTAAAAGAAAATAACCATAACAGCTGTAATTTTGTAATACTGTGGATTTTGACAAATCATCCACATGACATGACAATACTGCCACAGTAGAGGGCAGTGTTGTTCACAAAAGCTACATCTTTGATGCAGGGTACCCAAACAGCCAGGAGGTGTCACTGTCGTGAGGCAACTGGGCCAGGAGGCATTTCACCAGACTCACCAAAATACGGCTCGTTGGGGCAGCCCTTCAACCGGACTCCTTTCTGCGTACACTCAATGAGGAAGTGGCGTACTAGTTCATTGGCTAGATCCCCCCCTGTAAGAAAACAGAGCACAAAGATATGAGAGACGATGAATCCCTCACAATTATACGAGGTCTGTTCGCGCAAAACCTGGCTCGTCTCTCTGACACCCTGGATTTACGCTGACCTAAATAATAGCTCCGAGCATTTATCTCGGCACAACGTGTAATTTCCCAGCCTCTGAGAGTTACATAAAATATGAAATCACTACATTCAATCTCTACGGAGATTAATGGGATTACGGTCAACAGAGGTGCCTCTGAGGGGCCAGGAGGAGACTCAATGTAAGGAATGTCTGGACACAAAGGCTCAAGAAAGGCCCGCTCCTTGAGGTGGGTTGGGTTTCACACTTTCAAGGAGCCACAATGCCCTAAGCTGAAAGTGGGGAGAAGGACCGTGTCATGATGTCACCACAGGTGCCGTCGGACTGCGGCGGGGTGAGAGCAGACAAAAGGACAGGTGTGAGTAGGGGGGGGGGGGGTGAAATGAAAGGGGTTGAACGCTGTGGTGGGCTGGTAGAGGAAGGGCATGGGGGCATCCTTTGTGCCCTCAAGTGTTGTTTTTGTCAAAATGTGCACCTTTGGAATAATCCTTCTTGTTTCGGTTGCACTTTGGCTGATCCTTTGTCCTCTGATCCTTTTAGAATAAGAAAAACAGATACGTGAATCTCAACCTTTGTTTTGATGTTGAGACACAGCCAGGGAATGTTTGGACGGATTCCTCTGGAAGAAAAAAAAATCCCTTCCCGTGTTTCCTGAAACAAACACATCCAAGCAGCTTGTTTTGAAGCCGGCCCCTGGATACAGCATCTAGCTATGTGGGGCAGGGAGCTTCCCAGGAGAAGGCCCCCGGGATCAGAACAGGCTTATGGACTCAGCACATCCTTTGTGAAGCGGTGAAACACTAGCTGCATGTCTAAGACTGGCAATCGGGGTCTGTTTGGCTTCATCGCCGTGATGCCCAGGAGAGAAACACGAGTGATGAACTCTTACACACAAACAGAGGAGGGGGACTCTCATGTTCCACCCAAACAGTGAGTACAGTGGATTGTAACTGTAGATGCCTTTGTGCTGTGATTGTGTGACGTGTGATTCCCATGAACACTGGCGGGGCCGATCCGTGGACTCTTCATGACGATAAATGAAAGAAAACTTTTGGAAAAGGATTTGTATTCTATCCCTAGAGCTATTTAGTCTATATTCTATTGTTTTGGGAATGAGATGAGAAGTTTGATAACACATAAAAAAGCTGTTTTCTGTAAAGCTGCTTTCAGATATGCACGGAATCTTCAAGAGGGGCTCTATGTGAGAACGCCAATATCTGAGTCAGCTGCTGTGGACATTCGCCAGAGTTTTTCCTGCCAGCGCCCTCTGAATAATGTCCGAGAAAGGAAATGTGAAAAGACATAATACATTTTCATGTGACGTACCTTTCTTGGTGAGCTGGAGAACAGAGGGTGGCGGCGTGGCCACTTTCATCGCCAGCCCGTAGGCGCCCCTGAAGGAGTGGCTGTCCCGGACGATGAAGCAGCCAGGCTCGTTGTCCTTCAAGACCGAGATGGCTGAAGGAAGAAAGACAGAATCATGAGGCTGCTCTACGGTTCTACGCTGACGTTTCTTACTCGTTTATTATTCAGGGTAAAAAGTGGATTGTACCTTGATCCCTTGAGATATCTGGCTTATACCAGAATTTTGATGTGTCCTGCACAAACTTTACAGTAAGCTGCTTGCTGGCCAGCACATCTAAAAAACAACACGCAATAATTAGCAAAACAGGCTGAGCTAGTATCTGTTTGTGTGTGTTTGTCAGCATCACCAATGTAGCCATCAGTTTGTGTAGTTTACCTGGCAGAGGTGAGGCAGTGCCTGGTGTCAAAGATGACAAGTCAGGCAAGACACTGGGGAAGGGGATGCTCACAGAGCTCCCACTGTGGGGACTCGAGAATCCGCTGGGGGCTGGAGAGGCTGTTCCAAGCGAGTGCTCCCCCTCTGACGCCCTCTTCTTCTCAGGCAGAAGTGGGGGCTGCACCTGGGGCATCTGGAACTGACCCTGCCCATCCATGGAGGTCAAAAGATTCCTGTCCATGCCTCCGTTTCCCAGCAGAGAGGAGGCGGGGCATCCCGTGCCGTAGCCGTCTGGCTCGTCGAAGCTTTGAACCGAACTGTGGCTGAGAGCGTAGCGAGCCATGCAGCTTCGCTGGCTGCTTCGAGGGGAGCTGTGGGCGTTGGGGGCGGGGTGGATATGCGGGTGGTGCAGGGGAGGAGAGTGGTGGCCATAGTCCAGAGACATGGAGTGCTGCGGCGGTTGCCTGGTGGAGGAGTAGCTGCTCAGGGAAGAGTGGCGAGTCAGCGACGGATGCTCTGGCCAGGACTGGCTCATGGATGAGCTGTAGTATAGAAAAGAATGGTCACCAACTTCAGCAGTAACTCACAGACAAGCTCATATTCTAACTTTCTAACAGTTAATGCTGCTTTAAGTTTTCATCAAGGTGAGATTTATACCTCTCTGTCTGTTGAAGGGTCCCGACCATTGAGGCCGAGTTTGTAGCACTTGGCATCCTGTGGCAGTTGATGGAGGAGGCGGGCAGATTGTCAACCCCAACATGGCCGATCATCTCCGAATATTCCCGGGGCTCTGCACAAAAGCAAGAACACAAATCACAATTCAAGCAATCGTAACTAACTCAGTCACCTTAACCTGCCGGAAACAAGATCGGCAAGATCCAAGAATTACTGCCTGGAAAATTGGTGTGAAATGTCAAAACAAACTCGCAGCATTAAAGAGAAGAAAATAAATCCTACATCTGAGGAAACATTTTATGGTTTCTTCCCTGACTCCTATTGTATCCTTCCAACAAGTTACTTGAAAATGTTGCTTTTGTGTAAACTTAACAAAACAAATGGACAGGGGTGAAAACATAACCTCCAAAAACACATTCAACTCCAAAACCTGAAGGAGAGGACAAACATTAAGGCAAAGATTACATTGGCTATGTATGAAATGGGAAAAGGTCCCTCGGGAAAAATCTCTCTGTTCTCTCAAGTAACAAGCAATCAATACTGGAGTTCAGTTGAAAGGAAAACTGTCCACATGGCCCTGAACCCCGGCCATCAATCTGCATTAAACCAGTCACCAATTACCGCTGCCACAAGCCATGGAGTCAGCAAATCAAACTCGACTGCATCAAGAAAATTAAAAGCCCTCCACTATAATTATCTAAAAGCTTTATCTTAATCGATCTAAAGAGTCTGGAGCCACCGACGGCCTCCAATCTGAAAGCTCTATTCCAGCTAAGGCCTCCGGTGCAAAGGCTTCTTCTCGTCCCTGTTTCCTCTCTATGGACACACACGCACACAAATGTTTTATTGTGTTATGTCTCTTGACCCGTCGTAGCCATGGGGATGTGGCGATTCGTGATGTCGGAGGTAATAAGAGGCACAGCGGGGGGGGGGGGAGAGATCATCAGTCTATCAGGGTTCATACACATTTGGACCAATGGATTTCCATAACTTTTCAATAACTTTAAGACAAATTTCCATGACAGAAGATTTTGGGAAATCTCGGTGTATATGCCAAGGCCTACAGTATACCTTAAATGACACAAACCCAAGTATGCCTGCTTATATTTTGAGCATATTTCTTTAAAAGCATTTGAATTATTCAAAACTCAGCGTAAATTAACGACATGAAAATATGAATATAACAAATTTCCATGACTTTTCCAAAACCTTGGGGATTTTATTTTTTTCCATGACTTTTCCAGTCCTGGAAAAACACATTTTAAAATTCCATGACTTTTCCAGGTTTTTCATGACCGTAGGAACCCTGGTCTATGCACGGGTCGATCCTGACATGTGCAAACTTGTGCTCCTGTGACAACACAGGGCAGAAACAACAAGCCAAATATAACACAGTTAACTTAATGCAAACCATCTGGGACGTGACATAAAAGTCACCACACAGGCTTCGCACCAGTATTTCTCTTTTCTTTGAAGCACTTATATTATTACGATTAAGTAAACAATAAAAAAAATCGACATGAAAGGCTTTTCTTTTGCCATAACTGCACAATTTTTCTCAGAACGATCTCACAGCCAGGGTGTACTCCACCTCAGATAAACACCACAAAGAAGACAACAGCTCACACACGTAGAAAAGCACGATTTTTAATCCGAAGAACAACACCGAAAGAAGGAAGTCCAAAAGAAATGTTTTCTCCTCAGGTCGTGACCACGCAGAAATTCTCCAGAAACCAAACAACGAGGGCAGAGAGCGGTTAGGAATCTCCCCGCTTTCACATTTGCGAGACGTCTTGTTTTTTCGGCCCCGGCCTCAAGACCGCTAAAATTCCACTAACAACAATCTCACCATTATTAGGCGGCGCAAAGGGGGAGACCTCCGATAGCTCTCGAGGTAGTGGGGCCCGAAACAGGCAGAGGCAGAGGAGACATGGAGGAAGACTCATGTAATTACCTCCTACTCACTGTATGTAATTGGTTTAGTGGAATGAAACACAAGTTAATATATGGATAGAGGGAAATGTAAATGTTTGCACAAAGAAAACAGTTTTAATGTGTTTTTGTTCTTCACGGCACTTTGCATCAATTGTTTAACTTCCTATCATTAAGGACATTTTCACACATTAACTCAGGAAAATGTGCAGAAAATCGGGTCCTGACCTTTTCCTGAGTTTGCCTTTCATGTATGAATAACACAGTAGGAGATTTTCCAAGTCAGACGCGTTCATAACAACATGAAAATGTCAGGAACATTCAGGTGAGAGGGAGAAGGACATGACGTGTAGATTCCACTGCGGAAATCACAGGTTTGTGTTCGACCCTTTTCACCGAAAGCTCTGGAATCTTATCGTTTTTCCAGTTTGACATCTAAACAAATTATTCAGTTCATGTCCTGAAAGTGTGTGTTACTGTTCTTCACAGCACTTTGGTCGATTGTCCAACTTCCTAAAATAAGGTGCTTCAAATCCATATGCTTACATAAAGTTTAAAAGATCTGTGGTTATACTTTATAAGAATGACCTTTCCGTATTTGTCTTATATCCTGTTAAATGATATGGAGAAGTGTTTTCCTGCACCACTGTTCTGTGTCTAATTTCAATCGCTGCTGGCGAGTTCACAAAGAAAGAAACGCTTTCTTCCCTCAGATGAAAGATCATTCACAGCAGCTTCATGTGATAAGTCGTTTTCTCAGGAATGAAGAGTTCAGTTCAGAGTGCAGAGTTGAACCTACCGTGGTCTGTTCTGTAGCCGCCATATGACTGCACGCTAGGAGATGGCGTTTGCATGTGGTCAATCAATTCTGACATATTTTTCACTGGGAACACAAAGGAAACAAGGACAGCGACATTAAATCGAACCCACGCTGATTAGAAAAGCATGCAAAAATCAATCACTCCAGCAAGAGGATAAAACAGGAAGTGTTCACTACTCACCATACGGTGTGGGAGGAGAGATGGGGAAGCCAGGAGTGGGTGGGGTCATGTCACTCCCGGCCTCGACCCTGCCGTCCATGTCTGGGCCCTGAGCCCTGTAGTCGGCGCTGTCAGTCCTGAACAACATGCGATGCTGGAAAAAGCAACACACACACACGTATAAAATAATCATCCATTTAGAAAAAGAACCAATAAATAGACACATGCAAGAAACACTCATGTGCAGTGTTTACCTGGGACTGTGGCACACAGGGGGAATACGTCCGCTGGCCCCTGTACTCCTCCGGCCCGCGCCACCCTGAGCTACAGAAGCTCGGCTGATCCGCGACGTCACTTCCATGGCGACTCAGACTCCGTGTGGCCGCCACCCGCCCCTCGCTGGACTGGACAGCTGGATACACACAGGTAGACAGCAGCAGGCAGGTCATTAAACGTTAACAGGCGTTCAGGCACCACTGGTTTCAAGGAAGTACAGTGCATGGAAAATTTGTTTTTAAGAGGATTATTCAGCGAATGAAAACTACACTAGATGATAGAATTATTAAATGATTCAGCAGAATTTTTGTTCATTCACAAATATGGAAACGCCTGCGAGCTAGTTCTGGCAGGCAACTCGAGCTGCGCTGCGCCAATCACGTGACATACATCATGTGACATACCTCAATCTCCACAACCATCTATAATACACACCCACCTTATCAGGTGGTCTATTTAACCAGAGAGACATTTCCCATCAACCCCTCTTGCTCGCACTGCTGCTGCAGTATTGCTACCTGTTGCTTCAGTCCCTCCACCACCCCAGCATCCACCTGTAGGCCCAGCATCCACCTGTAGGCTCCAACGGGGGGTTACAAGTATTTGCTCATCACTCCCATCATTCCTGTGTAATCATATGGGGGAGTGATTAAGTTGGAGCCTAGACGCCAAACACTAAATCTGTTGTAATAAATATATTACATGATCGAACGTGAGTTGTCTGACAGAACTGCTCTTATGATCACACTTCAATGCAGAGAACTTAGTGAACCGGGTTGGCTGTTTTAACGACTTCCCTCTGTAAGGTAGGGGCTGATGACATTTTTATTTAGCAAGTCCATAAAGTGAAATGACCACACCGTTAACCCCCGGGGCGCTGCCTACGGTCAGGCTTTGAGAGGACAGCTGGGGAATTCAGGGGCTCCGGAGGGTGGAAGTATTTGTGTGAGTGTGTGAGTCTCTGAGTGTGGGGGGGGGTTCAATGTTGTGACGACTCTAAAGACTGCTGCCACTCAGCACCAGGGTGTTAATTTGAGCCCTCCCAGTGAGCTCCGGCCCCCCAGTCTTGAAGAATGCTAATGGGGCAGAAGTGCCATTATTACTCCCTTGTCAGTCAGGGGGAGAACATGGTGACACAGATGGTGCGATGTGTTGCTTCATTCATGCTTTCCATGTGTCTGCAGGAGTTTTTGTGTATAATTGATCCTGATTGTGTTTCATTTTGTCTGTAGAGGTGTGTAAGTCAACACAGGGATGTAAAGGACTCACTTTCAATGCCATTATTTCTGTAACCTGAGATGACGCCAGGAGAACGGTTGGGCAACATCACTTATACAGTACTGTGAGGCAACAGACATTTAGCAAGGTAGCTGTCAACTTGACTGTTTCTCCATTAAGCCGATGTTTACCATGCTGCAAATCAGTGAGACGTTGTAAATTATAAAAACATAGTTTTGCTTGCAAACGGGTTCTTAATAAAGTCCTTGAAAATATAAATGGTCACTTATACCTTCAGAAGAAAATGTGACATACTTCTATATATATTGTATACCTAATATACATTTTGATAAATGATTTTGTGCATACTGCACAACGAAGCGGAATAGGAGTTGTAGACTGTTACATAACAACATAAGTAAAATCCTAAATAAATGTCATAATTCTGATACCCAATGAAACCACTGCAGATATACTTCAAACAGTTTTCTTGTTGTTGTTGTTTTGCCTAGACATGACGTTTTCATTGGCCCAAACTGCTCCTGCAGCTTTTTCTTTTGCCTCCGGTGGAGATCACAGATATATCATTTTAGCTCGCCTAGAGGGGAGCAAATGTAAAAAATGTCCCACATTACCCCGCTCTCCCCTATTATCAATAAAACTATTTAAAACAGCCTTTACTTTGCACCAACGTTTGTCTCTTAAAGACACAGTTCTGCAGAATCACTTCGAACCCGACTCCTGTAACTTTAGTGCAAACCTCTAAAAACCCACATTATAAGCAAACATTTCATTACTATCTGCAGGTTATTTGTGAAATAACAAAGTTGTTGACTCCAGCTCTTGTTTCTTGGAGTTATTCTTCTTGATGGAAGACGTTTTTACTTTACTTTAGTAAAAGTTCTAATAAACACACTGTTAAAATACTCCAATCCAAGTAAAACCCTCCATTATAAAAGTAGGTAAGTAAGTATGATATAATTATTAAAGTATGAAAAGTGAAAGAACATATTCTGTAAAAAAATTGTCCCTGACATGGTTTTACTATTATATATATTGTTTTTGATTTAATCTTACTGCTATATTAATGTGTATGCAATATTGTACTGTTGAATATACAGTTAATTACTTTATATACTTTTGGGAAGTTTAATGTACAGCAGTACATCATATTGTATAAGCTAATCTTATTATTGTAATGAAATCATGTAAGAACCATGTATCTCTAAATTCAATTTTGGTGAGCCACAGCTTCAACAACATATTTTCCAGCTAATGCTTGACATTTTATTTTACTTTAAAGTGGGAGATTTTTCTAAACCCACAGAGCAATGAGTCAGTTTATTAGAAAAAATCGGAATCATGGAGATACATGGTTTTCACTGGACATAAATAAAAAGGCATTGTAATCTATGAAGTAACTAGTAACTAAAGCTGTCAGATAGAGGTAGTGGAGAAAAGAAAAGTAAGATATTTTCCTCTGAGATGTTGTGTAGCTAAGTACAGTACATCAATGAACTTAGTTACATTCCAGCCCTGCTTGATATGCACAGACAGGTATGCCGTTGGAAACCAATGAAAAAAACATTGCCTCCGGGCTCACTTGTTCCTGTTTCGGAAATTCCGCAGGCCTCCCCATCTTGTGGCCCCCTGCAACCACATGTACAAGCTGGAGTGTGATTCATGCACCGCCAACACTCAGACGGCTCTCTGCCTTTTCTCTGCCTCACTGGATTTAAACCAAAGTCAAACATAATATTACCAACAGTAGAACGGCTTTTAGGCAGTCAACAATACTGAACACCCTAACCTTAAAAAGAAAGACAAATCTGACAGGAAATGTTCTTATCGCTTTACCGCTGATAAAAGATGGTCATCAGCATAACATGATGAAAGAAAATTACAAAATGTTGCTATAACTTAATGTAGCAATTTTCTTTCAAGTGTTTACAGTCTGCTGATAGAATACAGCTGATGAAAGAAATTATTTTGCAAAGATCACAGACTGCATCCTTGAATCTGTTCCTGGGATCAGTTTCAACATGAATGAAGTGGAAATAACTTGGTGGTCATTACGTTGCATAAGCTCTGTTAACACTACTAACCCAACAACACCAACATTTTAATGATTTATCAATGAAGACAAATGGACAATGACTAACATCAAGATAAAAGAATGTGTTTAAAGTAATGCTTAAAGCTTCTACACACTTCAATGTGCAGAAGGACTTTGATTTGGTAAATATGTCTATTCCCCCGAACCCAATCTCTATAAACCTCCAGTGAGAGACGGCCATGTTCAGAGAGGTCGATGACAGCTGCTCTCCCTCTCTCCATGTAGCACACTGATCAAGCAGTCAGATAGCTGGGCCGACAAGTCAGGACAGCGCTCCCTCCTCAGAAACACACTGAAAACATCTGAAAAACCTGACAACAGCCCTGCTATTTCTGCCCCTAGAACACGCCCGGTGGGAGAGGGAGAGAAGTTGCGCTTTGATTCGTGAACTCTGTTGTGCAGAAGAGGAAAAGCTGAGGCTGTTCGAGAGGAGCAGTTTCAAAATGTTGCTTGCGTGTTCAACAAAGTTGTTGTTACACATATTCTCGCAAAGAACTGTCACCAACTTTTTTCTACGACCACACTTCCACACCACATCACCACTACCACCACCACCACCACCACATCCGGACAGTCTGACTATCTTACCTGTCTGCTGCGTGTTTGTTGGGGTTGCTGCGTTACTATCGTTGATGCCATTTGTGCATTTGCCAGCCGAGCTGTTGACGTGTGTGCTGCCGTTCCTCTTGATGGAATTGCTCCGGCTGGATGTTGGCATGAACGTGGGATCCAGGTCCATGATGAGCTGGTTGAGCTGATCGATGGAGTTGTCAATGTCCATCGTTAAAGATTTGAACTCGTCATCCTGTTTGTTGTTGTTGTTATTGTTCATAGTTGTCTGTTCCTTGATGGGTGCTGTTTTTCTCAAAGTATCCACTGTAGTGTCCCTGGTGGGGCCCTGTGGTTCAGCGGGTAGGCCACCTTTGGCTGAACTGACCCCCTGCTTGTTTCCCGGGTATCTCTCTGCATCGTTTCCCTCGTCTGGCATGTAGATAAACTGTTGTGCAGCAACCATCTGCTGCTGGCGAACCCAGGACTGTGTGGAGTAGCTTCCCTGTCTGTAGACGTGCTGCTTGGGCATGGCAGCACTACTGGGATTTGAGGAGGCCACCGAGTTGCTTCTGGAGTTCAGACAGCCCCTTCCAGCCTCCGCGAAGACTCGCTCATATTCCTCCATGGGTGGGGGTGCGGGAAGGTGATGCTGGGTGTGACTCTGCTGCTCATCTCCTCCAGGACTACCGAAGCCATCCGACAGCAGGGAGTTCTGGCTGCTCTTGTGGCAGGATGACGACAAGGTCCCCAGGCTGTCCACGCTGTGCAGATCATGACCTGTGATCACCTCATCATCCAGGATGTCCGTTTCCCTCTCTCTGGGTCGGGCGTCCCCGTTGATGTGCACCTGTGCTGGAACTGTCGTCTGGATGCCCACCCTAGAGCCTTGATCATCCATTTCCTCCAGCGAGGGGTCCTCAAGACCGAAGCCGCTAAGGAGGCGCTTCAGCTGGACCTTCTCCTGCTGGCTGGGGCCCTGCTGGTTAGCCTTGATGGTGGCTGTGTTGGCAGGCGTGGGTCTGTCCGCCCACAGGGAAGTGCTGGACAGGCCAGAGTCACTGCTGACGGAGAGGGCGTGGTCGCTGTGGTCAGGGCTGGAGGTGCTGGAGGTTGTGCGGGCGCCTCGGCCCAGCGTTGCCTCTCCTCCGCCGGGGCTCCTCTTGTTGGCCGCTTTGTCCTGGGTTAGGCCTTGAGAGCGGGGTGCTGCAAAATAGAAGAGATGCGGCGCTTGATAGAGTCAGCTGTCAGAATGGGCACACGTACACACACAGGGACACACAGCACGACAGAGACTCACACAGACAAACACAAACTGCACAAAACCACAGACAAAGCAAGACTCTGTTAACAAGCGCAGTCATGTCGTCCAACGAACGCCTTCTTTTTAAGACTCTGTTAATGACAAAGCTCAACACTTACAATCGCACCTCACCTCACAACAACATTCCAGACAACACAAAGCATCAGACTAAATGAAAAACTAGGACATTGATACAATGACAAAGAAAAAACATGTATCGTGTTACTAAATAGAGACAAATTATTGGAATCCACCCCTTTTGATATTCTAACACAATCTCATTTCAAGCAAATACATTCCAGTCATTTTGCAATAACCACTCGTCTCTCTCCATTGCTGCATGAACAGCATGCTCGGGTTATATAAGAGAGGTTAAGTCCACTGTATGCCACTACAAGAGTCAGATGGCTGAGGAGCTTCAGAGTGTGACCCCTGCATTCCTCACCCTGCTGTGATGAATCCACCCTTCTCCCTCTCGCTTGCCCCCTGACCCCCCCGGCATATGTCCAAACAACCTCCTTAATCTTCAGAGGTAGAAAAAACACAGAGGTCAGCCATTTTGCAAATCCATCACAACTGTCAAAAAAAATAAAAAAAATAAAGTTAAGCAACACTGGAAAAATGTCGGCCAAGAAAAAAGTGCACAGTTCTCTCTCTCTCTCTCTCTCTCTCTCTCTCTCTCTCTCTCTCTCTCTCTCTCTCTCTCTCTCTCTCTCTCTCTCTCTCTCTCTCTCTCTCTCTCTCTCTCTCTCTCTCTCTCTCTCTCTCTCTCTCTCTTTCTCAACCAAAGAGGCTAAACATGACTCCAATGCTTCTCCCTCAATCGGCCGCCTTAAGTACTGGCTCAGTCAAACCGTGACTGGAGGACCTGAATACCAGACGCGCATGATAAAGACTCCCCCTCCTCCTTTTCTCAAGAAAGCTCCCGTATGCATGCATGTATGTATGTCCCCCCCACGTGGAACCATGCATCTGGGCCTTGAGCTGCCACACACACACACACACAGGTCAGCTCCACCGGGAGTTTTCCGTCCAAAAAATCTCTCTCGTAACATTCCCTCAAGGGAAAGGTGCAAGCGGCTTTCAAGACAGATGTTTCAAGACAGATGTTTCCCCTGTTTTCCCCAAACACTGGCCATCTTTCTCTTTCTTTGTCGCTCCCTGTCATCCTGCCTCTCTCTTTTTTCACTTCCCTCCCCTTCATGGCCAGCCATCTGCCTCGAGAAAAAAATACAAGAAACAACACAAAAAAAACCTCTTACCTTCGCTGCCACTGCCCACAAGACAAGGCCTGTCTCCGGTAAAGCCAAACTTGAAAAGGAGAGAAGGCCACGCAGGCACAACCCGAGGAGAGCAGACATGGCTTCTCACCAGCAGATAGTGGTCAGGGTCAAATCGAGAGGAGTTGGAATAAGTTGGCCCTGCTCTCTTTCTCTGCTGAGAAGGTGAGAGTGTATGCACTCCACACAGAGGGGGGGTACCTTGAGATCTCCAAATAAGGGCAGAGGAATGTAAACAAGTGGGGCGGGGTTTAGCGGCGGGGGCGGGTCAGGAGAAAGAAGTAACCCGACCTCTTGCCCTGCGTTAGGGGACTACCCCGCTGAAAGGAGGGGGGGGGTGGCCCAGAGAGGATCATAGAATGAAAACAACATTCCTGCAGCAAGACTTTTTCACTCTGTAAAAAGACACTTTTTAATTAACACAATCGTTGCCTTCTACTTGGAGTTCTGGGCAATTTTCACGAAACGGCCGCAGCCAAGTCATTTTCCTTTCCCTCTTGTGCATCATGAAATTGCACAACTGCCGTCCTCGTGTGAGACGTCGCAGTGGGACAGATGGGCCTCAAACCCAATTATGCGCTTCAACAATTGTTTCGGAAACTGGTTTTTCACCTATAGCTGGATTACTACGACTTGAACAAAAAAAGCCACGGATGGTTAACCAAGTATGTTCTGAACTTGAGAAAACCATTCAATCCATTTCTATCTCCAATTCACAATGTCGGTCATTGTGGTGTTGGTGAGTCCCTGAATAATCCACCGATTACAGTGCAGAGAGACCGGAGCTGTTCCCCCCCTCGCTCTAGAATCGCAGGTCTGGTTATGAATGGCTATGTAATTACCCAGCCCTTTCCATTCCTCCTCAGTCACTACCATCCCGCTCGTCCTGAAAACCAAAACCATGAATCGAAAAGCATAATGACGAACATCATCGTTGTCATTTTTCTTCCGCCCCAGGCTTCCACATGTGCATCCGATGTGTAAACGACAGCCCTCTGGGAAATAACACTGTACCGCGTCTCGTAAAATCCTGCACGCTAACTGTACAGGACATACTGTCCATACAGTGTCGACAGGAATCACTCACCCATCAAGTCACTCAAAGGTTTTTTTTTTGGGGGGGGGGGGGTTGCTCAGGTTTTAAGAACTTTTGCCATTTTGTCCTAACTTTGTTCTCTTGTTGTTTGTTCCATAATATTATAATATTGTTTCCCATTTATAAGTGTTTGGGATCCTCTTGAAAGGGATATGATACGTCTTAATGGATTTATACATCAAATTTGAATATAAATATTAAAACCAAATCTGTTGATTATTCACACTAAAGAGGAGCGACCTCCTCCGGTGAGAAACGTTGCTGTTTTACTTTTTTATTTAAATATTTCTATGTTCTGAGCCCAAAAAACTCAAATTCAGTCACCTTGTGGAAGCAGAAATCTCACCCCTGAAAAAAAACTCAGTTTCCAAAAACACAACAAACGCAACTATATTCACATACCAACACTAGTGAGTGAGAAGTTGTATTTTTAATATGGCTGAACCAACCCTTTACAGAGTCAGTCCAAGTATGAGCCTCGAGGGGCCACACATTATTCTCTCAGACGTGATCTTGCCAGCACGTAATTTTACCTTATACTTGAGCCATAACAATAATCATACATAGAGTTCAACAATCCACTCCGGCAACTCGCTGCGGGTCGAGCTGCTCAAAAACAACGACCTGCTACGACAGTGAACTCCAAGTAAACAACCGTTCACGAAAAACAATCTTCTAAAATTCAGCTTTTAATTCACACGTGGAGAAAAACACACACTCTCGCCAATGATTGGAGGAAAAGCCATTGAAGTAAATTAGGTTTTCTTTTCACCAACTTAGCACAACAGTGGCAATGGCTTCTCAGACTTCCTCCTCCTCCTCCGCGCCGCCCGCTGAGTGACAGCCTCTCACAGGCTAACAGGGCCTGCCGGAGGACTGGTGGTAGGTAGATGTAGAATTCCAACAGAGCTCCCAGTCTTTCCTCTCAGATGTAGCGTTTACACGAGAAAACAAGACTGTAAATATCCCACATGAATGCTTCGGAAAAAAAGGCAAGAAAAGATATTGCATCTCTGTTGGGTGTCTTTAATGAATTCTTACATATTAGTGGTCGCTCTTTAATTGGATTTCGAGAGGTGTGATTTAAATTCTGTATGGATGTTTGGATCCAGCTTCATTTTAATCAAGCTGCTTATAAAAGCACCCAATGAATACTGGGAAAGGGTGGATCTGTGTTTTAATGCCACCACCACTTCGCTCTATTCTGGGAGGTTGTTGTGAATTCTGTGGTTGAGTGGAGAGCAACAACCGCAGCTAGGACGGGACGCCCCGACAGGGTGGCTCGGAGCACGCGTGTGTGTGTGTGTGTACGGGCGCTAGTGGGACTGTGTGTGTGGGATGGTTTTAAAGCATGCCTATTCATTTGATGAAACAACAAAATAGAAATCTCTTGAGAACTAGCTGCTCTTCCTCTGAAAACCAGCATTCCCCACATACAACAACACCACTCCTCCCTGCCCTTCACACAGGAATAACACTGCTCGTCATACCGAACATACTCAACGCTGAAGATTTTCTTAGCTTCCATTTCTTTTCTGCTTCTGTTTTTCGCCGTAATAAAAAACCCAGGCAGACTCTGTGGAAACAAAACTTTTAGGTCACACCCCTGAGCAATAACTCCAGTCAAGCTACCGACGGCTGCAACATAAACCAAGCTGCTGGCGACTGTGCGTGCATGTTAATGCAATCACACTGCACCCCCCCAATAACACGGGGCACGCTGTGTTAATTCCCTGAGAGAAAAAGAGAAAAGTTTTGTGTGTGTTTGTATAAGTGAGCACACTGAATAGACAAAAAGTAACAACAAGACAGAGGAGGGCAGTTTAACACCTGAATGACACCCAGTGCAATCTCCTCTAATATGTGTGCTTAGAGAGCATCTACCACATTGAGGAGACTTTGACAAGGTTATAACAAAATATAACCAAACGCAGCTAAAAGTCGAAACAGTACCTTCGCCATCACAGAGGTTCTGGTAGGAGTCCCAGCGGACGAGAGGATCCGCCGTGTTGTAGTCCACAATAACATCCGACCCGTTTTGCCACCTGTCGGCACCTGAACACCCAGAAACAACATTATTGTAGATACAGTATCTGGCTGGTTTCCTCTGTAATGTTTACGTTACGGTAGCATCTGTTATGGCTCAAAGGAGGAACAGGATATTTATGCATAGATATTTAGGGCCTGGCCAAAATTCAGAGGAATTATATCTCAATGATATTTAATCCCATACATTTGACAGGTTTAAAAACCTCAAAATGAATAGTAAGGCATTCAGACAAAAAACATTTACATTCACTTTCTTGCTAAGGGTTATATGAGAAGATTGACCCCTCAAAGTAGCTTTAAATTAGTCATTTTTGTAAAGAATTAACAAATATTTATATATTTGTTTCTATGATTGTAATAAAACCTAAATCATATTTTTGGAAGACAACCATGATTGGAAATATAAATATTTCAGTATGTTCGATCACATAAGCTTTCGGGAAAGGTGTTTAAAAGATGTAATAGTAAATACACACACACACAGACGCATACAACGTAGTTTCATTCCTGTGGAGCTCTGGGGCAGCACATGCTGTGCTTCTTTACCTCTGTCAGCACACACTTCACACTACATTTCCCCTCTGTAGCATTCCACATCCCCTCTCACCAGGGGGCATAGGGGGAGGACCAGTGCACAAGATGGCACAAGGGGGAAAATGGAGAAAGCTCTACTTTTCAAAAACAGGTCTCCATGTAACAGTGTTTTGAAGAAGGTGAAGAGTGAGGAGTCTACCTGGGATTCTCTCTGGTCCCTCGGAGAACACCAGTTCCACTTTACCGTAATCTGGAAATCGGGGATCTGGAATATGAACACACAGGAATGCCATTCAGAAAAAGGGAAACATGAAGTTGTGTTGTCTGTGAGAAGAGTTTTCTCCCAGAACACGTAACATGTTCAGGAAAACAAGATTATTGGCCTGAATCTGCCAACTCTAAATTGAGTCCAGATTGAGCCCTGCAGATGCGGCCTGCAGCAGAGGAGTTGCCAAAAACTAGTGGCAGCACGTTGAGACCCGTTCTTGATGTTTGTTTGTTTTTCTTTGTGTCTACCTTTGCTGGCGGTCTCCATGTCCTCTTTCTCAAACATCAGGTTGTAGCCCTGCACTGCTCCGGTGTGGAACTGGAGCCGGAAAATGGCTTCCCGCTCCAAGGATTGGTCGCTTTTGTGATAGCATTTAATCTACGAGAGAAAATGCAAAAACATTGTGATTTCTTCAGTGAGGACTGACGTCAGCATCGCCGAAAGGACATCTTGTTTTCTTCCCCCCTACCATGATGTCCCCTTTTAGAAGCTGGGCGGGCGCCAGGGTGATGCATACCCGGTCTCTGTGGCCTGGACCGATGTGACTGAAACAAAAGCAACAGCGGAGTCCGTCAGAGGGAGTTTGGAAGCACAGACGTTTACAGAAAGCAGGGAGGATTCAAAATCACTGTTAAGCAAAGTTAAACAGAAAATAGCTTTGAAGCACGCAGACACTCTTTGAAGTGAACAATAATGTTGGAATGGCTGTAGCACATGTGTACGCCACTTACTAGATTCCAGATGAATACACCGCTTGCATCCCCTGGTAAACCCTGATGTAGGGACGACAAACTGAAAAAAACAAAAGGTACAAATGCATTGACAGTGTGCCCTCGAGTTTAGACTGGTCTACGCACAGCCACGGTGTGATAAGCTGTTGATGTGAGAGCGAGGTTTCAGCTCCATGATGTGACGAGAACCCTTGTTGTTTCAGTGAAATTAGCGAAAACAGCAATTTACTTGCAAACATGGGTGTGAATTCCCATGGGGTTAACTGAGAACCCATAATGAGGTTCTTCTCTGGAGGAGTTATGTTTATATGAGTGCTTCTCTCTGTCTCAACATGTGCGTATTGGGGGGAAAAAAGATATAAAGCACAGATAAGTCTCCGTCTTGTTTACTGCCTCAAGTCTGATGTGGTGGTGCCGATTCTTTTATACTGTTGTGGGAGCAGCGGCTGTATTTTCATTGGGCGCTGCAGCTGTGTGTAGTGGTAAACAGTATGAGTTGAACCTCCGGTGGCGTCGAAGTTCGGTATCCCGTGAAGGATGACGCAGTGCAGGAACAAGGGGGAGGCATTGATCTTCATGGATCCACTGAGGAGACTGTTGAGGATCCAAACATACCTGACAGAAGCATAGAGGTGGATATGAGAGAACAGTCACAACCAGTTCAACAGAGGCCAGGATGTCTTGTCTTTGAGTCACAACAAATAGATTAGATTCTCCCTACGTGGTAAACATCCATGAGCTTCCAATTCCACCACTCCTGTGTATTATGCAGCAGTGGTGGATGTAGGATTTTTCTAAATCAGGGGCCATAAGGGGGCCACAGTTTGCACAGAGGGGCCAATTTTGTGTCAAACATCTAAGCACAGTTCCGGATTCAGTAAGATGCACATTTACGTCATTCCTTATTATTTGCTTCTATAATATTGTTGTTTCTTTGTTCCTTGTGTTTTCTGTAAATATGCAACCAACTTCAGAGAAGACAATCTGCTTTCTGTTTACACTGACACATACCCAGTGTACATGAACGATCACAGGGATTATTACTGATGAGGAGCTTTAAAACGTATTTTTCAAATAAAAACTGTTCCATATGGATAGCCTTGTTGACATCACTACGACACTATCTGGGTTCCGATCTTAGACTTAGCAATAGTTAAAGATTTAGGAAAACAAACTTATTTACTTTCTCTCCTGCCTTTATGTTGAATATTTAAAAGTTACACCCAGCAACCAACTTTTGAACTTTTGCTACCCGTCAAAGTACAGGATCATTTTGGTTTTGGCACTAAACTCATCATATCGGGAGACGCATTGGAAATATAATCTGTCCCTGTTTTCATTGACGAAGGTTAAGTTCAGGTTAACATGACAACGTGGAGAAACCAGAACAAAACAGTTGAGGTACAGTGTGAGCGAGGATGACTCACAGTGATACAGTACGGAGGGTTAGGGTTACACCAGGTTACCGTGGGATCCCATTCTCATTACAATGATAAACAATCATATTGAATCAGGTGCGTCAGGGACATGAATGGGTTTGGACGGAGA
The DNA here is from genome assembly GCF_947347685.1 of Pleuronectes platessa. Lineage (NCBI taxonomy): Eukaryota > Metazoa > Chordata > Actinopteri > Pleuronectiformes > Pleuronectidae > Pleuronectes > Pleuronectes platessa. The sequence continues at coordinate 9,767,737 of NC_070638.1, forward strand.
CGTGGGTCAACAAAGCGGCAGCAACAAGACACGGTGAGTAAGACGCATGCTGCTGTGCAGAAGGGCGTGCTTGTGTTTTGGGTCTTACCGCTTCTGGGAAGGTGTCATCAGCGCTGAGACCTTATCATCGTAGTATTTCCTCATGGCGAAGCGGTCCAATGCCTGATCAGCACTTTGAAGGAGACAGAGAGACACATTAAGCACTTTGGGCAATTACGACCCGAGAGAGATTATACTCTCTGCTGCTCCGTAATTGAACGGTGTTAATCCGGACTCTGCACTTGGGACAACACACACATGCGTACACATGTATAATGGGCAAGAGTGAAAGTAACCGGAGAGACAGGGGATTCCAGCAGAGAGGAAGAGAATGCCAGATTTAAGTAAACACGGAGGGGGAGAGGAGGACAGAGAGAGGCCAGAGTGTGTGCACAGCTCGGCTATTCAGACAGGCCTAAAACCAACAGCCTTTTCACCAGCGCTCTGTTTCTCTCTGGTCGTCCCTCTCCATCTGCTCCCCCCCCCGAATCTATTCTATTGTAAAACCGCCTCATTGTTTTCCTATCTCTTCCTCTGCTCCTCTCTTTTTTTGCCCCTGTCTTTCGCATTCACCTTCCAGGCCCCGGTCTCCCTCAGCGGGACACAAACACCGAAGGGAGGCAGAGTTTGGCTAAAACGAAGGCTTATGTGTGCTCATGCCACAGTGTCGGCTGTGTGCAGAGAGGATCTACATAGTGGCACAGCAGCAGGCCGCCTCTCCGAATGTTTGCCACATTTCTTGCCTCTGCAGCAACAAGCCTCTGAGGATTTGTCTGACTGACAATGGTTAAAAAATCCAAATGGCTTTTTTCACCACGATGAATGGATCTCGTGAAACCAAAACCGTGGCCAGAAGCTATTACTGTAGCTTCCATGTTTCCAAGTTGATTCATGCAATTCAATACAGCGTGATTCATGGCTTAAAGTGTGTGGGTTTTCCTGTGACTTTTTATTGACTCACTTTCTGATTCACCTTGACAGTCAATTCACCAGGGGTAACCGAATCAGCCGCGGTTCAAGCGATGACATGAGTCTTAGTGGACTGTTGTTATCGTTCGCTGCCAACGACGAGTGGGTGCACGAGCACTATTATAAATCCAAGCTAAAGTTCAAACATAGGTAACATTTAGGAACATAACAACAGAGACATAGTTGTAGTTACCTGGCAGACACGTCGGTGAAATGCACAAATGATGAAATGACAACACCGATTCGACCTTTGCCGCCCTAAAGAAACAAGAGAGGACAGGACATGAGTCACTACACATTCCTTATGAGTCTAAATCAGTAACACAAGTTTTCTCTTTATTTTAGAAAAGAGAAACAGGCACACCACTATTATTTTGAGACAGAATCTGTACTTTAATGTTACAGAGCACATCAACATTCGACGACAAGTTTCTAAGTCACCTTTAGAGAAAAGAAGTTGAATTAGAAGAACATGTAATGGCCAAATAATGACCGTGTGGTTAAATGTGGAGTCAAAGCTAAATGCTAATGGTACAACACAGCCTGTGGATCCTCACCCTGCAGTGTATAACCGCCACATGTAGAGGGTCCGCATTGAGCCAGCCCTCCATGGCCTTACAGATGGTGCAGATCTTATCCAGAGGTGGAGCATGCAGGTCGGGCCAGCCTGTGTCCAGGGTCTGCGAACACATCATATGCTGATATCATATCTGTCCACACAGCCAGAGGCCTCATGCTCTGTCCCAGTCTATTAACAATCAATATTATGGTGCTTACTGTGCCTGCTTAGACACAGTTGATCACAGGGGATGAGTAAGATCCACTACGTCACAGAAACGCATTGTGTTTTGTTCTTTTCCAGATACTCGTCCTGATAAGACTTTAAAAATGTTGGTCACTTAAACATACTATATGTAACTGCTGTACTGATGTAAATCATGTTAAGGGATGAAGTCATGTATTCAAGTTTTTTTTCATGTTATGCATTAAACGACAATGAATCATCATAACTCATTACGACTGAGCGAACCATGAAGGGCCGAAACAGCTGACTGGCTCCCTGGCTAACTGGCTAACTGGCTAACTGGCTAACAGGCTAGCAGTGTTTCTGTCTTTGTCATATGCCGTTTGCCCCGGAAGTAAAGGCAAGGCCGTAAATCAACAAAATATATAACATATATCTAGTAACTTGTATACACTCTTATAAGAATTGCTATATATCATATTTTTAAACTTACCTTCGGGTTCATTCTCGAGAGATCGTGTCTTCTCTCAGAGAGGTTGATAATCTAAAGGAAACATACAAGAAGGCCTGTGATTTAAAATGTTGCACTGGGAGATACATACTTTTACGTCAATGCTCCCTCAGAGCCCATCTGCCCACACATCAATACTGTTTGCACTTTGACAACGGGCTAAGGCACATTTCAGGACGAGACAGCGAGCAGCACAGGAGCGAGCACTGACCAGGTAATTATCTGCATGCTTGGACTTGAGCATCCGCGTGACATCCTTCAGGTTGTGCGAGTAGACCTCCTCTGTGCAACCCCGGGGGAAGGACACGGCGATGATGCGCTCTGTGATGTACGTGAGGTCCAGTTCGTATCCCTCCTCCATCTCTGAGTCTTGGGAACTTCCTGTTAAAAGAGATCGAAGCAGACACACAGCTGGATAAGTTTCTTCAGTTACCTCACACTACATTCCCGCCTACGGCAGGTGACCTTACTAAAGTCAATATTTGATGGTCAAAGTCCTCAGCTTTAGTCATTGTGTCCAAGTTTCCTGCAGATATCCTTAGAGAATGACCTAAATTCCAGATTGTATAACACAGAGGGTCTTGTTTGCACTGCCAACGGTCAACAGTCTGTCTCACATACATATACAGTGCTGGTTGAATCTTAACAATATACCAAGGCCTCTTTTTTAAACATTAGCGATGATTGTTGCTTATCCGTGCAGCAAGGAGAGATTTCAGCACTGTGGGATCCAAACATTGGCCACAAGCAATCTCGTCACCACAGTCACTCAGTCAGTCGAAGCTATAATGACAGAGTTTAAAAAAAACTTTCAACGAATTCCGGTTGAAACCAGTTGCTGTAAATCCCTGAGTGATGGCGTGTCCCGGTGACCTCATGGACATGAACTTCCTGGAGAGAGCCCACCCCCTCCCCGCAGAGACACACACACACACACATCACTAGTCATCTCTGTATATTCAGTGCCAGCGCCAACACTTGTGCTGACAACACTCGCCGATCAATCAATAAGTCAACGGACAACTCCAAGCTTTTAGCGTTTCCGGATTTATTAATGAAAGGGTTCACTGTTTCTGTACGTTTTTATGTGATGCATTTATGTTATTAACATTTAAAATATAAGACAATATGTTTAATATCCCATAGCATCTTATTCTGAATGTTTTGTTATGAATGCATTTAGATTATAACGATATTATATTAAAAGTTTTGACTGTTGGTTGGACAAAACAAGCAATCTTAAGTTGTCACCTTCTGGGATCTGGGATGTTGTGCCATTTGTAACAATTTTCTCAAAATACTCTGATTACTTTTATTGTTATATGAAAGTAATTGGGGATTAAAGGCTGTAAAATTTGTGAAAAATTGCCACATGCATGTTCCAGGGCCCAAAGAGATATCTTCAATTTGTTGGCACAGAGTTGAGAAGACTTCAAAAGGAAGAGGCTTCAAAATGTAATAATCAAGAGACCAGAACCATTAAAAGTTAAAAAGGGTTCAATTAAAAAAACTAATTTAAAAGTTTTTAGGTTCTGTCAATTGTCTCATTGATGAATGAACTCATCGTTTCAGCTCTAGTTCTATCCCCGTCAAAGATCAGAATATTGATGTAAAACCAAATCATATTCATTCACAAATACCGATTTAGAGTCTAGGTCAATGACTGACACCGTTTCTTTCAATGGCACCAAATGATTAAACTATCAAGAATGTGTCCATCAATTAAGTCGGTCATGACTGCAGGCTACAGCCTATCACTTTGGAGGGGGCCAGTGAGGGAGCCATATACCGCGGACACTGTAGCCACAGTCTAAAGCCCCTCCGAGTGGAATGAAAGAGGCCATGTGTATGAAGAGGTCATCACTTGGGAAACAGGGCCGGGTGTTTTGTGAGGGTGTGTGTGTTGGTGGAGCTGGTGAGAGTGTGGGGGTAAGAGGTCTTTGGGGATTGCTGGAACTAATGGTGGGGTTAGTCTATTTCCCCCGGGACTCTGAGGAAGAACCGTTGACTAATGGGAAATTAATGAACAGGTCAGCCAGTACTTAGGCTCAGTGTATCTCCAGGGCAGGGGAACAGGGAGAAAGCTGAGTCGTGTTTTGGAAGCATCAAGGTTCGGTGCTACGTAGAGATGGGAAGAGTTTCGAACCAACACTCAACCTCTACATGATTGAGATCACTAAACTAATATGGTGCAACAAACTATTTCAACATTTTGGGAAACACCTTGAAAAGATAAAGGAAAAATGTAAAGACTGCCAACATTATTGCTTCTGTGAAGTAAGGGGGAACCGTAGCTAAGATGTTGCCTGTAGCTTGGTTAGCATAGCATAAAGACTGGAATCGGGGGGGAAAGGCTAACCTGGTGTGCAATGACTTACTTGCTAACGCCAAGATGTAGCAAGTTTCTCCCTTTTAGACCATGTCTTGTATTTACTTCTTTCTTTTTTGGACATGCTGTTGTGCTGTTTGATGGATTTTTTTCACCTTAGGCTAGCCATTTCCATCCACTTCCAGTCTTTATGCTAAGCTAACAAGATTAGCTAACAGACAGACATTACAGTGAGGAAGTTGAGACGCGTAGTCCGTCTGTTCTCAAATCAGTGAGCAAATAACTGGATTTCCCAAACTGTTTATATCTAACTGCTAAAACAACAAGCCATGCAAATCCAGAAAACTTGCCAATATATGATATAATAGAATAAAGGATAAAGTTCTAAATATAAACATGAGGCTTGTTAATTTCACATGAATAATTAATATGCATCGCTGCACTAAACAACATACTTTTCCTTCTAAGACCTCTCACTTCTCCCACTCATCATTCGAGCCCACACGAGCAACTTGCCCCAGCACGCACTAAAGATAATTGGTCTTTAATTTGCACTGACTGCTTTTGTTCCTGGTTTGAGGCACAGCATTAGCTCACAAAGGCAGAATAAGCAGTGCCAAGGAACTCAAATCCCAAGCCCACCCATGGCAGTGGGTGCAACTCTGGTAGAGGAGAGGGGAAATTCGAGAAAACGGGTTGCCAGGTCTGCTATGAACAAGCTGCAACAGGTTTACTAAGGTCAGGATGTTGGCGGATTAGGGTGTGTCTGGCTCCCCCAGCTCCAGACTCTGCAGGTAATGGCTTGACCCGGCTGTGTGCGTGCTGCCAGCCACGTTCACACATGCATGAACAGCTCCAAGTGCCTTTCCCTCAATCACCCAGAACAATGCTGGGAATAAATTAATCTGACATTCCATTTATGATTTTCAAAATGTTGGGAAGACAGAGTAGGAAGGCATATCCAAGTGCTGGGACAGAGCCTGATTCTATTTCAGGAACCACACCCTTCACCTGGCACACACGGTATGGAATCTTCCATTTTGTACGAGCAGGTGGACCATGAGATGAAAGAAGACAGCATCACGTAATAGGACATAAGCTGCAGTGAACTGACTCAAAATCTAATCATCAGCAAGTCAGCCCCTAAGGGTTAAGTCTAATCATGTGAAGGGTGACCTCATGGCTGTTTTCATTCTTGAGTCCACTGTGGTGACAAGGGTTGGCAAAATCTTGACATGCTCCTCTTTCAGAAATAATACGTCTCTGCCAGAGCTGGGGTTGAGCCACAGCAACCAAATGCGTTGTCCTGAAAAGTTTGTTTGTATGTGATTTGACTGGTTGCTACATGACCCTGGCTGTTTTTTCCATTAAAAATCTATGTGTGGTCATCATCATGCAGATCGCTTTTACTACTTTATTTTTACAGAGCACTGGAAGGAGAAAATAAAGTACATAGAAAGAAGCTTCCATAATAATACTAACAATTTGAGCAGGGACTTCTATTTCTACCTCCACCAAGAGGTCAGGTTTTCATGGCCGTTTGTTTGTCTGTCTAAAAGTAGGATTACTGAAAAACTACAAAACCGATTTCCACTAAAAAGAAATTGTGGGTTTGGTCATGACCCAACGAAGAATTGTTAGATTCTGTCACTTTAAAATGAGAAATTTCCACTACAAATTAAATTAAATGATTTGTGCTTTTGCTAAAAAATTGCCCCAAAGCCTTAAAGTATAACATTTTATTGTATTATGAAACAGAAAACCATTAAATCCCTATAGTGGAGAAACTGAAACCAACAGGCTTTAGGCTAGACCAAAAGAGATTTAAATCTACCCAATCCAATCATTTCTATTTAAAAAAATGTAATGGGATGAAAATTGGTTAAGAGATGCAAAGTGTATTGGAATCGATCAAACCTCCACTAACACTATGCCTGCACCCATATGAAAGTAATCCCGGCATCCCATCCCCCTGCTCACGCTGTGAAATCAAACTGAATTGCTTCTCTTGGCTCCAGCTTCTGGTTTATGATTGACATGTTGCGGCAACCGCCTCCATTTTGTGACAACTTGAATATTTGTATAGGTCCATTAACCTGAAATTATGTGTGTGAAATGAAAAATGGGCGCCCTGACGTTCATGACTAACATGAAGAAAATACTATTTTCCAAATAGAACCAAACCACTTGCAACACCTCAACACAAACCTCATCTGGTACAGATTGCTGTGTAGCCACTGCTCCAGTTCAATGTGGGGTGTTGAAACCCACCCAACCCTGCCTTCTAGGAACTGGCTCTGTTTTTGCACCCTATGGAAAATGCAGCCACACATACAGAACACTACTGTCTCTTTGGGAGACTCTGGACAGATTAATGGTCCACTAAGCTGTTTGTCTGCAAACCTGAGTAACACCTAAAGGGCCATAAATGCTTCAGGAAGTCTGGCTGCCTGTGGGGCTACTGCTGGACTTAAGTGTTTCTTTTTTAACTTTAAGCATTTAGACTAAATCCTGCTCAATTTCTTCCTATTTGCCTTGATTTCTGTGTTTGCCTGGCAAATGAAAATAACTATTCATGCCTATTTACCACTCCATCAGATGAGAGGAGTGGGGCAACCAGAACAGATGTTTCTTGCCCTCGTCCTCTGGCTTTAGCCCCCAGACAGCATTTAGCATTCACATCTAATGGCCATCTAATAACCTTGATACCATCAGCTTCACTACTCCCCCCTTGTATTCATACTTGGCACCAGCGCCCGACTCATGCTGCTGGATAACTTGTCCACAGTGACATAACAGGCTGGTTTAAGGGCCCGGAGAGGGACAAGGCCCACGATTTTTTCTTTTCCCTGACAGGGGCTCTATGTGTTTACGCTGAGACTTTCACACCCATTCACTGCTGAAGAACTGAAATAAACAGAACCATGAGAACTATTGAAAGGAAAGCCACAGAAGAAGGGTGCCGGCCATTTTTAGCGAGTTTATTGTCTAAGCCTGGAACTCTAACATGTATTTGTGCCACTTTTTGACTTGATTTGAAGGGAATAAAAATGACAGCCCCGGTGCTGAACAAATCTGTGCACCCTAAGGGCCCTTAAAGTACTCCCTAATTACAGTTTTCTATCCCAAGGTCATAGTGGAATGCGTTCCAAAATGGATTACGTTCCCACTCTCGCTCTCTCTCTTTCATTCTCTCCATCTCTTTTCCCTATTCTTGCCCCTTTATTACTTTCAGCCTCTCCCCTTCCCCAGGTCTCCTGCTCTCAGTTTAATGGCTTACACATGTCAGCCGAGTGGCTGTGGCACTGCTGTGACACAGTGAAATGTCCCGGTGCTCTGTCCCATGCTGTTCCTCCCGGGGTTAGATCACAGTGTTCTGCTTACAGTACACAACCCCGGGCCTCTCTGCCAACCCACCTGTCCAAACCACACTATCAAGATCCCCATTCATCACTCGCTCTGCCCGCCCTTTGTAATTGCCGCCTCTTATCAGTGAGAGGAAAGGGACACTCTGGGTTTCTGACGCACATTTCTCTCTTCGCCCTGAGGGGGAAGATATTGTTCATACAACTTTAACCTCAAAATAGAACCGGCAACAAAAGCTATAATTGCCAGTTCAAAAACATTTCTCCTGTCTTACTCGGCCTGTAATTAAAGCTAATCTTGAAAGAGTTTAGCCTGCAAAATGCTGAAGGAGCGACCTGTATGGTTTATGTTGCTTGAGGTTGTATGTGCAGGTGTGTGTTTGATTTCCAAGCAGGTTAAAGGGAGGTAAGGATATTCAGGTCAAGCGGGCTGCCGTGATGTAAGGACAGTTTTACATGTCATCAACACTGGCTGCCGGGGAAGCATAGCCCTAAGGCAGCAAATACCATGCAACAGCTGTAGCTCAAAGAAAAGACCAAACTCTCTCGATCCGTTTGTCTCCATCATTATCAGCCGGCCAGTCCCAACGGTCAAGAAAAGGACAAACTAAAGGCTTGAGCTCTGTAGACCGCTGGGAACAAGAATGGGCCCCCATATGTTTCACATTATAAAAAAAAGGTCTATGGCGCACCGTGGCCCACAACGGCCAAGGAACCCCAAATTATAAGCTACTACAAAACACAATTCATTGAGGAAAGACAAAGGAGGCTGTAAAAGCTGAAATAGACACAAAGAAGAGAGTGAGGGCAAATCCAATCCAAAGGCCTTCACAGTGAAAATAACCACACGCTCAGGGCTTGCTCAGTTTGAATGAGTCCCTTCTCTGTCTTCACACACACACACACACATACACACACACACACAACCACACGCACACACACACACACACACACACACACACTGTTTTAGTAGTGCTCAAAGCCAAAGCAAACACAGACTGGTGCCCTGTTTTGCAGTTTTGATGTGAATGAGCAAAGGGCACAAGAGAAGTAGACATGGTTGAAAAGTGCTCAAAGTGTATGCAAGTCTAATCCTGCACACACACACACACATACACACGCACTCACACACACACACACACACACACACGCACACACACCCACCCACGAACACACACACACACACATTTTGTCTACCTTTTAAAGCTAGAAACTTGGAAGGTCTTCCTCCTCTGTTTTTTCTTTCTAAGTCAGAGCTGCTGCTGCTGCAGGGAAAGAGTTGGTACAATGTCCGGAGTCAAAGAGCCTTCAGCCCCGTCACACAGGCTCCGAGCAGGCTGGTCTCATTTTCTCCTCCGCTGGAATGTGCTCTCAAGCCCCGATCACTGCTGCTTCCCTCGGTCCCGGTGCCTCTTCTCGGTCTTTCTCCGTGGAAGTGCCGCGTTCTACTACTTCTAGTACTACCACTACGACTCCCGCTGTAGTTGCTGCTCAGCCCCACACCGACCCGACACTTCCCCCAGTCCGAGGTGCCGCTGCAGCCGCCGCAAGTCCTGGCACGGGATGGTCCTCCTCCTCCCACTGAGCCGCCAGGGCCGTCTCCCCTTTTTCCCTCCCCCTACGTGCGGGCCTCCTCCCCTGCCTCCCTCCATTTGTTCTCACACTCACCCCTCACACGCAGACAGACTTCCTCAAGCCACCGCCACCCCAAACGGGACCCCCCAAAAGTGTAGTGATAAAAAACTAAAATAATCATTTTCAAAAGGCAAAATCCCCACAAAGCATCAAGGATATCATAGATCCATGGAATCTATATTTCAGATCACTTTCCCAGTGGATGCTCTGACAGAGTATATGGTTGTTATTACATTGAATATTTAGAGTATAGCAGATAAGCACTTATTACTCATCAGTGTGAAAAAACCCTTACAATAAAGTGGTAACAACCAGATTCATCAACATGAAACATTAGGTTAAAAGTATTTATGAAATCTATATATTAGAGAGATTATCCTATAAAAATGCGTCAAATGGATGTAGTATCAGCTCACAGGCACCAGACCTGCTTTCAGAGAAATTGCTATACCTGCTGAAGAGACTGTATTACAAGGAGCAGTTTGTTTTGCGTTTTAAGGCAAATTTGTGAACGTGTGCGGAATCTTTTTGTGTGTTCATAGTTGCCTAATGATAAAATAAAAGGAGAGAATCTTGGAAGAAAGATACGTCCTATTCAGATATGGCTCAGTACAGACGAGATAAGTTTAACTAACAATGCAATTAATGTAAATGTGATGTATGTAGTTGATTGTACTTTTTTGTTGGTTTTGTGTCTAATTACAAACCTGTAAAGTGAATGATTTCCCTAACGAAAATAAAATAAAATAAAATGGATTTTTTTTTTAATATATAGCCTACTGTGTTGTCAATTTTGAATAATTCATGTATTAATCTGAAGTACAGGAAACAGGAATAATTAAACATGAAATCAATTTTGAAGTTCATCGCCCAAAACAATCAATTATGTGATGTGTCAAACTAGTTTGACTCGTGGCCTCAGGCCATGACTTTGCTCTAAATGAACTCAATTCCCTTTGTTACTCTGTAAAAGTATACAAATCTATTTCACTGTGTAGATCAATTGTAGCCTACTATTGCCGACATATTGGATGATCACGTAGCAATGTTGGCAAATGTGAAATAAGATTTCAAGAATTATAGTTCTAATGTGTCATATTCTTTATAATTTAGCTAAACATATATACAAATTCAAACATCTCAAAGTGTCCAGTGGTATCTTCTCTGGTGCACACAAGTGATTTTTGATAATATTATTGTTTGGTTAATGCCCATGTTTGTTCATATATGGTCTTCAGCATGACACCTAGCGCCATCCATGGGTAACAATGGGTACTGCCTTTGAGATGAACAGAAGCCTCTCCGTTAAATTTAGCCTACTGTTGAGCTTTTACTGCACAATACAGATCATCAGCTCATAAATGAATGAATAAAAGAACGATTGCATCTGAATTGTTTCAACTTTTATTTATTGTTTGTTAATAATGTGAATAACATTTTTTTGGCAAAGAATAGTTGTTCAATACATTCCAGAATTTTAAGCCAAAACTCAGCATTTGCAATTAACAACATTTGTTTAAAAAAAAAAGAAGGAAACATACAGTACATGAGTCAAGCTGAAATAAACTAAGCATAAGAAACAACTACTTTAATTAGGGTAGCAAGCCGATTTTGAGGTCAACAGACATATTTTGAAACAACATACTGTTAGATTCTCTACAAAAGCCATGTTAAATGTTGTTATGACAAATATGTTCATTTAAAACGTATGCAATACAATAAAATCGTGAATTATACCCCGGTCCCTAATACTCACACACCTAATCACCAAAACACTACAAAACAATCCAAAACAATATAATGCATTTTGATTCAGTATTTAAACAAATCTCCCAACATCGAATAAGTGGCAGAATATAACTTTTTTAGAAAAAGCAAACAGTACTTAAATTGCATAGGAACCGCTATTAATAAGCCTAGCCTAGTTTCACTCTTTTACTGTGCAGTGCATTAAAAGGCAGTGTTGGAGTTTTCGGTGATGCTGCTTGAGGAGAAGCTTAAGCTGTAAGAAGAGGAATGATCCACACTCCCTCTACGAGATCCATTCCTGGATCCTGCAAGGGAACCAGCCCTGGAGCCAGAGCGTGATCCTGGGTTAGACACATTGTAAGGGCTGCTGATTCCCTTCGAGGACATTGAGGAGGCCTGCAGCATCTTCATGCCATTGCTTTCCTCCACCATGCAGCCATCCATCGCTTCCTTGTAGGAGATCTTCAGTTTCGTCTTGGGACAGGTCAGGTACTTCTGATTGCTCTGTGAATCCTGAAGCTTCATCGCCCCTTTACCGTCGATCCACCCCTTGCGGATAGCCTCTTCGATGCTCACACGATCCCCAGTGCCAGGGTCAATCAGGCCTCCTGTCAGATACTGAAACTCCAAAAATCTCTGACCCGCCTCATAAGGCAGCCATGTCTCCTTTACTGCTTCTGCTGCGGACATCCTCCTTTTAGTCTTTAAATCTTCAAAACCAACAAAGGCTTTCTGGGCAGGTTTCAGCTTAGCAGCCATGCTGTCATCAATGATGCTCTGGTGGACAGCATCCTGCAGCGACAGTCTCTCGCCAGTGGCAGGGTTGATAATCCCACCTGTGCATGCCTGGGCCTCAAGCAGCCTTTGTGCTGTAATAGTGTCAACTATGCCTCTTCGAAGCGCTTCAGAAATAGTTATCTTCTCCAGGGTCTCTGTGTCAAATATGGCTGCAACAGGGCTCTGGTCATCATACATCTCCGGGGGTGAGACAGTAATAGAAATACTGTTGAAGCGTTTACGGACGGTTGGAGAGGATGGTGCGGCCTGGGCGGGGCTGCTGCAGGTGAACATATCATCAGCATTGCTCGATGAAATAGTCATGTCAGAGCTACTGGTATTGCTGATAATTTGGTCAGCAAGCTGGGTCAAGGTTAGCGTTCCAGCTCGATACTGATCCACAGTTTTCTGGCCAATGATACCACGCTCCATACAGTCCTTGATGTCGTACTGGGTTCCTGTTTTCCTGTCCACTATCACCAATCGTGACGAGCCATCGGACCCCTGGATGGTTATTTCCTCCCACTCACATTCCTGCTCTGACAGGTCGAGGAAGGTGTCATAGTCAATCAGCTCGCGGTGATAGGCCTCCCTCACTGACATCTCCAGTCCAGTGTCTGGGTCAACGATCACAACCCGCCTCTTGCGGAGGACGTTGGTGCGGCTTTCCTGCGACTTCTGCGGCTTCCTCTTGTCTTTGAGTGGCAGGAGTATTAGGCCTGTTTTGGGATCTGTGATGCACCTGTCTTTCAACTGAAGATATGTAAGGTTTTCCTTGGTATTAGGGTCAAAGAACCCTTTTGTGTCATCTCCTTCATAAGTAAGGATCTCATTCATCTCCTCATCAAAATACCCCCTTTTATAGGCAACACTAACATCAATGCGATGGCTCTCTTTTGGGTCAATAATCCCACCGCTAGCTATTTGAGCTTCAAGGAGACGGATTCCATGACCTTTCTCAATAAGATCTTTTTCAATAGCCTGGAAGATGGAGATTGTCTTTCCTGTGTGTGGGTCTTTGTATCCAGTAACTGCTTTCTCTGCAGACAAAAGCTTATTCTTAAACTCTTTCCCTATCAGGGCTCTCTTTGTAGCTTCCTCCACTGGCAGGAAGACATTGTTGACTGGATCAACAATAAACCCAGAAGCAGCTTGTGCCTCAAGAAGCTCAAGGGTGGTTCCCCTCATGAGCAGACCTTCCTTCATAGCTTGATAAATAGGCATGATTCGCTCATTTGCCTCATCATAGATACCTGCAATACAGGTAGAGCCATACAGATAGGACTTCAGCTTGTCTTCAATATCTTTGCAGGTCAGTTTGCCCTGGTTGATCTTCACCAAGTCAGTTTCATCCAGAAGCTCAGATTCGATTAGCTCTGAAATAGGAACTTCACCACGGAGACCCTTTACTGTCATGCACTTTTCTGGACCACGGAGCAGAAGCAAGCCGTTAACAGGTTCGACTGTACATTTCTTCCTGAGGTCATTATAACTGATCTTCTCTCCCGTCGCAGGGTCCAGGTAGCATTTAGGTTTTTTGTTCAAAGCCCTATAGAGGTCTTCGTCGATAAGATTGCGATCCAAGGCCGAATCTTTTGGAAGGAATACACTCAGAACAGGATCCAATATGCCTCCCACAGACTCCTGTGCCTGCAGCAAGCGGATGGCTGTGTCTTTGTCTATGCGGCCTTGTTTGCAAGCCTGACCCACAGATAAAACTTTGCCACTGTAAGGATCTTTAAAGCCTGTGCTTGCAGCTTCAGCTGTCACCAGGATGTCTCTGTCTTCTGTGTCTACAATTCCTCTGGAGCAGGCTGCATCCACAGGCATCTTTTCATTAAATGCCGGGTCTATTATGTGGCCTGTTGCTGCTTGAGCTTCTAGAAGCATGAGAGCGCTCTCTGGGCTGAGGAGGTTTTTGTTTTTGGCTGCAGTGAATGGCATTTTTCCTTGAGCACCTGTTGTCATGCCAGCAATAATGCCTGAACCCTTTAGATTAAGCTGGATGTCCAAAGCAACCTCATCCACTGTCTTCTTTCCCTTTAAGAGCTGGTCTAGAGTGGTTTTGCAGATTATACCACAGTCGCAAAGTTGGTGGGCAGTGACTTTTCTACGCACCCCATCAAAAACCAGCTTGGATGGATCAATTGTTGGGACTTTCTCATCTGTCTGGGTCTGCTGGTCCAGAATGCTAGGTCTCTGCTGCAGCCTCTTTATCTCTCTCTCCAGGGCCTCTCTTTTGAGAGCCAGTTCTGACAACTCCTTTTCAGACATCATCAGCCTGCTCTTGTACTTCTCCTCAATAATCTTCAGCTCCCTCATGAGCCTCTCAATCTCGTTTTTCAGGGATAGCCTCTCACGATCCGCCTTGTCTCTGTCTGATTCGCACTGCCTGATCTGGCCTTCTCTCAATTCATACTGGCTCTTCATACTGTTAAACTCCTTGAGGAGAGAATTCTTCTCATCCTGCACACGCTGTTTGCTACGGACCTCAGTCTCCAGTGTGATCTTGATGCGGGTCAGCTCCTCTTCTATGCGCTGGTGACGAGTCTTGTCCTGCTCCAGCAGTTTCAGCTTGCAAAGCAAACTGTCCTTCTCCGACAGCAGCTCACTATATTGGCTCTGGGACGTATGCACCAGGATGGATGTCTGTGGAAAGATACCAAGACAAAATGTTATGTCAGTACAAAAATGCAAACATATTATTAACACATATGCAAAAAGCCACATTTTGATTCAAATTCATATGAAGTTTGCATGAATTTCCTTAGAAGCATGTTGTAAGAGTTTAGCAACTTATAGCATTTTCATTACATGAATTGGTGATGTCATAAGCCAGTTTGATGTCCTTTAGCTTTCAATACTGTTAGACTTAATTGATTTTGTACATACGCACAGTATTAGTATTATTACAGTGTTTCATGAAGTGATTTTTATTATAGTATGAATTAGGGTCAGTGCCATGATGTGCAAAGTAATAAGGTGAACAACATGCTTTTCTAAGGAAAAACATTTGCAAATAGGTGAATTTCATGCAGAAATCATGATAAATCTAAATGCAGCTTCAACCATTCATGCAAAGGGAGAAAAAAAATTAGTTCAATTATGTAGCGTTATGAGCAGATGACCCCTAAATGCAATCAAAAATACCTCAATCGATTGCTTTTGGATTTTGTCTATTTCCATTTTGAGCTTTTCTCTCTCCTTGGTCAGGTCGTTGATGTGAGTCTGGAGCTCCGCTGTCCTCTTGGTGCTGCTCTGAAGCTGGACATGCAAGGTTGAGATCTGAGTGGCACTTTCTCCATCAAAAGCGTCTTTGCTGAGCTTCAGCTCATCTCTCTCCTGTCTAACTGCCCTCAGCTCCTCCTCCAACCTCAGCCTCTCCTTCGTCAGGTTCTGCGTCAGAGTCTTCAGCTTTTCAATCTCTGTAGTTTTTTCGTTAAGCTGGCGACTCTTCTCCTCGATGGTCTTGTAAAGGCTCTCGTTGCGCAGGTTGAGCTCGTGAATCCGGGTCTGTTCCTGCAGGAGCTTCTGTTTCAGTGTCTTTAACTCAACTTTAACAGCTGCCAGTTCCTCCTTGGTGACTTTATGCTCCCTCAGGCTCTTTTCCAGAGCCTCCTGGAGGGCTCTTAGGTCCTGCTCATACTTCCTTCCGGAGGTGGAAGCCTCTAGCTGGACAGATTTCAGTGTGGTAATCGTGGTGGTGTGCTCTCTGCAGGTATGTGTAATCCTCTCAAGCTCAGCCTCCATTCTCTTCCTACGTGTGAACTCCTCTTGGGTTGCCTTCTTCTGTTTCTCCAACTCGTCCTCCATCCCATCCAGCGAGACCTGAAGGTCCCGGATTCGGCTCTGCAGCCTGGCAGAACTCTGCTCAGCTTTGCTCTTCTCACTGGTTTGTTTGTCCAGTTCCACTCTGGTGATGTGGATCTCTTGCTCAGTAATTTTGAGCTTGTTAATTGACTCCAGATAGGAGGTGTTTTTTGCCTTCAGCTCTGCCTCAGCCTGTTTCAGATGATTGAGTTCCAACTCCAGAGCTCTCCTCTTCTTCCCCTCCTCCTCCACATTAAATGTGAGCACGCTGATCTGCCTGGACTTCTCCTGGTTGCTTTTAGTGGCATCTTTTAATTTGATCTCATCCTCTCCTTTCTGCTGCTTGAGACTTCTCAGCTGCACCTCTAGCTCACTGCGCATCCTTGTCTCCTGTGCTGCTGAGGCCCTCTGCTGGCTTGACTCCTGCTCTGCTCTGCTTTTCTGCTCCTCTGTGTGAGCAATGGACATCCTGAGTCGCCTCAGCTCCTCCTCTAAATCTCTCTTCTCCACAGTGAGTCTGTCAACTTGCAGCCTCAGCTCGGCCGAGTCCTCTTCTTTCTGCTGTGAGGCTTTCAGGATTGTGGTCTTGGTAACGTGGATCTGTGTCTCATATGTCTGCTTAAGTTGAGTAATCTCTTGGGTGCACTGTGTTCTTACCTTTGAGATATCTGATTCCGCATTACGTCGACGGGCCGCCTCTTCCTCTAGCAGTAACTTCATCCTCTCCAGTTCACGTTCTCTGTCCTTCACACTTTTCTCTAAGTCAATCTTGGTCCAGTTGAGCTCTTCCAGTTCCTTCTGTCTGCGGCGAACGGACGCCTCATACTCTTCTTGCTGGCTGGTATAGCGCTCCTCTGCAAGCCTCCTTTTCCTATTCTCTTCATCCAGCTGGTATTTGATGCGGGTCAGCTGGTCACTGAGATCTTGAAGCTGGGTCTGAGTGCTGTCCAGGTTCTCCTTGGTAACATTGACTTGGATTGCCGTGGTTCTCTTCACTTCCTCCATAGAAATGAGCTCATGTTTTGACTGAGTGAGGTCCAGCTTGTAGCGAGCCAAAGCATCTTCCAGAGACTTGTTTTTCTGATTATTATCCTGGAGGTCATCCTTCAGACGCCTCAGTTCCTCCTCCAGCATCTCAATCTTGGTGTTCCTTATCTGTAGAGAGCAACAGGACAAATCTAAGTCACCTTTTTGTTCATTTATCTTACGTTCATCTTGCTTTTTTCTAGCATAACAATGACTAATGAAAGAATCCAGTAATTACCTTCAGCACTTCCATGTTTTTCAGAAGCTCCCCGAGGAACTTGTAGTAGTCCCCAGAGCGGGTAAGAAGCTCTATGTAGTGGGACTGGATGTCAGACGCCTAATGAAATCAAAATTAGAAGTTAAAATGTTGAGGTGATAATAATGATGCAGGTATATATATTAACGTTTAAAATGGCACAAGAAGACTATAAACATTTAATAATTCCTTGTATGCACTATGTAATGAGTAGTATAATACACAATCAGTTGCCACTTGTGTGTTGATGTAAATATGTGGTCAGTGTGACATCATGGCTCATACCTCCTGTCTGACCACAGTGGCAGGCGACTGCAGCATTGCTCTCTTGATTGGAATATTCAGCAGAGTTTCCAGGCTTGAACTGTAGGAGGCCAGCTGCAGCTCATAGTCCTGCAGACACACAACACAACATAGACTTCACTCGTCTGTACCATTGTTGCATAGGAATATTGTTATATTGAAAGAATACAGTCCACATATTCGGTAAATGGGTTAGGGGTCGGCAAACCTTTATGGACGTAGCACAGGTATCTGCATTCTTGTGCATGTCGTCTACTTTCTCCTTCTTTCCTTTGATTTCAATGTGAAGTGCCTGTGTAATAAGGACATATGCATAAAAAAATATTCAAGGTTTTGATCTTGATTTCAATTAAAACTCATACATTTTCTGTTATATAAATGTACACTAGATGTATAAAATCTTCAGATCTAAACCAAAGTTTACATCGATGTATACAAGGACAGACGTGCCTTCTGTTGGTTGAGGTGCTCCATCAGGGTCTGGATGTCATTGAGCTTCACCATCTGAAGCGTGTCCTGGCGCTTCCTGGCATTGTCTATCCATTGTTCCACGGAAGTGCTGCTCTGCTGATAATGGTTCAGCTGCTTCTCATGCTTCTCCAGGTCCCACATTCTGAGGAGGAAGGAGTGGGAGGGAGAGGAAGAGATGATGTTGTTAACGGCCATGACAAACGGAGGATGTGGAAAAGAAAATGTTTGAGGTATTTAACAAATGTACAGCCTATTGTACTTTACCTGCTATCGATCTGGGTTTGGATGCGACGCCAGCGGTCGGACATCTGACCCACCAGGTCCGAGTATTTGGACAAATCCACGTCGCACTTGTGGAAGGACCCAGAGATTTGACCATTGAATTGCACTGCTTTGGCCAGAGCAGAATCCATAGCTGTCAACAGATCTCTTTTCTGATCCAGATCACTCTTCATTTGCTATAATCAAGAAGAAAAAAACAGTTAGTATTGACAACAAATGAATCAAGAGTGTTACTGTGATTAAAAGATTTTTGCTTATTTCCTCAAACTTAAAAGCAAGAGATGTGAGTCTCGAACCTTAAGAGTGCTCCGATAGTTTTCCAGCTCCCGCTGGTCCAGGGAGGTGGTTTCCTTCTCTGTCAGCCGGGCCTCGTGGACTTTGATGATGTCCTCGGCCTCAAGAAGATTCTGGAGCAAGGTCTGAAGAGCTGACAGTCTGTTGAAAACACACAGTCATTCATCTAAACAGAGTCTGTATGTGAAAATGCAGAAATCTGTAGACAAGATTGTAGGGCCAGAAGCCTTCTGTTTTCTATTTTGACCAATCTTGTTTGAGCAGGGTTTAGTAGCCTGAAGGTCACAGTCTGTGTGGAGAGCAAATGAGGCGATAAAACACATTTACTGATATGCATCAGCGGTGAGCTTTTGAATTCATCTGCATTCCCATGCAAATAACTTTTAACAGAGATTGGTCAAAATGGCATCTGGACCTAAAATATCTACAAAAAGTATCCCTGTTTGTATTTCGTGTGTTGAAACATACAACTCATGTGATGTAGGAAACTATGTGGACTGTAAACAGTGTAGGACAAAAGGATGACAGAGTCTTTTGCTGGATATCCGCAGTCTACAGCGGAAATCTCAAAATACTGGCCTTTCCTCCCAGAGGCTTATTTGTCATCGGATAATAGGCGATGCTCTTCTAGACTGCACGGTGATTAGATTAAATGTCGACGAGATGAAAAGCGATTTCATTATGTTTGATACTGACTTCATTTTGGGAAGTATTTACTTTGACATTGTGAAATAAACTCAGCATTACTCCGGTGTATTTACAGTAAAATCATGTACCTTTGAATGTAGGCTGCGTAGAGACCCTGCAGGCCTCCCAGTTTTTGGTTGACGATTTCTAATTCAGAGCGGAGGAACTTGGCCTGTTCTGAATCCGCTGGTATCCCCTCCAGCTGCTTTATGATCATTTCTCTCAGGCGCAGGTACTCGTCGTGAATAGAGTCCAAATCTCCATGCACAGACTGAAATCAAAATTGTATTTATAAATTAATCTGTGGTTTTGCAAATTCTGCAACAGGATGCACCTCACCTTTAACTCGACAGAATGATCGATGAACGGTTGCTTACCTGCAGGTTCTGGATGTGCACAGAGCACTCGTGCACACTGTTCTCTCCCAGGGGAACATGGAGGTGACTGGTGAGGCCGTACTCAGCCAGCTCCAGCCTGCGTCGGATTTCTTGCAGACTGCTGAGCAGGGTGAGGTTGAGGGTGGAGCTGGCCGGGGGAGGCTGGGTGGTCACCTTGGGGACAGTGACCTTGGGGATCTTGGGTGCTGGAGTCGGTTTTGGTGACTCAGGCTTAGTCGCATCTTCCCCTTTATTGGTTAAAAACGTTTGAAGAATATGAACATATGGTGGAAAGGAGCTTGTTAGTGAGATGTTAGTGATAATGTGAAGACGTTTTACACTCACTGTGCGCAGGCAGCTGGACAATCAGAGTGTCATAGTATTTATTGGCTTTGTCAAAGTGGCCCTGGATGGTTATCTTGTCCTCCTCCCCGAACAGCTCAGATGATCTGCTGGTACGCACGAACTCTTGGTAGTGATTCTCCAGTCTTTTGATCATAGTGCGGTACTCGTCAGGGCGCATCTTAGACAGCTGTCATGTCCGAGGAGAGAGGTGAAGTGATGCAAAAGACACAGAAGGTCAGCAAACGAGGACACAGGGTCGTATTTACATTTGCGACGAAAACAATAAGTAATGTTCAGGGTAGAATTTAGTGACATCTAGTGGTGAAGTTGCAAGTTGCAATTGAATACCCCCTCACCTCACCCTCCCCTTCGAAAATATGAGAGAGAACCTGTGCTAGCCTTCAGTTGTCAAAAAAACTAAAAAGGTGTTGAGTTTGTCCAGTCTGGGCTACTGTAAAAAACATGGCAGCCTCCGCTAGTGTAAATATGAAGCCTTTAAATATAATGGGCCCATTTTAGGGGAAGGAAACAACAATTTTTACAATTTTTACTATTGATATCTGCCAATAGATCCCTTTCAGCTCAATCTCAGACACTGGACCTTGACAATGTAAAACTGAGAAGTGGTTGTTATCTTACCATCGTGACATTGAGTGAGTTGATGTAGTTGATGTCTTTGAGGCAAAACTGCCAAGAGATGAGACTCTTGATGTTGATGTAAAGCTGATTCCAGATGGCCATGATGGCCTCATAGTACTGCTCAGTCCTGTGGAACAGTAACAAGTCATTATTCACTCATAAAGGTAAAGTAGATGTCAGCCTCAGACCTAAAATGGAAGCATGAACTGCAGTTCCATTTCACGTTTTTCACGGTTACGTGCATGGAAACCACAGAGTTTTCAGTCGTATTTTGTGGAAACAAATTTAATTTTATCACTTGCATCTCTGAGGTTTGACAATATTAGTGTTCATTTGTCTACAGATGTATGTATGTATAAGAAATATATTAGACAATGTCATAACAAAGAATTAGATATACATGACACTGCCAAAACTGAGGCTGCTGAATTGTGAGCGTCCACAAACTGAATAGTTTACAAACTCCAACCTAACATTTGAAAGATAAAATGAATCCCGAGTCGTTGATATATACGAGTTGGGGCCACATAGAGATAAGTTGAATAAAGTTGATATTTTAAGCTATATGTCATTTCAGAGTGGGAATATCAGAAGATCAGACTGTTGCCTCAATAAAAATAAGGAATGTGGAGCATCTTGTTAAGTTATACGTTTATATAGGTTTCACAAATACCAAAATACTGACGTCCCATCAGCACCACATTAGCAGGTATCAGGACTTTGAAACGTTTATGCACAGACTTTTATCTGGTAATTATTCTAAAAATCTCATTTCATTCACGGCGTCTTACTTGCTGGCGAGGCCGATGCTGAGCGGGTTTGGTGGAGGAATGAGCAGACACACGGAGGGGATCAACATGTCCAGACCTCCAGGTCCTGTCACCAGCCACTTGCTGCGCTGAGAGTTGTCCTTCAGGATGCCCTCGTTCCCTTTCAAAATCCCTTTCTGTCACACAAAACATACAACACAACACAGAGTTCAGTTGTAGTAATTCACTTCATACTGTGTGTACGTGCGTGAGTGTGTGTGTGTGTGTGTGTGTGAGTGTGTG
This sequence comes from Pleuronectes platessa, assembly GCF_947347685.1. Taxonomy (NCBI): domain Eukaryota; kingdom Metazoa; phylum Chordata; class Actinopteri; order Pleuronectiformes; family Pleuronectidae; genus Pleuronectes; species Pleuronectes platessa. The sequence continues at coordinate 9,789,398 of NC_070638.1, forward strand.
CGACAGAGCGGGTATCCCACCTGGTCTTGTTTAAAGTCACATATAGCCTTGATGATGACGGGGCCGGGGCTCTTGTCCTCTGGGTTGCGAGGCTTCAGCCTGACGATGGACCTGGACTTGCTGACCAGACTATGGACCTGCCTCTTGTTTTCCATAATGCGCTCCCTCTCTATCTGTGAACATGCAAAAATAAAACCATCGATCAAACTGGGACACTTTACGCAACAGTCACATACTCTATAAGATAAAGAAGAAGCATTCCATTTGCTCTGTCACAAAACCCGCCGGACCAGATGAGCAGAGGGACGTGCATGCTATTTACACCCAGGTCCCACAACAGAACTATCTCCAACATTGATTTGCAGTAGCCTGACAAAATTTGTATGTATATATGTAGTCTGCAGTTATTATATCAGAATCCGAAATTCCTTATTGCCTAGTATCATTATTGACATTGGTCCCGAAAAATCCATTTGGGTCTGACTCTAGTATTCTATTTATTTTTGTTTATCTTTGTTTTCTAATGATGCATCTCCAGATGTTTGTGTGAAACAAACCATCTGCTTCCACATAAATCTGTACTTCCAGGACTAAACAGAGTGTGACGGTACCTCCAGGTTTTTCAGGAGTTCAGTGAGGCTCTCCATTGGGGTGTCCTTATCGCAGCCGAACTTGCTGCGGATCGTCTCGTTCTCCTTCTGGAGCTTCATGTAGGTCTCGTTGGCCTCCTTGAAAAACTGAAGACGGCAGTGAGAAGCTTTGATCAGCGCTCCAATAAAAAAAAAAAAACAAGGCCGCACTCATGAGCTGGAGCAGTGATGATGTACTTACTTGGCTGTAGGCGGCATTCTCCTTCAAATGAAAATGGATACACTTGGTGATCTGAAGCAGCCAGCTCCACTGGGTCTGTAAGGTGTCCATGTAGGCCTGCGGGCACAAATAGATGAATCAGTAAAACCACACAAAATAATTTTCTGTTTACGACTGAAAAACACCCAGAAGACGAAAAAACTACTTACTTCAATCTTGTCTACGGCTGGATGGTTGCTGCTCAGGAGTCCATCTGCTTTCACCTTCAGCTTGTTCAGCTCCTTCTCCTTCACCTCCAGGTCCCTCATCAGCCTCTGTCAAAGGAAGAAACTGACATTAACGGTCTCGAACGGCCAAAATGTGGACTCTGTCACCAAGTTCATGAAGATAAATGATAAACACACTAAGGTAAACGTGTTATCAGACCCACGGGTCGAAGGTTATGAATCCAACCAGGGGTGAGAGTCAGCTACTGGTCCTTACCGAGTAGCTCTCTTGCTTCTTGGGGATGTACTGGTCGATGTTTTTGTCCCCCCAGTCAAACATGAGCTCCTCCTCTTCTCTCTCGTTCACCCACATGATGGCTCGGGAGATATCCTCGATGATGCTCTGAAGCTCTCGCAGCTGACTCAAGCGGCCGTGGGACATTTTCTGATAAGAGCAAAAGGTCAAATTTATGAATATGACACAAATGTGACACAATTCAGCTCATTTTTAAAAAGAGTTTGCTTCTACCTGCAAGCTTTCCCATTCTTGTTCCAGGACGGAGAGGTTGTACTTGTCGCCCCTCTGAAAAACAGATTTTAGTTGTTGCTCATTTTTATTTACTTAAATATTTAATTTAATCAAAATATTGAACATTTTCCAGTCAAACAAATTATTTTCAGTACTACAATAGCAAGCGGCTTAAAATGGGCCAGGGAACGACCACTTACCAGTTCATCTCTGGCTCTGTCTACTTCCTGACTCCTTTGGATAGAGCTGTGAACTTTGTTGTGATTTTGGATTTGCTTCTCGATGGTGGCCGAGTCGTCCCCCCACGGTGCCGTCTCAATCATTCGCTGTAAGATGCAGAATCACAGTTCATTAGCTTTTGAAATGAGACAACTAATACTGCACACAATTAATATAACCTGAAATCAGCCTCAAATGCAGGGTAATAACACATTTCATGAAACATTACTGTAGAAAGCTTCATGAAGAGATATGCAGTAATTTGCATTTTAAGGAATAAGGCTGGTATTATTAAGTCCTTCCTATCATGTCTGTGACACCTGGTCTTAATCCCACATGTCCCAGCCTGAGATGAGCATTACATAAAAACAGATTAATTATGTATCTTTCAGTTTCTTTAAGAAAATAATCAATACACAGCCACAGACAGAAACCGTAGATTTTAGCAATTGTTACTAAAACATGAGGGAATGGTTCATTTTTCTTAATATATACAGAGATGTATATATATATATATATATATTTGTATTAATGGTTTCTAATCTTTTTTTTAAGCGATAATGCAATGAGAAATAAGCTTCTTCAGAATTTAGTTACACAGGAAACACTTGTTAGTGTTTGAAGTAAGTTCTTGATTTTGGTCTTTTAACCTTCTGGATTATGCAATCACGCCAGCATGATCAAATCCTGTGATGTGTCTTGTGTGTTTTTGAGTATAATAGGTTGTTTTACTATGTCAAAGTGAAAAAATGATTATCTAGTCACGTAGGCCAAAAGATACCAAACCTTGGAATAAACACAATTTTTTTAAGTTGTTATGAGAACAAATTCAAATGCATTCAAAACCTCAACCAAAATAGTTCACGACTTTGAGGGAAAAAAGGTAAAAAGTATATTCCTTGCTGTTAATTCCTTAATTTTTTGGGTTTGTTCCACTTTTGTCCACTGGGTGTCAGCATATAATCATTAAATCCCTTGTTGGGCAGGAAACTATTCCAACTATTCCGTCATCTAAACTTTGATAAGAGCCCAGCCAGCAAACCGACTTCAGCCGGTTCCTGCTCTATACTCTCGTTTTTTTTTTCTCTCTCTCTCTTCAGGGCTTTTGTTCTCTCGCCGCTCCCTTTTCCTTCACGGTTACTAAGCAGACGCTGCACACAACATGGCCGTTAAGAGCCTGGCTGAGAGTGAAGCACTAAAAGTCCAATGGTGAAAGGTCAACCAACGAAAAAAAGAAAACGTCAGCAGTAAATCATCAGGTGATTACAGTTCAGTGGTTTATAGAAGGAGGCACCTACAATCGAGTGAAAACAACACACACATTGAGTAAAGGCGGGGGGGGGGGTATGACTGAGGGTGTTTGGAGAGGTGAGGCTGGGAGTGGTGACAGAATGACAGGGTGTGTTTCTGGATGGGGGTGGCAGGGCAGTGGAGGCACAAGGGTGTGTTCATATAAGCACATTACAGATCAACTGCCCCGTCCCATAACAACTGACCGAGGAGAATGTCAGATTTCACGCTCCTTCCTCTACTTCTACTTCTACGGCCTCTTAATCTGCTGCCCTCTCTCCTCGCTCTCCTGCTTTCCATCCTCCTCTCTCGCTCTATCTGTCTCATTCTCCAATGGCCGAGCTCTTTCATCCTCTTTGTTTCAGCCGTCCCCTCTCGGCCTCTTTCACTCACTCACGGATCGGGTTTAGGCGGAGTGACCAGATGGTTTCAGTTACGGGAGGGCAGAAGGAGGAATAGAGTGACTTCTACCCCACCGACACACACACACGCACACACACAGGGTCCTCCTCCCTTTACCTATCAAACAGTGCACACTTGTCTACCTGTACAGGCAGGTATCAGTCTGCAGGTGCTAGTATTCCTACTGCTCCAACAGGTTCCTAACTGCACATAGAGTCCTGCCAATTTCATCGACACATGTGTGGGTGATGTCATCGATTGCAACGGATGAGTGTATTGATGCTGGTGACCTCCGGTAATATAATTTCATAAAAAATTGCTCAATAACTTTATGCAAATAAAAATACAGTAACCAGGTACCGAATTTTTGTTTTACAAACTTTTTTTGTTTTCTTTGTGTTGGTGTTTTCTTTTTTCTCGTGTTATTAAAATGAGAAGCTCACCTTCTGCTGGCTGATCCAGCCTATGGCATCAGTGAAGGCCCTCCCCCCGTCCAGCGAGCTCTGGCTGCCCCGGTTGCGTCTCATGGTCATACCCCCGGCAAGCTGCTGTTGGATGGCACCCTGCATGTTCTGGAACTGCTCCACACTGCAGAGTTGGACAGAAAAGGAAATACTTTGTGAATCTTCCCGGAGCACCTGGCAGCTTCAAAGAGGTCATGTGGGTAAATACAGCAGAATGAGAAGCATGTGTAGCTTCCCTCCTTAGCGCGGCTTTCTCAGAGAAATGTTTGGTTCAAGTACGAAAATGAAATTCAGGAGTGTCGTCTACAACCTCATTTCTGTTCAGCGCCGCCTGGGAAGTGTCACAAATTAACACAAAAACAGCCAATGTACACCCTCCCAAATCAAACACTAATCTTTAGTTGTTTGACTCGACATTAAAGTCAATCAATAGAAGCTACTGTGCATGGTTGAAACATCATTTTTTGAAATGTAATAAACCAATTATTGCAGTTCATGTAAAAAATCTTGTTTCTTTTTCAGACTATATATTTTGTTATATTACAGTACAGACTTTACAACAAATGATGATTTATTTAAATGCTTCTTTCATTGCATTAGATTCAATTCACCTTAAACTCCAGCTTCAATACGTTTCTGCTAGTATACATTTCCAAAAGTGTTAAATTTGTTATTAATATTAATATAATTTTTATTTTTACAAAACAAACATCTTTAAACAATATTACACACGCTCATCGCATCTCGCCGTACCTTCTGAAGACGTTGTTGGGGATACGCAGGTGCTGCAGCTCCCGGCCACAGAGTATCAGCTGGTCCAGGGTTTCTGCCGACATCATCAGCTGCTTCTCCACCTCCACGGCCGGATGCCCCTGTAACATCCCACACAAGCCACAGTGAGCTCCACCTGTACTTGATTGTTGAGATGATCTGTTCTAGAAGGTCAAATCCGGCCTTTTTCCTGTCATCTTCTTTAAACCCTGACACAGCAGCATCATATTGATGTGAAAACAAGAGTACTTATAACTGTATAAACAGTTTTACAGTCAATAAAAGGCTCTGAAAGAATTTCCTTTTGCAGCCAAGCAACGCAGCCATTTTGTTTCTTCCTCCGAGGAGGTTATGTTTTCACCCCAGTCCACTTGTTTGTTTGATTTTAAGCAAGGTTGCAACAAACGAACAGACTTTGGGGAAGGATGTGGTTTGGGTGTGGGAAGAACCCATTAAGTTTTGAGGTGGATTCAATAATTATTTATCTCTTTCTTTCACATTGCTGGATAGGACGTTTCCTGACTTTCTTAGCCATTTTTTTGCTTTTGAATTGGATTCAAGGGGACTGTGGAGGTATGTGCTTTACAGAGTGTCATTCTAGTTATTATAATGATTATTATCCTATGAGATCAGTTGTGTTCATCTGTGTGCTATACGCTTACATTCTGCAGCATCATCTGCGCTCTCGATAGATAGTCTTGACAAGCGCCGGTCAGGTATGAAGACTTCTGCTGAATGCCGTGCGCGCTGTAAAACAAACAAACATAACACATTATTTCAAAAATAATTAAGACGTATAAAACATTGACAAATTCTTGGGAAGTCATCAAGAGTACCGGTACGAATTGATAAAAATCCAGCGAGATCATTTAAAAGCTTAAAATAAGCATAGTTTTAAAAGAGAGGTTGCGTTAATATAGTTGTTATGTTACTAAATTCTTAAAAATGCATGTAAATGAATATTGAATTAAGTGGAAATTCAAATGAAGACACAAAAGACCCAGGTTTCTCAGTGAACATGGCGCAGCAGATCAACACTGTGAAAACCAAGGACTTAAAAGTCATTTTGAAGTCCTGCTGTGTGCTGTTGGGTGAGGAAATGGTTCAGGGGCAGAAAAACGCACCAAGACAATTGTTGACTTTCTCTCTCGCAATTTAAATAATATCCTGTTTTTACTCCTAAAACAATAAACCTTTGTTCACCGTGAGTTAAGCGTCTCTCAAAGAGAAAGACAACCCTGTTATAACATTAGACAATGGTGAGAGGCGAGGCAGTACATGTGAGGACATTCAAGTGGTTTGTGTGTGTGTGTGCGTGAGTGTGTGTGTAAGTATTTCCTTGTTTGTGATTCAGATTATTGGGCAACACACGAGGAATGGTACGAGGAGGATTACCAACGTGTGAACCACAGAAACAAACTAGAGAATGCTGCTTTTACAAATGTGTCTCAGGTCTTTGGAATGATGAGATATTTCACCCTGTAGTAAAATCCTTGTCAGTGTAAGTAGTTTTTCCAAACAAGTGCAACCTGCTTAATGACATTTTTGTCATTTTAAGAGGGAAAACAATGATCATTTAAAATGTCCACACTTTCACAAATCATGCTGAAAGTGTTGCTGACAGAGGAGTCCTCCAATAGTTTCATAAATATGTAGAATGTTGACATTTTTTGACAATTTCCACTTTTTCATTTACAGGTCTTAAAACATTGCTTGGAGGAAGCTGATGTAATAGTCATCATTTCTTTAATGGTTATAAAGGTTATGGTGTCTGTGTACTTTATCAGTGAATGATTTAGATATTTGAATTTGTAGTTTGTGGTTTAAAAGTTCACCTAACCTGAACTCTTTTCATTTTTACAATACCATATTAGTTGACATGTACATCGAAGGCCACATTTTCAGCCTCTCCTGCTTTTTGACATTTGTTAACATTTTACAATGAAAATAATGATATTTATATTCAAAATGATTTTAATCTTTCAATCTTTCCTGAATTGGTCTTAAACAATAGTCCATAAACATTTGCATTTATTTGTAATTTATGCTTAAACTAACCTAAACTTTTTTTTTCTCCCCCCCCCCACGTCACGTCTGTGTACACACAGCCACATTTCCCAGCTGATCTAAAAGCTCTTACCGGACGCCCCCTTCTGCTTGATGACATTTTTCTAGTTTAAAGTGTAAGTATTGAAAATTTTTACTCCCAAACTTTCCTACTTGTGTCTCAGAGCTTTGCTTAAACACGAGATCATTACGACAGGTGCTTTCCTCAGCTCTTACCTCATTGTCCCCCCTGAGCTGACGGCCACCTTCGGTCCCGGGAGCCCCCCGCCGTGCGCGGAGCTCCTGGAGAAGGTGGTGTGGTAGGTGTATCCGCCGTCCCCTTGCTGGTAATCCCCCTGGACGCCGTTTCCACCGAGGAACACTTCGCTTCGGAAGCTGGGACTCGCCAAATCCGGTCTCGAGTTGCTCCTGAGGCCCATGTTGGGCAGTTTGGATTGGGAGCCGTACATACTCATGTTTGTTGTTGTTATTGTTTTCGTCGGGTTGTTTTAAATGTGTTATTCGGTCCTCTGCTGTCCAGAAGAGCGCACAGACCGTGCGCCTCGGTTCCTCGGTTCCCCTCCGAGTCTCCTGTTGCGCAGAAAATGGTGCGTGACTGCTGGGAAGAGGCGGAAGCGAGCAGCTTTTGGTCCGAGTAGAAAACCACACCTTTACTGCGTTTACGAAACCCTCTCCTGCAGACTGTGTGTGTGAGTGTGTGCGCCAGCGTGTCTCATTCAGCACAATTCATTGGAAGTTGCAAAATGAACTAAACTATTAATGGGGGAGTTCACTGGAACTCGGAGGCTCTGAGAAAGTGATTCAGGAAAATAGATCATTATCTTAATAATTATTAACATGATCAAAAGTTAGCTGCATTCCACAGGATGCAAATACAACGGTGTATTGGTTTATAGAGATAGATAACAATGTCAGAGATAATGATAATAATAATAATATAATATAATAATAAAGTTTGAGACATGATGTTATTGTTTTGTGTTGGTTATATTGTAAAGTGTCTTATTGGCCCATCTTGTAAAATGTATATTATCCACAGACAAATATGTTTTCCCATTCATTATTTTACAGTTTATTGTGTAGCCAAAGGACGACGGTTGAATATGAGCATATACAGTGATATTTATTATTGTGTGTGTTCCTTGTTGTGGATTAATACATAAAATATATTCTGACACTTCTGGAGGATTCCCTTTTCCTTTATGGAAAGCTAAAAATGCATTTATATGTGCACTATAATTTCCTAATTAAGGATTTTCCTTATACGGCGTATGTATAAACATATTATGCTGGATTTGAGAAATGTGTGTTTCCTGAGACATGTTAACTCTGGATCCATGGTTCTGAATATTCTTTGTCGGTACAGATCAGAGTGAATGAGAGGAAATCAAGTCATAACTGAAGGTGAGATACTACCCAGATAGCACAGGGATGTGGGCCGCTTCAGGCAATGATGTGACACCTACTCCGCACGAAATGGATGTGAGCCGAAGGAGCCCACATGGAAAATAGCACACAGGGCCCAAACATCCAAAAGCAAACGTGGGCCTTTCTGGACAAACATGCAGAACTCAAGGAAAGGTGTAATCTGGATGGTTATTATGGTTTACTTATGGCCCAGATCTGGCTAACAGGAGTTCACCACCCATGTGTCATCATTCCACGCGGCATGTGGGGGCGGAGGACAGCGTGACAGTGTGGCCCCAAAACAATTTAGCTATGTGGGTATAAGATTCATTAAGACTGTCGGTGTAAATGTACTCACTGAAACTCACTTCTAAACTCTGTGAACCAGATTATTCAGAATCCATGTCTTGCTTGTAAACTTTAGTTGCATTTTCATTTTCATGGCCTCAGGAACTTCCTGTGAACTCATATGACCCTGGCGAGTCAAAGCAACACATCCAGTTCGAAAGTGATTAAAATAAAAAAATAACCAGAGCCAAGACATTACATCCCCGTGAGGAGAGAGAGAAGAGAGGGTGGCTGCGCGAAGAATTTATCATCCCGGGTTCAACATTCTTGAGGTCAGAAGGAGTCTGTGTGAGCGATCTGTGTTTTGAGGAGTCACTCGCACAAACTACCAAGTCTTGAAATGATACAGAGACTATTTTCCTCCATCATTAAAACTCTGTCCTTATCCTCCTGACTATCTCTGAACATATCTGCAGACAAACCGATCAGACGGGTTTGTCCTGGCTCTGAAAGATGAAAGGGAGCAAGAAGGACACTGACAAACAACAGGGAAGAGGTTCGGTTGAAAATAAAAACTAGGTCAGTGGAACTTTTTACAAGTAAAGAATAACTGTAAATTTATTAGATGGTTGATTTTAAAAGTGGAAAAATATACAATCCTAATGAGGAAAAGACAGTGCATGCAGTGCTCATAATAAAGTCTCATCTCAGCATTAGGTGACTCTGCTGGACTCAACCTGCCCTCTGGTGTATCAGCCCCGGGTTATTTGCCATTACACACATAACTAGGTCACACAACTGTCACATAGTGAGAACACAGTGACAGACACGCAGGAGGAGTGAGAGGCCTGGTCATAGGTGAGAACTCACCCGTTGACTTTCAGCAACCAACGCCCCAAACAGGAATTTTTCAAGCCATCTTTGCATTGCTGAGCCTTTTTCTTTTTTTCTTTTCTTTTTCAACAATCAACCTTCTTGTCAGCTTAAAAAAATTGGAAAAAGGGCTTGGCACGACTTATCTGTGCTGAATATTTGCAGTGATTTCACACTGTCATTACTCTTACCCCCAATTGTAACATGACATCTGTGATAATGACAATCTGTGGAGACGCACCCAGTCTCGGCCACACCCAGCATTTTCTCGCCCCCTCTTAACTAAACTCAGGTGGATTCGCTTGGCTGGTTTTCTTTAATATGTCCAAACAGCAATGGCTGCAAGACTGAACTTGTTAAGTTTTACCAAACTTCAGTGAGATGATGGCTGTCATCCAAAAAAACGAGATGCACCGAACAGTAGGCCAGTGAATTTTGCTCTGGTGTGTAATGAGATAATAGGGATTAATTGGGATCGGAGTAAGGCCTCTGCAACAGAAAGAGTTTAATCCTCTGATACAAATACCTCACAGACACAAAGACATCTTCTGTAAATCTTAGTGTCACATTGATCTGTGGCAAAGGTCGATTTTGTGGGAGTGACACTGATCTGTCGTGCACTACGTCCACACTCCAGCTCCTCAATCCTTCACATCTGTTTTTATCTGCTCTCTGCATTATTCAGATTCACTTTGGGGAAGAAAGGGAAAGGTTTGCTCAGTGTGTACCCAGCTCGGCTCCGAGTAAATATTTAACTTGATGTTTGCTTTTTGGCACTAAAACATCCATTGTGGATCACTTTTACTATTCCGCGCTGTAACAAAGGTGTTTGTCAAGTGACCACACCTGTTTGTGTTACTCACAAACATACGACATCAGGAATATGAAGCGAAACATTAAAAAGGACTCAGATCGAGGTGTCCGGCTCATTGAGAATGAACTATGCAGGAGGTCACCAGGTTAACTCTCACACGTCGGGTTCAATTCACACCGACTGCAGAGACCCGCTGACTCCTGCAGACACACACACGTATGATATCACTTCCAGACACTGGCACTGACATCATGCAGTGAGTAAACAGTGAGAAATAGAAGCCTGACAGATGTTTTATTAAATCACATTGTCTCACTTATTAACGTGGTGTCCTGGTGGCAGCTTGTTAACTCACAGATGGTTCCTCAGACTTTCCACTGCTTCATAAACTCTCAGGTTATGATTGAAAAGGAGACATTTCGTCAGGGCCAATCTACAAGACCATTGTAAGACCACTTCGGATTAAGTAACAACATAAATATGGTTCAAATTAAGACTATTATAACAATAATTGAGTGTTTGATCTACTGACTTAAGCACTCTTTGACTTTTCAGTAGAATTATTTAAAATACTTTAAATACTTTGTTCTATTTTCCTGTCCCCATAGATATGATTGATTAATCTGTAATTTAAAAGACAAAAAACACAAATTAGTCTCGGAACTAATCTTCAAAGGCTACTCTGCCGTATGTTGATCACCAAAGAAAGTGACTTTGATCTTTTTTTTTGACAGTATTTCTTCATCATTGTGTGTATCTTTGTATGGTATCAGTCAAGGTTATATAAACACCAAAGCAGTAAATCACACATCCTTGCACTGCATCGCCTGGACTTTGACTTTTTTTTTTTACAATATGTTACAGTGCATGATCTATTAATCTATTCACAATTGTTTAACACAGATACGTGAGAATTTGAAATTTGATATAGAGAAAAAACGTCTGTTGCATTTCCCAACAGAACATTTTAATTTGAATTGCTCAACACGTCACCGTCTGTGAGACACCCTTGTTTTTTTTTTCTTTTACTATGTTACACCTCATGTGCAATCAGACAGTTTATGACACCGAGACAGAGAGAACATGGCGCACACACTCACTCTAACACACACACACACACACAGACACACACTTGAGCTGACTCATAGCATGGCATATATGGGCGTATCCTGGACACACCTGAATCAGTTGTCAAAGCAAGTTTGAATGATAACAAAGTGAGATAGCGAGAAGGTATACTGGTCAACTGGTTTTCTGTTGGAGCGGAGCCATGAGAAATATATTGTGCTCACACAGCCGTGAAAAGTTTTGTCTGGTTGTCAGATTTTAGAGGATGCAGATCAAACTAATCGAGCCATTTAAGATTTCAATAATTTTCCTCGAGCAGTTCAATTTCACACAATTTCCCTGTCATTTATTTTCTGATGGTTTAAAACCTGGTTTATATCTCAAAACAACATGACTATGTTTTCATCAATACAACTCCACAGAACTGAAAACAACAACAACAACGACAAAAGACACAAATAAATGCATTACATTGCTTGAATGTTGCTAAAGCTTAAAAGAACACTGACTGCAAATGCATCCGATAAGACGCTGGTACGTCAGTCTGCCAGCAGGGGTCATCAGTGTGCAACAAAACCCAACCCAATAAACTACTGCAGGCCATTCAGGGGCTCCCAGTAATCCTTCATGGGGCCACTCTGGATCTGTCACACGTGCTTCGCATGCACTATCACTGGGCAGCTCTGGGATAATACTTTATTCCAATGCTCTAAGGTAAAATAACATGTAACTATTGTATAACATGTAATTGGATACTACATACGTTATATGCAATTTGCTATAGACTATATGTAATAGCATACTGTATATATCTAATAAAAAAGTATTTAATAGAGAAGAAAAAAATGGATTTCTCCTAATGTTTGTTGGAAAATATAATTTAATGAAACTAACCTGTGCAGGATTCAGCTCTTAGTGTGTGAGTGTGCGTGTGTATGTGTGTGTACATGTACTATCACATTATGGCCAGGAGGGTGAAGCATTGCTAAATATACATGTGCAGTAGCTGGAGTGGGAGTCTGCTGTCACATGCTCGGATAAATATAGGCTATAAGATAGTGGAGGTAAATCAAACTGGACCAATATTGAACCTTATGTCACCATAAATACTGTTATCAGAAATGTTCATAATTACCATCATCTGTCTCCTGTATATTCACAGTGCTTCAATTATAAACATATGTCTTGTCAAATGATTGGTTATGTTTCAGTAAAATAAGGAAAAGGCATCAAATGTAAGGATAATTAAATATCTTACATATAAATCAAACTTTAGGTTTTTACGTTGTTACTAATGTTATGATGAGAAAGAAACGAATCGATGAAGCTGTAAAAATCTGTAATAAAATATTACTAATGGAAACTTTTTCGGTTGCCAGGTTGTGGAGAAATCTGTCGACTGGTGTTTGTCCTCCTCCAGCATCTTTTGTCTTTTTAGTTCTTCAGTTCATTAGACAGCTATGTTGAGTTCAACCATCCCCCTGTTGGAAAGAGTGGACGATTACCTGGAACAAAACCCATTAACAAAATATCTACCAATTCACATCTACAAAACCAGGCACGGTAGAAGAATCCCTTATTAATAACATACTAACATTTGTCATTGATGACATGTGGGCTGATTATGAAGTGAGACATTTAACTTACATATAAAAGTGTTGATAAAACAATAGGTTGCCTTGAATAAAACAAGTTTTATCTTTAAAGCCTTTCTGTTGAATTAGAAATGATTACCTGAAGAATTACTTGAAACACAAAACTCAACATGACATAACATGAATAAGAAAAGCTATATTTTGATGATTCAATAACTTAATAAATACTATTTACCTATGTGTGTTACATCTAAGTACTTACATCTAATCTCCCTTACATTTGAAATGCATATTTTTTGCTTGGAACAGAACTTGACCCCTCATCTGCAATGTGCATTTAAAAACATATCTATGTTATTGATTGTCCTTAGTCCTATACCTGTGGTTCTATGTCACTTGTAATTTCTGAAACCTCGTGATCTTATTTTTGAGAAAACTGTTTGTTTCTCATAAACAGTCCGAATGGGTGGAATGAAGATTGCTATTGGTTGGATTTTAATTCATTCTGCCATGAAATTTCATCAATAAGAAGTTCAATAATACATTTCCTAAGCATTTTAGAGGCACAGTGAGGAGGTACAAGGTAAACATTAGAAGTACCACTGTAATAGGATATTGTATTATAGCAGCAAAAGTAAAAATATGATGTAACCCGTTGCCTGTTTTAAGAGGTCATCTTTGGAGTTCCATTCTTTATCTTGATTTAAATATTTCCGCAAATTCACATAAAATGTTATTTCTGTTATTCACGATATGACCACAGGCCAAATCGGACTTCAAAGGAGTCAAAGGAATATCTGCGATTAGCGGTTTGCGTAGAAAATGTCTATCTCGAGATCATTTTTGTCCATATTACCCATCAGCCCTGTTAAACAAATGATTGTATATAATCAGTAGTGGAGGACATAGCTTTATGCACTCAAATGAAAGTAAGCAAGTTATTGCTTCTAAATACAAAGTACTCGCAGGTTCAGCCTCTTTTTACATTACATGTAATTTGGCTGACGCTTTTGTCCAAAGCGACTTACAATTATTACACTCAACATTTATGAGGGGCCATTTAGGAGTTCAGTATCTTGCCAAGGACACTTCGGCATGCAGATGGGGAAGAGTGGGATTTGAACCGGCAACCTTCTTGTTGCAGAACCACCATATATATATTTAGTTTGATATAAGAAAAGTAAAGACGAGAAGAGAATGCTGCAGATGATGCTACTGAAAACAAATGCATTGTCATAGTGATTATTTGAAAGGGGATTATGTTTTTATTGTCATTGCTCTGTTATCTGCACACTGTGATTGAATCAGGGGGCCCTTTACACTCTCGTTTTGATTACTTAAAAACACACTTTCATTATACATATATATGATATGTATATATGTCAAATGTTATATTATTATATACATAAACTTAATGTGAACATATGATTTGAGGCACTGTAGCAGAGTAGAAATTACAAATACTTCCTGCTATATTATCTGAAATAAAAGTGAAAAGTAACGAAAAAGGAAGCTACTTGAGTCAAGTACAGATGCATGGAAAATGTATTTAATAATAACGAGAATAGAATAATAATAATAATGATTTCATTTCACATGTTTCAAAACAGCCATTATGACGCGTTAAAAAGAAGACACATTAGAACAACAAAGGCAACAAAGTAAAGAACTCATCACCAAAGAAAGCAAGTAGAGTAACGAAGTGAAAGTACGCAGGTACATGGCACCACCGTGCAGCTGGAGCGTTAAGAGAGGAACAGGGAGACGTCGCTCCTGTGTCAGGACTATGCCCTCACGGTGATTACCAGCGGTTACAGGTGGCCATGTTGAGTTGAGTCAACGACACAGAGCCTTGAGGGCAGGTGTGTTACCTGTGGCTCCTTCAGGAAGCTGCTCCGCCGCCTCGGCGACACGGAAACAAGGAACCACAGGAAGGGGAACATGGAATAGTTTCTTCCTCTCTCTATCTCTTTCGCTCTCTCGTCACGGCCTCATTGAGCAGTGAGCTTCGTGTGAGTGTGTCTGTGTGCGTGTGTCAGTGTGTGTGTGTGTGTGAGTGAGGGAGCTTGGAGGCTGCTCTCAGACCAGCGCTTGTTTGTGCAGACGGACCGACGGACGGACGGAAGTGCTTCCTGCTAATAAAGAGGTGCGTCTTATTTCCATTCGGAGTGGGACTGAGTGACTGCGCACGGCTTTCAGCGCCGGGGAGCTGGGGGCGCATTGACGCATTGTGGAGTCGACAGGCGAGGGGGGGGGTGCTGGTAGCACTGCAACCCCGGCTTCGCCACACACGCACCCGCGCACGCACCCACACGGAGGCATCTATCTGGCGGAACCGCGATGGCCGTGGTGCAGCTCGACAGGGAGGACCACCACCCGGAGAACGGCTTCGTGTCCCCCGACCCCACGTCGCCGGGGCTGCTGACGCGCATTGACGGCTCAGTGCTGCCGTTTCTCGGGGGATTTGGGAAATACCAGAAACAGCTGATCGTGCTGACATGGATCCCGGCGCTGTTCATTGGATTCAGCCAGTTCTCGGACAATTTCCTCCTGGCACAGCCGAACAACACATGCGTGCAGCCGCGGGTGAACCTGACCCACAGTAACCTGAGCGCGCCGGGTCACTCCTCGCTGCTGGACGGTCCCAAAAACGGCAGCGGCGCGCGGCCGGCTCACATGTACGCCAATGGAAGTTACGGCATCCACAATGACACCAGCATGCAGTGTTGGTGCGAGGAGTGGACGTTCGAGCTGCACACGGGACTCGTGCACAACGTGGTGACCAAGGTAAGATGACCATTCCCAGGGATGGGCATCCTTCTTCCATCCCACTGTGTTGTCCGTCTGTGTCACCCGATCCTCCCCATAATCCCATTAGGGTTGATTTTACTTTGGTAAGAGAGTGAGATCCTGGCCCTTATCAACACAATTTCCATCATTTTAAAAACACACCACTTTCAAACAGCATCACAGCCCCTTAATATCAAATTGTGCCCAAATCAGGTTTCTTGCCAGCTATGGATACGCCTCCATTGTTGCATCCAAGGCTTGTTCTAGCACTGCCTGTAGGGAATCACAACCCCCCCAAACTAGGAATACCTAGGTGAGAGCATGACAGTGAGAAGTCCTGACACAAACTGTGGCCTATGCACGAGGGCGACCATCATGCACCTGCACTTTTGGGCAAAGCTGCCATGGGCTGGTGGAATTTGCCGGTTGTCGTAATGCACATAATAGACATGCAGCCCTTTTTGATTTGGAGCAAAGGTCAGTGTGTGCACGCTCTGGAATATTGCAACCCCATCCCTTGACAAACATCAGCTGCCCTATCTCTGCCCCATAACCAAACACCAGCCTTCTTTTCACAGCTCTCATCCTGGACACTTTAATTCAGAACGGATGCCTTTACCCCCGGTGGCATCCCCATTACATTCCTGTGACTGCCCTGTATGTTGAGGAGGGGACAGTATCGGCCTGGAGTCATTATAGTTGGTCTGCTAGCTAGAGGAAGAAGGGTTTTGTCTCATGATCTGGATGCTGCAGCTCCTGTCAACATATCGAGTGGTATTTTAGTATGGTAAGGAAAGCGTGACACTATACACATTACTCTCTGAGTAAACTTTACTTTAACATCAGGGCCTGGATGATGGGATTAAATCCGTTGTGATCACAAGGAGCCATTAGGACAAAGGGAGTCGAAAAGTTAAAATGTTGACACACTCTCTGATGACCTCACCCGTGGAGAGGACAGTCAATTGTGTTTTAATCTGCATCCTCTTCACCTCTGAAGGGTTTGGAATGTAATCAAAAGGCTTATCAGCAGGAGTTTGATCTGGAGCTGGGCTTTGAAGCCCCTCCGTGCCGTATAGGAGGAGGTCGTGGCGCCCTGCGACGACAGCAGCTCATCTTCTTTATCACTGATAATGAACTCATTTGAATGAAGCAGACGAAATGCAGCCGGGGGGGCATTATCTTTTAGCCACGTCCTGAGGGACGTTGAAGCCAGGATTTCAGTGTCCGCAGGGTTATTTGGTATAGGTGGGGTTGCAGAGCAATGTATTATGGACAGATTCCAATAAAATGCAACAAACCTTCAGCTGAGTACTATGTCATATTGTGAGGAAAAACAACTGGGCGGGTGATTACTAACAATCCAAAAATGTCTGTTCTGAGCCATAAAAAGTGAACAGAGAGTTATCGTGTGACTTCAGGCCTAATGCACTGCTGCCTCTTCTCATGCTGGTGTCTGTAACCTGTAGATACTCTCCTCTGTGTTGCCGTTGCACACAGGACGAGAATGTCATGTTGACACTACCACCAGTACAGATCAGCGGCGGGGGTGAGCAGTTGGTATAAGTGCGTGGCAGGGCTCGTCTTCCCTGACCAGTGTCGTCCACGTTCCGACAAGGTCGCCATTCGGGGGATTTGAATCGGATGTCATTGCAGGAGACTCTTCCAAAAAAACGAAGCATAATAATTGACCCTGGCCATCGTCTCTCTTTGTCGACCTGTCCCTCGCTCCTCTAAAGGCCCCGCCACAGCACAGACATGAGGGTGACACTTCAGCAGGAAGTGATGACTTGGCATTTCTCCCTGTGTTTGGATTGCATAGGCATAACTGCACATGACTGGGCTCAGCTCTCTGTGACACTGGACCCCTAAAAACTGCCAAAATGCACCAACAAATTCTTACCCCGGTGCTCAACATGTAAATAAATGTTGATGTTTTCCCCTGTTTGCTGCTTGGGTTTTGTTTCGGGAATCGGTAGCAAAGGAATGCATTTAAATGCATTTGCACTTGCTCCATTTTCCCGGCGTCACAGAGAGAGAGGGCCTTGATGGAGGCGGCCGGCGGAGGTTGAGGTGGTGGTGAAGGATCCAGAGTGGTGAATGTGGAGACCCGTCCTAATTGAGTCAAAGCTCTCCTCAGGGCCTGTCGTAATTGGACTGAGCCTGAGAAATGAGAACGTATCATTACTCAGAGACAGAGAGTCTCTCTGCAACACAGCTGCAGCAATGGACTGATAACATCCTCAAAGCAAAGATTAACCTCTTTATTGATCCTGTATATGAGCCGACCTCTTGTGTCTTAATCAGGGACAAGTGGCGTCTAAAGGCCGCTGATGATTTTTGTATCTAATAGTGAGTTTAGGATTTCCCCTCTTGTCGTTCTCCACTGTAGAATGGTGTCTGGACTCGTCCCAAGCTTGGACACCCTCATGGATTTAAGCGTATATGTGGAATAGTTATTTTTTGTCTTGTCAGAAAATGGTAAATGAAATTTCAAGTTCTCATCCAAGGTAGTTTCTTCAAATTGCTTGTTTTACCAAACTCCAAAATATTAGAATTAAAATGATGAAGACAAAATGTCTGAAAAGCAACAAATCCTTGTGTTTTAGAAGCTGGAACTAGCGTTTCCTTATTTGCTTAATAAACTCGAATGAAACTCAGTAGAGCTCATATCTCTGTCAAGGCCCTACAGTCCCCTCATGAAACCACATGCAAATTCACTACATCCTGATTTAAATTTGGATCTGCTCATGACTATCAGTCCACCTCACATGCCTGATTTTTTTTTTGGGGCTGAGAAGTCAAGGAAAATGTTGAAAACACCCTGTCTCCCAATTTTACATAAATTAAATCCTGGATCCGCACCAATATGTAATGGATTCTTCCCTCACCATTACTGCATCCTTCCATCAGATTACCTGGAAATTCATCCAGTAGTTTTGGGTTGATCCTGCAAACACACAAACAACCATGTATGAAAACTATATTAAAAATTACTGGCAATAATTTGAATAAGAGAAAATGGCAAATAATCTGTTTTTCCTGTGACTTTCCTATATTAAGACTAAACCAGACTTTTGAAGATGTTGGGGAAACGTGCAAAAATATGCAAATGACAATTAAGGAAATTCTGAGTTGAGTGCACGACTCAACATGGTACATTTAAATAGTATGTCATTGCCATTTTTTATCTTAAAGCATTGTATGGAGGTGATATGGACGATATGTTGCAAAGCTCCAGTGTGGGTACACCCAGACCCAGTATCAGTATCAAGCGGTCCCACACCCATAGATGTGAAAGATGATATTTCAGCTGAACACCACGCAGGCCTCTCTGCTCCGGGGCCCTTCGTACTGTTTACCCAGCTGCCTGGCTCCGTCCGCTGACTCTGGATCAGTGTGGGACACTTTGAAACAGTCTCAGCTGTCGAAAGGCGATGACCCCACTGCAGATACCCAGTCAGCACACAATGACAGCCGCTCACGGCGTCAGCTGGGAGGAGAGGATGCCTGTGTGACCAAAAGATAAAACTCTGTTGAAGGCTCCTCATGTGTGACAAGAGAGGGTGATACATGCTTGTTTCTGATAAGAGCTGTTTTGTAACAGGGAGGGCTGAGTTGTATAGGGGGGGGGGCCTGACCCCTGGCCTTGGTTCAAGTTTGTTTTCGGGACTGTGTCATGGAGTTCATGTTGTAAGAGTGTCGGTGGGTTGTTGATGCATTTGAAGTCTCTGTGGTGACAGGGACGTGTAGTGGGAGGTTCCCAGCTGCCAGCAAGACAATGCAGTGAATAATGAAGATAGACAAAGGTTTGTTGTTTCACTATCTGTCACTGCTGGTTACAGGGAAATTAAACATGCCGTTGCTTCTCATCAGAATGCTACAGCTGCATGAGCACTAAGATAAATCAGTTTTCAGGCGATATCTTCAAGTGTGGAGTTTCCCCCCTTTTTTATTTTACCACTAAACTGCAGTAGGAATAGTAAAGATTCATCCTCGTGCTCTCTCTCGTTCTCCTTTACCTTCACCGGCACTCCCACCACATTAAACCATTCCAGCCTCTCGATGATGCACTGGTGCTGTAACTTGCACTTGGAAGCAGGAAGAGTCTGATCACCACAGCGATGGTCTGTTGCTAGGCAGTAACTATGCAGCAGTCTCTCCATGTGTTTTTTCCGCCTTCTCCTCGCAACAGATTTTGAAGCATCTCCCGTCTCTTCAGCTTCTCACCCGTCCCAGTGCTTTCCTTTCTACTCCTTTTATGTTGCTCTCAACCTCTTTAGCGTGTTCTCCTTACATTGTATAATCTTTATTCCAGCCTCCCCCTCCTCCCCCCCCCCCCCTTGCTTTTCATCCATCTCCCGCCCATGCTCACCCCTCCTTCCTCTCGAACCCCCCGCCACCACCCCTCTAGTTCAACGAGTGCAGAAATGTGCAGCTGTAGATGGGAGAGCGTCTTGGTGGGAGCTAATGAGACTCGACGGTGTAGACCGACTGGTGGCCGGTCGTTTTGAGAGAGGTCGACAGACACCCCGGGGACTTCCTTTTTTCGTGGCCCTGCATTTGCTCTGCGTTTTTCCCATCAGCTATTCCATTTATACGTGTCCAAGCCAGCTCTGCACACTGACATCTATTCATTACTCCCAAATGAGCGACACAATAGCAGGTTAGCGACTGGCAGAAATAATAGGGGCCATAGGAGACAAGCTACATGGATCTGACTCATGCTTAAGACTGAATCACACTTTGCCGGGATTTCTTAGTTCTGCTCTAGCTGAGGGTCTGCCCTTTTTTTTTTCTTTTTTTTTGTGATTCGTGCTAATAGCAGAGCAGAAGCCCGTTAATGATGAGCCCGGTCAGAGCCTTTGGCCTGGAGAAAGACCTGGTTAATAATACATGAAAAATGGCAAATTAGAGAAATTAATGATACTTTGGCGAAATCCCAACCTGACATCCCCCGGCCATCTAGCCTCACATTTCACCACTCACGAGACGTCACTGCTTGGTCCACGTCATGTGACTTGAGAATG
Organism: Pleuronectes platessa; assembly: GCF_947347685.1. Lineage (NCBI taxonomy): Eukaryota > Metazoa > Chordata > Actinopteri > Pleuronectiformes > Pleuronectidae > Pleuronectes > Pleuronectes platessa. Next base: position 9,810,021 of record NC_070638.1, read on the forward strand.
TCGGCGTTGGTCATCTGTCTGTGGTCAGCTGCATGTGTCTGTTCTGCGCTGTCATCCATGCGTGCACTGCTGGAACTTGTGTAATTGCAGACTCAGAGTTTAAATTGAGTTTGTCAAGTTCCTGGAGGAGGGAAGCTACAGCTTTTTGTGTTGCTGGGGTTGTGCAAGAGGAGCTTGTTTTGCCTCCCACTGTCTTTTTCTCTGCTGACATCGATACTGAATGAGTGGCATGCCTGGATCATGTGATGGCTGGGTGGCTCTGGGTAATCCTGGAGCGTTCCATTCTGGACAAGTCACTATGGTTGAGGTTATGGGAGGTTAAAGCCCCTCACTGAAACATGTACTAACAACACTTTGTTATCTTATATTGTTTTAGAAGGTGCGGCGAATAAATGAAACAGATCTGAGGTCAGCATTGATCTGACTCCAATACACTATGCACCTTCTATAACCACTTGGCCAGTATCTGCTTCTTCCTGATGCGTCTCTCAGCAAAGACACCTGGGAGGCATATGTTGCCAAAAAAGAGCCCAAATATCCAGCTCCTCTCTGACATTCGAATTGTATTCCTCTCAGCATCAACCAGTCTATAGGATCATTTATCAATCGCGTCAATGTTACTCAACGTCGCATGTTTGTGTAAAGTATTTCTTGTTTGCTGCTGCACCTCTTTACGATCACTGCTGGTGTGCACGAGGTCTGTGTGTCACATCTTGACACTGCTCTAGGGGGAAAGGTCAGGGCTTGCTCAATTCACACACTGCATTGTTTACAGTCCACAAGTCCTGAGGGTTTGAATCTGCAAAGAATATGAACAGACTCGGGGTGATGTACCATCTTTTCACATTGTAGAGGACGGACACATACACAGTGAAATAACACACGTTAGATTATACCCACTCAGAGATAATTGAATCCCTGATGTTGATTTGCAGAGTGTTCAGCCTAACTAGTGGCAGCACAAGTCAAATACGTGAAACATAACCCAGACATACATTTACCATGTACACATTTTATAGGTAAACCCCAATAACTAATTTTGACAATTTATAGTACTTCAGCGTTTAACTAAAACACGTTCCATGTAAAGGTTTTTGATTTAGTCTAACTAACTCAACAACAAACACTTCATTAAATGTGACCCATCATGCTTTTTACGAGTTTATGCAAGCAGCATTACATAAAAACTGCTTGCGATACATTCTGTGTAAAATAGTATTTGGAGAAATGAAAAAGGAGGAGTATTAGTTGGAGGAATAACCGAGATGAGGGAATAACACGTTGATGTTTACTTGATATCAACTTGAATGTGAAAGCAGTTATTGCCAGACGGTTTCATAAATAAGACAGACCAAGCAGAGAGGGATAGTCAAGAGACTAAAATGACTCATCCTTAAACATTATATTTATCTTTCACTTCCATTTTTTTCTTTTCTTTACCCAGCATTGATTTCTCGGAACTAATGCCTGTGTTTATTTGTCTTCACAGTGGAGTCTGGTGTGTAAGTCAGCATGGAAAGTCCATATTGCAAAGTTCTCTCTGCTGGTGGGATCCATCTTTGGATACCTGGTGTTTGGAGTCCTGGCAGACTGGTGAGATTTTTCAACTAAGTTCGTTCAGTTTGACCGCATTAAAAGTATCAGTAATCAATTATGTTATTTGACTTTGTCCGTAGGTTTGGCCGTCACCCGGTGCTGATCATATCGGTGATGTTCATGCTGGTGTTTGGTCTGACTGTGGCCTTCTCCGTCAACGTTCCCATGTTCAGCACCTTGCGGTTTTTCGAGGGCTTCTGTCTGGCAGGAATCACCCTCTCTCTCTACGTCCTCAGTAAGTGTTGAACCCTCAGCTAACAGCCCTGTGTTAATGCCTTTTGTATAGATGGCATAGGCAGAGTTACAATGCAAGATCATATTGTTACCAAAAACAACATTTTGTAAATGGCCGTCTTTGAATGGGGGCTTTGCTGCGCGTTTCTTTGGCTTCTCAGGTGATTCTGGTGAGTGCACCGACAACACTGCTAGACTGGACATTGTTATGCACTTAAACACTCTGTGCTGTTGGAGATCGGATAAAGCAAAGTGAAGGGAAGGGAACATGATGGCAACAAAATGGCTTGACATTTAGATCCACTTCAACTTTACCTACCTACATTAAAGCCATATTAAGCCGACTGCTTGAGGCGGTGGTTTAACATTATCTATAAGCATCTCACACCAACGGGAATTTCTTCGTTGCTCGCAGATTGATATTTTATTGCCCTGTAATGTCAGCTTCTTCGTTGCAGAGCAGAAGTGACAACGAGGCAGCTTCAAGTGATACAAGTAGAGGGCAATGTAATGTTTTTATCTACGATGGATTGGGACTGATTTGGGAAACAAATACGTGAATCGGTGCACAATACTTTTCTTCTCCATGTACTCGTCTGGCCTCTGCACATCTGTGTTGACTGTGTACATGGAATAACCGGGTATTGTCTTTGATGCTGTATTTTGCTGCAGGACCTCCACGTAGCATTTGAACCCTTCGAAAGCTGCTGTATTTCTTTTTCTGTTTTGTAGAGGGTTCCTGGATTTAGTGTTTGCACTAAACAGACGTGCTGACAACAAATAGCCTCAGCAGTGATGCAGATGTAACCTCTGGGTCAAACTTGTTTGTTTGAAACCCTGGCCAGGTAGTAAGAGCAACTCTTGTTGGAAGTCAAGGTGCGGTTTCCCTTGTTGGGGCTGAGTAAATACTTTCATTTAAATATATTAAGTCCCCATATAATTTAAAAAAAAAGATATAAATAAAAAATGTCACCCCTTTAGCCAAAATCTGTCACAGCGTTATATCTATCTTTTTTATAATGCTGCGATAATTATTACAATTTAAATTTAGTCTGTACCTCTACTCTTAATTTGAGCCGTCACTCCCCACCTGATCAAAACAGCTATTCCACTTCTTGTCTCATGCTGAGTTATTGTTTTTGCAGTGACCTCCTCACGTTTAATAAGTCAAACTGCCGTTGTCCTGATAAATTCTCACAACCCAGAAACTGCAATCCCCCTTAACCTTGAGGTTTACTCTTAAATTTTCATTTAGGTGCAGCCACAGCAAGTCTTTTACAGAGATTTAATCCTTTTCGCTGCTCATCAATAATCTGAAAATGACAGAAGGAGTGGTAACTTGTGTAGCTTCCCTCATCACTGCAGGAAGAGTCTGCAGCGGCTCTGATGCTGCTGGAGATGAATCTTCTCCGTTGACGTGACCTTCTCTCGGCACCGTAAAGGCTTAAATCATTAGATCTGTGGGAATTTTGCGCGTCAGGTTCCAGAGCGCGGGGAGGGCACAGGCTTCATGATAGCATCCTGATAATTGGCCTCGCAGCAGATGCACATTCTCGTCTCAGCTATGGATCCTGAAAAGCCTCTTGGCCGCATTAATTGACCAGTGAAGAGGGAGGTTGCAAAGGTGGAGGGCGAGATGATGAAGGAAGGGGCCCTCGGGGACCTTGACTTTCTAATTTTCTATGCACTATACACCGTGAAAGGCTCTGCCCCCCCCCGCTCCCTGAACAGAAAGACCGTTGAGTCCCAGGACAAAGGAAGAAGGGCGCGGCAGGAGGAGGCAAAGGCACAGAGTTAATCTGTACAGTAGCTTTGTCTTATCAAATTGAAATGAACTCGACATTACCCTCCTATGTATTCACGTTAGCCGACGGCTTATGGTTCAATAAATCAGTGGTTCTCAAGCCTAATAGAAGGCGAAGGGATTTCACATCCACATTTCCATCCCACAAGCTTATGTTAGATGCATTTTTATAGTTTTTGCATTATTATTATCATATTCAATTTCCACAAAATAAATGGTACAAAAAACAAGACAAATTGTTTTAGCTAGAGTACTCAGCTTAGAATTGACGTCAAAAAGACTGTATGTGTATTTAAAGTGTATGTTAAAGGCAGAAATAAGTAAGCATACAAAAATGCCAGTTTTTACAGCAGCAGGGCTTTACTGTAGCAGGGCTGCATTCCAAATATGTACATACACACACACACGCATATGTCTCGAGGGTACGATCATTATGAAAGTATTTTCTTCTGTACCTCTTTCTCATTAATAGCTTTTACTACTTTTGTTATTTCTACTCTTCCTTTGTCAGTCTACTTTTTAATGCTACCTTCCCTGCCCCCAGCGCTTCTGCTCCTCAGCTCTCTACTATTCTCTTCCTTATTATATTGTTCCCTATTTAAAAATTCTGCGTTTGCGATTCCACCGTTCAATCTACAAAATAAAAATCCTGTGATTGCAGAGTAAATAGTAATTTTTATTGATATTCTTCTCTGTATTGAGATACTTTATGAAAGGTTGATGCATCACTGTACCCTCTGCAATGATATTCTATTCCTTTGTATTTGAGAAATGGCTCATGTTCCAATCAGTCCATTCCCTCTTGTAGTTCTTGCTCCAGTTTTTCTTATTTCAGTCACTCAAGAACAGTTTGCTGTAGCACTGTGATAATTGTATAGGTTTTGTTTTGCTATACTGTCACCCCTATTTCAGATCATGTGCTTCCCCTGTCACATGATATTTGCCCTGTAGCCACACTGTGTATTGACAAAACTCCACTTGAGCCAAGAGAAGGAGCACAGTCGTTCAATAACACATTACCGCAGATAATCAATCCTTTTTATTTCAAGGTTCAGGGTATTAAATGCGTTCACATGAGAGCTGACAACATGGTAAAGAGTTTAGCAAAGCTAATATGCATCTCAGTCTTGACATCGGGTCAGTCATGTGACGTGTATGCATGTACCATAAGAAAACACATGATCCTCCTTTGTGTGTTGCTTTGTTTGACTCTGCTCACAAAGGAAACTCTGAGGCTAATCCCTGTTTGCACCGCAGAAGAGGTTACACTAATCCCCCTTTCTCATCAATTAGGTTTTAGTTTGTGCATCTTGGAGCCATGGATTCCATTTTATAAGATCATTTTAGTTTAGAAAATCACAGTGAGATAACTGATTTTCTGTTTGGTCTCTTTAATAATTCCAGAAATCTGTTTGTATGTGCAATTTGGACACACAACACTTTCAATACTAATAAACTTTGAATAAACAAGTGACCAGCGCTCTGTAGCAGTGGCGACTGGGACTCATTAATGTAAGTGATGTTGTCAATCAGCACAATCGTGCATTCTGGTTCTGTGTTGTGAGTCGAGCTTTACCGAACTTTGATTAAACAGGTGAACAGCTCTTTGTGCAGCCTCAGGGTTCTGCGGACCGAGTCCCGCAGCTGGTCTTTGCTTTCTGCAGCTCAAATACTGCAGGTCACTTTTACAGGTCTGGAAAGAAAAGGCTGCAACCAGCATCAGCACAGGTCAAGCAAACAGCCCGTTCCAAACATGCAGGTTTAGAATGGGCATTGTACGTTAATACACTAATTAGAAGACGGGACCTTTCTGACCCTTCATTGATCCATGCAGGCATCAATCAGGAAATCCATTGAGGACGTGGGTAAGCCCCTTTGTTTTAAGAGAGCGTGGGTGATATGATATGATGTGACACTTAACCCAGCTCCCGACGTCAACCACCACAAAGAAAGACCGAAAAGAGAATTGGTGGCGGGTTGGCTTCAGAGAAAGAGGGGGGTGGCGGGGGGGGGGGGGGGGGGGGGAGAGAAAGGGAACTAGTGATGACAATGAGGGGCAAGAAAAAGGAACATGAAAACTAGGAGGAATGTCAAAACTGCAGGAGGGAGAGAGAGAGGGCAACATTTTTCACCTCTGAGGGTGACTGAAGGGGCAATGCACCACCATCCCAAATAAAAGCTTTCCTGAATATTAACATTGAACTGTTTCAAGTATAAAGCTAATGCACATATACCATGCTGGCTGCACAGTAGGATTACCAGCAGAGCAGTAAAACAGATAGCTATAGAAAGTCATCTGATCCAGAGCTGCTATTTATACCTCCGTGCTCCATCAGTGTGCGTTTTTAGCAGCACAGCACCAGGAAAGACTCAGAGTACATAAAGCTCAGCATCATGGTACCGCTCACTAATGGAATTTTTTTTTTTTTGCACGGCAAACACTCCCTACTCAACCCATCCCAATCCCCCCACACAGCACATCAACGAGCTGAGTCATGCTAGCCTTCCGCACTGTGTGAGAATTTGGTGATCAGCTTGAGACGGGGTGACTGTGCTGTGGGGCAGTTGGCCAGAGCTCGCTCGCTCTCTGTTTATACAGGTTGAATCGTGCTCTCCCGTCAGCTCTCTGGGCCTGAAATCTCTTGTTTTTCTCAGACAGATTTTTTTATCCCCCCCCCCCCCCCCGAAGTGTCCATTTACAAAATGGACAAACTCTAATTTCCAGTGCGGCTTCTATCTGCAACTATTATTGCTTTGGCGTTAATGTGTTTCAACTCGCACCTTTTTAATTTCTCATATGATGTTTACTTTTTAGAAGCACATGAAATTCCCACGCTCTTTAAACGCATCTTTAAGTGGAGCGCTTGCTCACTGTCCCTGACTGAATGTGAGGTGGCGTGTCTGTACATGCGACGGGTGTGTGCATGTGTCTGAGGGAGTGAAAGCCTCGTAAAGAGAGAGACAGTAGACATGCACAGAGTGGGAAACAACAGGCAGACCACATGATTCTCTTGAGTCATGCATCATAAAGGGCTTCGCGACTTTCCAGTCAGTGACCTTTGACCCGCATGCTCGTGACTGCTCCCTGTGTGTGATGATCTCGACGACATAGTTATCGTTAATGGTGGATCTTCAACATCTGCTATTTCTGTGGCGCTGCCTAATCTTGCCAATGACTATTTCTAAACTTTGTCTTTCATAAAATAGATCTCTTACATCTATTGGACACTATACTTTACTATATCGTGCTCAGATTTATCAGTACACGAGATTAAGAAATATCACTAACTTTGTTCAAGATTTACAAGACAGTACAAATGTTCTGATACTGATTCTGATACCTTGACTAAATGCCTATCAGTTTGACAATCACAAATGAAAATTGAATAAATAAAATCTTGGAGACCACTAATGTTACTTCCTTAAAATAGCTTGAAACTGGAGTCTTGCATCAAGTTCACGTCATCATTTTACTTTCTGGAAAGCACGTAATATTGCTGACATTATAGCTAGCTCTGACTAATGCTACACTACAGGGTATCACATCTTCTTTGCTGCTCTCAAAACAGTAGCCGACTTACCAGTGTCAATACAGCGCAACTGCTGTTTTGGAGCGGTGAAGAAGAGTTGATTTTCAGGAAACATTGGGGTATCAGATCGGTCCATAGATTTGAATACTCGCTGATGCCTGACCCGGCATTTTTGGCAGTAGCAGAGGCATTTCCGATGCTAGTATCATCTAGTAACATCTCGAGATAGAGGGGACATTCATTTTTTTGCCTATGCCAAGTCCTTGTCACTTGCTGGATGACAGTGCTGCTGAATTTTCATCTGGTTAATTTAATTGTTGAAAAATAGGATCTGTGCCAATTTAAAATTAACTTGGCAAACCTCACCTGTTACTATGCACCACAAAATACCAATAAGCAAACCACATCCTGTTCCAATTACCATGTCGATTTAGCGCTGTGGTTGAGTTCTGGCTAAAATGCACCTTGTGTATATATAAACAACTAAATTTAATATAAATTTAGAGAAAGAGACAAAAAAAATTCGTCAACACATTGTGCATTTGTGTCAATATGGAGATTTTGCTCCAGACATACACACATGCACTGTATCGATTGTGTGGTTGGTGTTTGCTGTCACTCCCTCTGAACTGGACTAGTGTGGGCAGTGGTCAGGAACATGAACACAAACAGTAAAACAACCGTTTACCAGGAACACCGAGAAGGGGAGTGCGATGTGAGAAGTACATTAATGCTCTTTTCCATAACGGGTTGTTTTAAAGATGTTCAAAGATGATTTAAAGTTATAATTTGACTGCTCCTGATGTTGTTGGGTTAGTTATTACCTTAAATATGAGGACACTTCAATGTTTAAAGTATATATTGCAACACTGTTATATACACATTAGTTTGGCGGCCCTGCCACGGTCATGTGATGCGTCGGAACAAATCCATTCGACCTTGCTGTAGACTGTCCTTGGTTTACGGCCCCTCTGGCACAGCCTGAGATCAACAGTGATTACATGAACATATTAAAAGAAAACATTTAAAATCCATATAAATCTAAATGGTAATACTTGAAGCAGGTAGAGGAAGTAAAACAGCTGGAGGCATTTGTTGTTGTAAGAAATTAGGGATCTGATGTGCACAGATGAAATGAGTAGAGCAGTTTGTGTTTGTGGAGAGTTAGGATTGCATGGGGGCTTGAACTAAAGCACACATCATTGTGTAATGTCATCTGAGAGCATTTCCCCTTTTGTTTATATTGGGTCATGTGACATTTTATCTCATATGACATAAGATTTTATGTATCTTTATTTTATGGTTGTGTTTTATCTTCAGGTACCTGTGCGCATGCTGCTGTCATTACTAATGCAAATAGCTATGTCTGTTCTCCAACTATGTAACCTTCACTGCACAGATCCTTAATGTTGCTATGTTTGTTTGTTAAAGCCGGGGTTGGTAATCCTGGAAAAGCTAGCAAGAGTCTGCTACACTACACACAGACACCAGCTTTTAAGATTTCAACAATTAGGTGTTTCAGAAACAACTTACCCACCCCACCTTTAAGCATTACATCTACTAAAGGGCAGCGTGAGTCCAGTGTTTCTCAAAACAACAAACTTGGTGACGGTGGGGGCGGTTGTGATAATGTTCCTCTGAAGAAAGAGGCCAGTGTGGCCATGTTGTTATCTGTTTGTCCCTGAGACCAGGCATTGTAACATTATATAGATGCCTGTAGTCGCAAACTCGGATCTTCTCCCTTGAACTATTGACTACACTGCCCCTTATGATCGGCCGTTGCACCGCTCCATTTTGTCTGTTTTGTCCGTGTCCGTCGGCTTTTAAAACGCGTTTACAAATATAGACGAAGTGATGGCAGAGTACAGAGAGAAGGGTCTGTCTGTTTCCCTATGTGTATCTAACGTTGAGTATAAATGAGCCTCAAAGCAAAGTCCTCTTCGCTGTACAGTGTGTTGCCTGTAATGAGGTGCTTTCTCTCAGTGGAGCCCACGGGTATTAATCTCTCTGCACACAGATGAAGTGGAGGGGGCAGCACAGAAAGATGGACGCTCCGTGTGTATTCATCTATAAATGGCCTTCACTGTGTCAATGTCAGCTTCCCTATTTGTTGGTACAGTCTGACGGACAGCGTTATCTGTTTGCCTTTCTCCTCTCCTTGCCCATCTTACTCTCTGTTGTTGTGTTTTCTATCGATGGATATATCACTCAAGTTCGCACTGACCTAAGTAGTGTGTGCCAGATCTGGACTCTGAAGAGACAAGCTTTTCATTCCCCACCATATGGCTTTATGCCTCCCGGAGGACAGCAGCCAAGTCCGCCTCACACCACTGCGGAGATATTGTACTGTCATCAGATAAACCCTGCTAAGGCCTGAAAGGAAGACAAGCCGGGGCTGCACTGTGTAGAGAGAGCGCGAATGCTTCTCGGCCGAAAAAGTGGTATTTTCCATGATACTCTGGTTGAACCGTCCTCTTCCTTCCCCACAATCTGCTCTGGCCCTATGCTGATATATGGGTTAAGGTGCAGAGTCAGTTTTTTCCTATGAGCTGGGCTAAAGTTCCCTTTTGTGCAGAGTTTGCGTTTTTGGTCGCTCAGCAGACTTCCTCCAGTGTTACATTAGGCTACATTTGTTGTACATCCTACATTTGTTCCTTTTTTTTCAACCAATGGTCATGCTTCACATTTTTAACCCTCGTCATACAACGGTTGCAGCGACAGACGCGCTGCGTGACATAACCGCAAGTTATCTCACGCTGCAAATTCCTGAGTGAAGTCCAGTGATTGGCCGAATCAGCTTGGCCAATCTTTGCACTCTACTCTGTTGTGTGTGAAAAGAAATGAATGTGGTTTCAGATCTTCTCTAGGTGAGACTGATGACTTTGGTGCGCTAAGGAAACACAGGGCTTATTCTTATTTGTGTCACAGAGCAAAGTATTCATCAGTCACTCTGTTTCCTGTTCAGACGATAGATTCGGTCTTTGCTGTGTGGGTAGAAGAGGGGGTAGGAACGGTTCAGGTCGTAGAAACTCACTTACACAGAAACATTATTCAAATACTGGTTGGGTTTTCTTGTGGTTTGATTGATGAAATTTCCACCTTGCACAGATCAAAGAAAGTGTGGCCAGTTGAGATCCAGTTAAGAGACGAATCAATGAGTTTGACCTTAATCTTAGTCAATGGCTCCTTTTCATTGCTTGGAAAGAGCGACAATACCGCAGGATATAAATGGGTCCAAAAGTCAGAGACTGCTCTTCCATTCAAGTGAATGGGAAAGTACTCTTGGACATTTGGACCCCACTGTATATAAACCACAGACTGAATATATAAAGATTGACAACATGACGGCTCCCAGAAAGAGAAGTCAAATCATCTTGATCGGCTGACTGCACTCTAGATCAAAAAACTCTGCCTTCTCCATGTTCATGGATGAGACATGGACCAAGATTAAAAAGTAAAAGTACATGTTTAATAACGTTTTCTCAAACATGGATTCTGTCAGTTCGTATCACACTGATGTAAGTCCATTTGTTAATTTAGATTTAAATAGGTCATTTGATGCTATTAGAATGGGGTGAAAAATCATGATTGTTAGCTGAGACTGACTCTAATTGGTTCTGACAATATCTTGATACAGAGACTCCACACCACGATCACTACTGGCTGTAAGTTATGACAAAAGAACAGAAGTGGAGATAGGTCATCCTTCTATCGTTTTTTTATATATATATATATATATATATATATATATATATATATATATATATATAGATTTACGATAGATCTATGGTGTAAACAAAGTGTTAGATATATCTATGGAAGTCATATGTTAAAGTGATTAGGGCCAGGCTACCTGGCAAACATTGTCATCTCGAGAGAGAGAGAGAGAGAGGTCTTTTTATATCCACATATCAATATTTACTGCCCATCCTCAACCATGTATCCTTGGTCTTTACAAATGCTCAGCTGTAGTCTCGACTGTTATCTCCTTCCATCTTGATGGATCTTTTCCAGATGATGTGCTACGGACAAAAGCCTCTTTCAACGTCTGAGTATGGGGTTTGTGTTGAGCTGTCATCTGTACTTGTGTCTCTTATTTGTCGACCCTCGCCACACTGTTTGACATGATTCTTTCATAGGTGGTAAAAGAGCTTATTAGAGTCTATTGTGGGGAGCAGTTTGTGGCATAATTCACAATGTATGGTTTTCTGACTTTTCATAGCCAAGCTACACCCATGCGTAATAACTAGTACTCGGTTTTGGAATGACCCCATTCTGTATAGTGTGGAAAAAGCATGTGGGTATCCTAATTACAAATCGTCTTAATCTGTCAAGTGTCACAACATAATAAATGATAAAGAATAATATGAATCAAAAGAAATTCATGTTATTATATATATAGTATGTCATATCACATAGCCCTAACAGTAATTGCAAATATAGTAAAGTTAGTTCCTGCCCATATGGACAAAGAATCTCGATAATGTGCCATCAGTATAGAATCCTCTCAGCACGCCAACCTGAAAACAAAGTCCCCGGGCAGAGAAGTCTATTCTACATGACCTTTAATTGACCCGACAAAAGCCTTTGCCTTTGTCATCAGATTAAGTCTCCTCACGCTTCATCAGGACAGTGGCCTTCTGCCACGGCTTCTTGGATGATTATGTACTGTAAGAGCAAAGTGTCGTCCTCTCAGAGACTTCCCTCTCTAACTGTGGGTTGAACAAGGCAATACACATGCCCACAATGTTTGATTCCTCCTGAGGGATCACTGTTTTCTACCGAGAAAGCAGTTTTTCCTCGACACAAACCCTTTTCGATCTATAGTCGATGACCAGGGTTCATTGGTTCCTAATCAGGAAAAAGCTATTTGCTGACAAAGCTGCACCGGCCTGTCACTCAAGAGGAGGTTTCTTAAAAAACTCATCAGCAGCTTTTTGCACATGACTGAATTGAGCTTGGTCTCATTGGATTTTCTCCAGCTGTGACCCCAGCTTTAACGGTGTAGAGCTTTAACAGTGTATTAATAAAACAACAGTGATGACACACCTACACAGTAAAGCTTGTGAGCCCCACACAGTCCACACACAAGAAGATGAACCAGATCCATGAGCTTACTAAATATATTTTTTCTTTAGCGAGACTTGCACTTGCACGAGTAAGTTTGTGGATAAGTTAAGAATTGGTTGAACAAAGCTGAGGGAAGACGACTAATGACGATAATCTAACTGCTCTTTGCTTTTACTTAGGCCTGTAGGTCCAGATGTGGACTGAACAGCCAATGCACAAAAGCCATTAAAGATAATCCTAGCAAACAAATCTTAGTTTTTATCTTTCAGTTTCGCGAAATGCCTCTCTACTTTTACTTCTCACATCAAGTGATCCTGGATTAGCCAGTGAAACTGTAGCATGGGGCCTTGAAGACCTCATATGACCAGTAAAAGGTCATGCCATTAGCCAGCGGGAATGGCTGATCCGAGTGCCTTTAGTGGACATCTTTCACTTCTTAAACAATGGTTCTCCTTGACGGGGCTTTGTTCTGGACAGAAGGCTTGTGAGTTGCTGTGGCATGCACTGGAGAGCGTGCTTCATATTCCTGTTTTGCCCGAGTCAGCAAACCAGTTTAAGCTTCTTTAAGGATTATCGTTACTATTAATTGGCTATTGTCTTGTTCATTAATTATTTCATTTAAACATCCTGTAGAGTAAATGCCTTTCAGATGTGCGTTTTAATGGGTCCCTGTTGTTTTGGCGCTACCGATACTTGGCATGTTATTTTGCATCTTTGGCAAGTTTCTAGCATGTGACGTCAGATTAGTTATTGGTTGATTCATGTCTGTAGGACACAGGCTGCAGCAGGGCATTGTGGGAATGCTGATCTAGTGGGTTGCGGTAGATTAGGGTCACCAGGAGTAAGGAGCTCAGGCTTCCTTTCATTACCATGGCCTCTTGTGCGCTCTCTGAAGTTCAATCGAGAAAACATATTTCATACAGTATGCATCCTTATTTTCATAATAACATACATCAATGTGCTCTAGTTTGTTCTGCTTCATCAATGCATCTGTCTGAGGGCATTTTTCCATAGCTCACCATATAGGATTTCCAGTCACAATGCAGTGGACTGTTTGGAGCACATGATGTCTTGTACAAAACCGGAAAATTCAGATCCCATGTATTCCATAACTAGCGAAACCGCCGCCTTTCTCCCAGCGCCGCGCAGGGAAGGAGTCTCGAGGTTAGTTGGTTCAGACTCAGCAGGTCTTGCACCCATCGCCCTGCTCTCCGCTCATTGGCTCTGTCATTCCAGCTGCGATAGTGTCTGTGAACAGAGAGCATTATTCATGTCCTCAGAAGGGGGCAAGTCCTAATTGAAATTCCAGTCTTTTCTACTGGAATGAAGCGGGGCCACCGACACCCACTGTAATGCGCTGGCCCCGTCACCTTGAAAGGCCAATCTGGAAGCGCTCCACATTCCTGGGAGGCAGACAGGAGCCATTAGGAAAGAGAAGCAGTGATGTATAATAAACAGACATGAATGAAGTCGGACAAAAAGATTTTGGCGCGACGGAGAGAGGCTGCGATACAGTAGTTTTCACTTTCTGTGGTTTGATGTGATGCCATCCGCTACCCTGCAGTAACTAAAGGGCTGGGGAGTCTGTGGTTTTTGGCTGCCAGTGTGGGGCGAATGTTAATGACCGGGGGAATGAATCAGTGCCATTCTGATAGAGGAGAAATGAGCACAAGGAAGCTCTTTCTGCCGAGTTCACTCTCACAGCGGCCTACTGTCGTGGTCTGTGTACTGTGTCTGAACAACAATTGTACGTGCTGATTTGTGGCCTTTATTGACACAAGGTTTCATTCTAAAATTGACCTATATTTCTCACTCACACTCTTGTTGATGTTTTTTTTGTTGAAACAATCAATTAATCATTTAATCAATAAAATGTCAGAAAAGTTTTTCCCAGAAATCCAAGTCCAAGATGACGTCTTTTACGTAACATTTTAAACAGCTGACCCAGTCTGACCCATACATCTGTTTTGCAGATTGGCCAATATGAGACATAATTGTATCTGCGTTTGCTGATATATGCTAATATAAAATCAATTTTATTTTTGATTATTTTACACAACAACCAATTAAGAAAAGATGGGCAAATATTTGTTTTATATTTTTGGTTGTATTTGTGGCTTATTAGTTTATGGCCAAACAGCCTAACAGTAACAATATTGAGTCTCAATTACATTTCTTTGAAACTTTTTTTTATATTAAATACTTACATTAAAAAAAGTTAACTGTTTTAACTTATCATAGTTTATGCACAATAATATACTCTTAATTCACTTCCAGCTCTAAGCGACCCACATTTTCTGTTTCTCTTTTGACTTAGGAGGCACTGCCTCCCACGCTTGTAGAGTAGAATGTGTGTTCCTCTGTGTTAAAAGTCACAGTATAAATACATTTGTAGTCATGCGGATTGATGGCGGAAGACTGACTGTATGTCTGTGAGTGTATGTCTGTGGTGAACCACATAAAACTCTCAGTCATCTCTGTAGGGATACATGTATCTCTTCATCACCTTCTCCAAGGTGATGTTTCTGTTTCGATAGTTGACTCATCAACTCTGCTCTGTTTCCTTCAGCACGGGGACAAATTAAATCATTAATTTCCAGTGCTCTCTTTACTCTCTCTCTTTACACTTTCTTGTCTGATGTTGACAAGAAATCGGTGTTGTCACATAACCATTTCGTGTTTGTCCCTCATAGAAAACCTGATTTTAAAAACAAGCACCCTCTAATTTGTTGCGTCCTCTGTTTGTGTTCCCTCTACCAGGGATCGAGCTGTGCCTGCCAGGGTGGCGTTTCTCCATGACCATGGTGGCCAGTTTTGTGGTGTTGGGTGGTCAGCTGCTGATGCCCGGGATGGCGTACCTCTGCCGCGACTGGCAGGTACTTCAAGCCATTATCATCTGCCCCCTGCTGCTGATGCTGTCCTACATCTGGTAAGGAAAACCCCAGCATCAATGTTCTGGGAATTATGTTGAAGTGAAAAAATGTGTTTGAAGCCTCCTCAACAACTTAAATATATGTGTATACGGTATATATATATTGTTCCATATAAAGCATCCGTTGTTTCTATAGTTGTTTTAGTAGTTCCATATCTTTTTTTTGTGTGCAGATTTACACATTATAAACTAAGAAGTGGACAAAGTCTTTGCTACAAGGACATTTTCCATCAGGGAATTCCCTGCCAAATTAAATGTAACGTCTTTGTGTGAACCCATTTGCAGTGACCTCTACTGTGAGTGTGTCTCTTTAGCTGAAGCTCAGGCCATAAATAATCTTGTATTCACCTTCATTTATTCTAAAAGTACTGATGAAAGTCAGCATGGGGAAAATTATCCCCCAAAATAGACTTTATCACAGCGTATTTCAGACCATGGCTTTCTTGCATGGTGTACCTGAAGTAAAAAAAGGTGGGGAATGCCATCTAAAGTATTCCAAAGCCCCCTGATCAAACATCAACATTGGCTTTGCACTGCACTTCAATCAGTGTTGGACACAGAGCAGAACTACCAGGGGATTGATGGGGGTTTTAAAGAAGTTGGAAGATATAGAGCCGGACTCAGAAATCTTAGGCATACAGCTGAGAAGTGTTTTAATGGTGCATGAGAGAATTGTCCTTTTCTTTTAATTTGGAATGAAAATGTTTGCTTTTTAAATGTGGAAGTGTCCTTGGATCTACTGTAATGTATTGCCTCGGGTTCTCAACTCATAAAGTTTAATCAAACTGAGATGTCGGCCAAAAAGACATAACATACTGCTCTTTGTTCTTGATGTCATGCTCCTGTTTGGCAAGGTTTATGAAATGGACAGAATGGACATGAATTGAATCAAGCAGAACAGCAGGGACATGTGCCTCCCCCTTCCACATCGATCCCAGGGATTGGTGGAAAACACACCTCAAGCAAGAACATATCTTTGTGTGCCTACAACATAGTTGTCATCACAAAGAGCTCAACAGTGCAGATGATCCAAGGCTGCTGATGTGTGGAGGCAGTCACAGACAGTGCCTCATGCAACCTGTCATTTAACTTTACAGACATCTGTTCTCCAGGAACTAACCAACCGGAGGAGCGTGTGCAATGTAGTGTATAGCTATTAGATAATAGAGCAAATGAAATCAGGGATGAGCATAACAATGGCTGACGCTCGTTTTTATTTGTTGATTTTGTTCCCACTCTAATTTTATAGTCTTAACACGTTTTCATTTAAATGTAGGAAAGAGCTGATTTGTTGCTTGTCAACAAAAATTATTCTAAGTGCTGCTAACACCCTGACTACATCTTCATTTCACTCTGACTCATGTATCATGCAATGTGAGTTCATGGAGGACATCCCTGTTTTTTCTGACAGGATCTTCCCTGAGTCACTGCGTTGGTTGCTGGCCACGCAGCAGTACGGCCGCTCCAAGTGGATCATGGGACACATAGCCAAGAAAAACCGTGTGAACATGGAGCTTGACGCAGACAACATCCTCACAGGTAACACTTTGGATACTTTAACCTCCTCCACGGAGAGGATGTTTTCATCTGCATTTATTTGTCTGTTAGTTTGCAGGATACAGGACAACTAAGAGAAGAACCCATTCAAACTGGGGGTGGATCTAAACAAGGGGGTGGATCAAGGATCTTTTTTCATTTTTTCACTCTCATTAACATTTTTTGCTCGATTCCTTAGATAATAATTCATGGCTGGTAATGGAAAAAATCTGATATGCTTAGGGGTTTGTAAAATTGAGTGCAGAACCAAATTAAAATCTGGATCAAGTGAATAGAAGTGTAGCTTCATAATGGACCATTGAACCTTATTGGGCTCATATCCACATTTTTCAATCAACATTTTGATATGATTACTCCAGTGATTGTGTCTTTTATATATCATCTTTGTTGTCAACCCAGCTTCTTTTCTTGTTTTTGGGATAGACGATGTATAGAAGAGTCCCCAGCTGTGCTTTCCCAAATAAACCAGATTGACAAGGTTACATCCGTTTTCTGTCTTGTTGCCATAGTAACGTGTCGCCCCAGAGGCAGCAGTGGGTGGTGAACATCACATTGCAAAACTCGAATGTTCATTAATTTCATTATAGCCCGGGTGGGTGGACACGAGCTGCCAAACAGGGTGTGCAGATGGCAGATGGCTGCAGGTCAGGACCTTTGACCCGGGGTCAACCGTTAGTGTCTGAGCTCAGACGACCTGCCTCAGGCAAAGAGCAGAGGGGATTGTGTCGTGTCAAACGTTATACCACATTGTGTGTTATTACACTTAGACTGTGCTGTTTGGTGTGGTATATTTTTCTTGGCCAACCTTCCTTTACCGTAATTATAAAGGTAAATAAAGTTCTGGGTCCCTGTGTGTCTGAGATCAGTGTAGAACTGAAGCGGGAGGGAAAAGCGAGGGGAGGTGGATGTGACATCGTGAGGATGCACAGTGGCTTCGTACAAACCGTCAAATGAAAGGCTGTTTGAAAGGTAAACAGACAGTTAATTACCCAAGTGCCAGTATTCCTGTAGGCGAAGGGCGGATGGTTCCACGCTGTGCCTTTTTTTTTCTTTTTTTCTCAGGTGACCCTGCTCAGCCGCCGGCTCTACAGGCGAAATGATTATTTAAATACAGCTGCTGCTGTTTTCTCTTCAATTTCAATTTCAATTGTTTGTCAATAGTTTCCATTAACACGGTTCAATTAGCTCTGTGTTCGTACACTTTACAACCAGTAGCCTCTGCCTCAAGCGTGATGAAAGAGTTAAGTGCGTGTGTTTGGTTCAGTCCTTCCCCTGCGTGCATGTGCTCAGCTGGGAGCTTCAGTGTTTGACAATTATTAGCAAAATGATTGATGACAAAACACATAAATAACTTAGTTGATTGCACAGGCGACGAACATCCTCATTAGACTCAGGGAAACACTTGGTGGCAGCAACTTGTCGATTGTGCACGAGGCATTAAGACGCTCCACTGGAGGCGCCACACACACACACACGTCTATGAGCTTGATGAATCCTTCGTTTAGGGAATTATCTTTACTGCACTTCTTTGCAGCACAGCCATCTTTAAGACTCATTGCAAACACTCACATCATAAAACATACAAGGGAAGCGTGCCTCAGCCTCACTGTAAGAATAGTGGCCACAATATCTTAAAGCTTTTGTATTTTTGCCATTGACTTATTGTGTAAATTCATCAGAAGCATCAAATAATTATTTAAAAATAAATCCTGATGTCATTAAACACATAAAGTGTATGTGTTTTTCTCCTATCATACGTTTTATCCATAGTGAACATTTTGGTTGTTATTCTGTCATTGAGTAATTCTGTGACTATTAAATATTAATCCATTGATGTGGAGTCAATCAATATAGAAGAAAAGGGAGAGGAAAGATGGAAAAGGACATTTAAGAAATCAACTCTGACAGTCTTCTTAATACATTAATAACCACCAATATGGCTTTTCTTGTCACAGTGACTGTTAATCGATAAATAAAACTAATAAATAAGGTGCCTGGATTCTTAATTACAGAATCTCTGATCAGACAAGAACAGGTTTGAATTATCTAGAACCTTTTAGTACCCAGACACTGCTGAAGCAGCATTGAGAGAAGTACATCTCCATAGACATTAATAAACTCTGTCTTTGTTTTTATACTCCCTGGCTGTCCCCAGCCCTTACAGCAAACATTAAATATGTCGGGCCCTGTTTGTACTCAGTGCTGAGGAGCATTAGAGGAGGAGATGAGAAACGTTTTCAAGTATTGAGACATGAATAAACACGTGTAACTGTTGATTAGATCATTTTGGGGAGTGAGAGAACAGATTCTCCTGAATCTAGTCGGGGGACTTAGTCAGCGGCTTCCAGTGGAAACCCTGAGTAAGGAAGTCAGAGATGACCTTGAGGCCATGTTGTGAAATGCAGTCACATGACAGAGTCGACATCCACGTACATTATAGGCAGAGGTGTGTGTCGCTGTGGCAACCCCGCACACTGAAACCAAAACATCCACTGTGGGCAGCGCCACATTCACCTGCCGCTCAGGGGGCGGAGCCTGTCAGGAAATGTTCCAGTTCCTCTGTAAACATCGTCACACCTGTCTCACCACACGACAATGTGATGTAACTTTCTCAAGTGGAATTCTCTGTGGTTGCGACATCGTCAGGGGCGTTGTTGTCCTGAATATATTAGTATATATTTTACTTATACAAGATCAAATCTAAAATATTTGTCTCTTAAATTGGACTGAACAGAATATCTTACTTTTCGTAACAATCTATTCTTAATTCTGCCTTGGACTTTTGTGAGCAGCACTTTGTAACTTAGTTTAGATACGAATAGAAAGTGTTTAAAAAAATCCAAATTCTATATATTTTTTTGTAAATTTGTTTTATTTATATATATATATATATAAAAAGGTTAATGTTTAAACTATAAAATATAGACCTCATATACATTTCTTTATCATTTCAACATCTAAAGAGTCATTGTCAATTAAAAAATGTATATACATAAGCTTATATATTATTATTCAGAAAGTTTAAAGAGATCTGAGACCTTGGTAACACATAAATATATATATATATTTATATAAATGAATATATTGAAGGTTTTTTATATTTTCTGAATGCACTGTCTATATATAATAAATATATTATGGGGTTTAAATAAATTAGTAAAGGGGCAGTAAAGATGTGGTGATGCTGCAGATACAATATAGACCAAAAAACACAAATAATGAAGTGAGTAATCGTCCAGAAGGCCGAACAATATGTCCGACATCTCACCAGACTCTTAAATGCTGGCAAACATGTATACTGACATCTGCCTCAAAAGTCTGTGAGATTTATCTGTTTGCTTGTTTTTGTTTTTCAGAACTGCAGAGAGCTCTTCAAAAGAAACCCAAGAAGACGTGCATCGTGAAGATGGTCGGAACAAGAAACCTGTGGAAGAACATCGTCGTGCTCTGCGTCAACTCGTAAGTTTGAGCCCTTAGAAAACTCGTCGGACCTTTCATGTGTCAAGGTGACAACGTGTGTGTGAGCGAGAAAAGCAGTGACTGTGTGTGGCTGTTTGAACACTGTGTGTGTGTGTGGGTGTGTGTGGGTGTAGGGCGAGGCGATGCCAGGCAGCCGAGCCGTTCGGCACAGTACAGTTGCTTCTATTAACCTGGAGGCTCGATACGGCATTGATCAGTGGGCCTCGATGCTTTTGCCCTTCCACATTTTTGCTGCTCCCTCTTTCTATCTCCAGTGGGATCTCGCTCTCTCTCTTTTTCTCCTCTCCTCTTCTGTTCTCTCCATCCGAGACCTCCCCTCCTCTCTCTCCCCTCCTCTCTCCCCTCCTCCTACTCCTCCTCTCTATAGCCCGGCAGTCCCAGCTTTCGCTCTGCCTTTGTGCACCGTGTCCCTGACTCTCGAATCAGCATAAATTTTACATGAGCTGTGTCCTTATGAAGCAGGAGACGAGCAGGAGAAAAGGGCCTGAGTGTTTTCCTGTGTTTTTTATGTGTACACTTGTGGGGTGCGTGCTTTGTGTGTCAGTAAGCCAGTGTTTACAGACGTGCGGTTTTTATGAGATCGGCTATTTCAAGATGAGTGTAAACATCATTTTACCTCCTTCTATTCTCTCTGTATATATCATTTTACTCCTATTTTTCACTGTTCACCCGTTTTCATTTATACCCTCGAACACAGATTATGGATGATGTGGCTCTATTTCCTCCCACTGTCCAGAAATTAAGCTAAAATTTCCCGGGTAGGAACCAGAGTCGTGATCAGGGGATGGAGCCTGCAACGTTTCAACCTATTTTAAGAAACAAAAGAAACATTTACTCAGGATTTTTTAGTTTTGATCCATGTCCCATCCACTAACATCGAGGAGGTGGGGTTTATGATCTATACTATGCCAATCAGCAGGTGGCGATCGATACACTTTGACTTCACTTTTAGGGAGCTGCCATGTTGTGCATCTTTATAAGTTCTGTCATGTGTCTTCTATTTCAGCTGCTGCACTCGCTGATATTTCTATGTCTTGTTCTACTTTTCCCTCCGTGCAGACTGACAGGCTACGGGATCCACCACTGCTTCGCTCGCAGCATGATGGACCCTGAGGCCATGGAGACCACCATGTTCCATAACTTCTATGCAGACTATTACACCATGGCGGGCATCGCGGTGGCGTCCTGCATGGCGCTGTGCCCGGCCGTGGGTCTGATGGGCCGGCGGGGGGGCCTCCTCATGTTCATGATCATCACTGCCCTGGCCTCCCTGCTGCAGCTGGGCCTGCTCAACTGTAAGTACATTATGAATAACACATACTTCCACTTACATGAGGTGATTAGTTATAATAAACAATGTGACTTTGAAAATCATACTCACAATATTTTCACCATAGGACACAAATTGCTCAAAGAAATGGGCTTATATGCTTTCTTGCTGAAAGTTATATAAGAAGATCAATAGCACTTTCATGTCCTTATACTAAATATAAAGCTAGTGCCAGTAGGAGATCGGCTTAGTGTAAAGACGAGAAGCGGAAGGGAAACCGCTGGCCTGGCTCTGTTCAAGATAAAATAAATTCCCCTAGCCTAACCAAAAAATCGGCCCAGCATGGAACTCCCCTTTAAAACACAATTTGCTGCTTTGGCATATAAGCAGCACATTTTATAGATAAGAGAAGTGAGAAGTAAAATGTAAATTAAGCTGTTTTCAGACATGAACTCTGGAGAATGTCCGACCAATTGTATCCGCACATTTCCCAGACTTTCCTTTTCACATACGAAAATCACAGTAGGAGATGGTCCGGGTCAGACGCATTCACAATAAAAAGAAAATCTCCCGAGATGAATTGTGGCATCACGCAGGAGGAAAAAAAGGGCATATTAATGCTGCTGCAGAATTCACAGCACATCAACACTCGGCCCGTCGGCCCTCATCAGCAAAAGCTCTTGAATCTGGGCCTCTCTCAAATTTGACATCTCAGTCGATGTGCTCTCTGTGCGTGGCTCCTCTTTTGCATCCTGTATTCCTCCTTCTGTCAGTTGATTATCCGTCAATGTCAGAAACATCATCAACACACTCGCTCACTCCAGAATAACAATTATATTCTCACATGGGGCTCAATTCTCCATCTTACCATGGGGCTGGCAGGAAAACCTCAGACATTTGGGTTGTCACAGACAGCCCCTCTGGATAACTTCAGTTCAGTGCATGTCTGAAATCACCTTCAGTTTATATTTAGGGGTGGGTTTTAAAAAATGTCGAGATAAACTGCACAGCATTGGTTTATTTATGGGATTTGCCAAAAATGGACTGAATCCAAAAATATGTAAATGTCTCAAAGTTTTATTGCGGCTGTAGTTGCATTTCAAACCCCGTGTTTCCTGCTGTTAAAGCTTCTGCTGGTTGTTGTGGGCTGTAGTTGTTTGTAATGGAGTGGTCAAACACGATTGCAAATTGTCCTTCTAGTCAATGTGTAGCAAAACGTGCTCCAGACGATCACCACGGTCCACAAGTGGGTTTATTCAGTCACGAATGAGCGAGACTTAATGTTTAACCCGAGTCGACACATCAGGGTTATACCCATGTTTCATCATTCCAGGCCAAGTTGTTGTTTTTCTGCTCAACATGTGCACGTCTTTTATTTTTATGATCTCACTGTGTATTAAATGTATTATCTGAGTGCACGTGATGATATTGTTTTATGTTCCTGACTGATAAACATGTGTTGATCTCACTCTTCCAGTGCTGGGGAAGTACAGCGGCCACCTGAACATCGGTAGGACCTATTTTTTTATTTCTGCTTTCTTGTATGTGCTGATCAAATCTGTGGCAAACTGATTAGTAATTGATTAGTCCTGCTTTGATCACTTTTTATCTCCCCGCTATCATATCTACCAGCGGCACAGTCTCTCAGTGTGAAGTGTGAATTGAATCATCGGACACAGTGACTCTTATCTGGATGAGATTTTAGAAAACGTGCTGCATGTGGACATGCTGCAGTATTTCATTATGAGCCCTGCAGACCCGTGGATGGAATCATGACTTACTTTTAACCTATTCATTGATCTCCCTGTGTGTTGAGGAGGGATGGATAGATTTCACATCTTTGCAGAAAGTGGCTTTTAACATTTCAAATCGTTTAAGTTTCTTTGCGTTCATAAAACCGTAATCTTTAACGTTAAAAATCATTAGTCGAGGCTTTTCTCTTCTCCTGTAACATCATGCTTTTCACGAAGCCATTTTTAGGTTTAAATATCATACAATGTACCTTTAAAAGTTAAACTATGCTGTGCTTCTTAGAAAAAAAATTATAGAAAAGGAATAACACTTCCCCCAGCCCTTGTTTATGTGAGATATACATGCACTGTTGTCCTTTTCACTTCACTGCTCAGGGCTCTGACTCTAAATTGCTGTGTGTGTGTGTGTCTCCTGTTTTGTCTGCAGACAGCTCAGGTTCGCTGAATAAGAACTTCTCCATCGCCTTCTCCATCATCGGCATGTTCTCCTCCCACGCAGTCAGCAACCTGAGCATCTTCTTCTGTGCCGAGATCACCCCCACTGTGATCAGGTAAAACCCACAGAAACACTGTGACGGTAACATCGCAGCAGGAGGACGAGTCAATCATTTGTTTATAAAAGCGTGTTACACAAGCTTTATCGTTAGTTGGCTCTTATTTGTGTAGTAAATGTAATTATATAACATCCCTGAGTAACATAGAAATCAGTTATTTTAATGGTTGCCCCTGTTGTTAATGGCGGATATGAAATCATGGATCCGCTGGAAACAACAGACTCGTCACAGTTTGGTGTCACATGTAATCCACATCTTCCCCTGTGAGAATATATGACACAGCACTGGACGTAAGGGGGGGCTGTTCTGGTGACAGTGCGATTAGGGTGCCCCTCTGTGGTGTGTTTGGGGAATGGCAGGAGAGGGAGGACGGGGGGTGCTGCAGCACGCTCTGCTGCTGTTGGATCAAAAAGCAGTGAAACGTCATCAGAACAGCAAAAACCTGGAGCTTCCGTTTTATTTACTGTGAATAATTTAGATGGTAGCTCTGCCCTTTAATGATGTTCTTAGGTATGTGTGATCGTAAACCTTTAATCCCCCCAGCTGACAGCGTTCTCTGTCTCCTCTCAGGGGCGGTGGTGTGGGCCTGGTCCTCGCCAGTGCTGGCTTCGGCATGCTGACTGCACCCATCATGGAGCTCCACAACCAGAAGGGCTATTTCCTCCACCACATCATCTTCGCCTGCTGCACCCTCATCTGCATCATCTGCATTCTCCTGCTGCCAGAGACCCGCTACCAGCCCCTCCCCGAGACCCTGGCCGACGGCGAGTGCTACACTCGACAACCTCTCCTCCCCCCGAGGAAGCCTGGAGAACAGCGCCTCCTGCTGGCACAGTCCGAGAGCAGCAGGGACTACACCAGGGTGCACGACACGCCGCTCCACGAGGCAGCTGCCACCGCAGTGTCCACCATGGACTCCACCGCGTCCTCGGCTGTCGATTTGACGGCTCAGTCGGTCGGAGACATGACGGCCCCCGCGTTCATGGAGGTGCACCCGGTCAAGCCGGAGGTCAAAGACCCCAACGGCCACTCCAGGTCCTCTTTATCCACCGACCCCCTCACGGCACTGGGGAAAGGCAACATCATACTGGCCAGCAAAGAGCACCTGCTGTCTTCCACTCCTCTACACAAAGCACCGTGCGCCACAGACCCGCTCTTAGTCGACGCTGAAGAACCTCCAGCGATCGATCCTGCTGTCGAGCTCTCGTCGGAGTCTGTCATCCTCGAGATGAGCGACACTGGTCCCTCTCCGACCAAAGAGCCAGCCGCTCCCCCGACCCCTTCATCCAACTCGACCCCTCCGCCAGTCCCTCACACTGCGCCCGCCTCCTTAATGGTCTGCACCACGCCCGTCATCGAGCCCCCGCCCAGCTCCATGCTGGAATCCCCAAACCCCCCGATTATTGACAATGACATCGTTGCTCGTCCCGGTGACTCCCCGACTCCAGCCATGCCTGACAGCCTCCCTCCCTCCCCGGCTCCCTCCCCGGCTCCCTCCCCCGTTCCCGTGACAGACTGCACCGTTTCCCCCGACCCTCCGCCCTCCGTTATCACGCACTCTGACATTCCCATCCAGTTAAATTTAGAAGATGAATCTACATCTCCTCCTCCTCCGACTAGAGAATCCCCCTCACCTCCCCCCGTTATGGACTCCCAACCGCCACAGTCGGACTCTACCTCTCCCTGTATTAAGGATTTATCTCCTCGGCCCCCGACTCCCCCTATAGTCAAAATTTCCCCTCCACCCTCTCCACCTCCACCCACTGACTCAGACAATTTGCCCTCAGAGGGAATGTCCACTCCCCCCGTCATAGATGCTGTCAAGACCGCCGAACCGTCTGCCGCCATCCTCCCCGTCACAGACATTGTGCCCACTTCCACTCCGGAATCCCCCGCTGTGACTGTCGCTGACATTGTGCCAGATTCACCTGCTCCCCTCCGCTTAGACTCGCTGACGACTTCCATCACAGATTCAGGCTCCACAGAAGCGACCCCTCCCTCCCTGCTGGACTGCACCGTCTCCTCCCCCATAGACTCTGGTGTCGCCTGCACAGAAAACAACGGTCTCAACGATGTGGCGTCGTCCTGATCCAGCGTCGCGACCGGGAAAACAAAGCTTTATGGTTGCGTCGGGAGGCAGCCCCCCCCAACCCCCCCACCACCACCCTGACGTCACAAGATTACCGGAGGGGAAGGGAGAGCGGCAAGAAGTGTCCTGCTCCACACTTCAGGCGTTTAACGAAGACTGTCTCCGCCTGGAGTTGAGCAGACATGTCTTACTCAGTTGTTGTATGTTTCTCAATGCCCCCCCCCCCCCCCCCCCGACCCGTCACCCCCTTGCCCACCTTCCAGCAATTAGCCAATAAACGAGACCACCAAGTGAGAGAGTGCCAGAGGCTGGCTTGTGACAATGTGACAGTACCTTCTGCTCTTTCTTTCTTTTTGAATGTCACTGGAAATCACCAGCCTATAAACGACTTTGATGTAAAATGAATGGGAAATTACAGTCTGTCGCTTTAAAGAGACTTAACACCTTCAATCACTGCGCTGTGTCGTCGGGACAGTTGAGAGATGCAACGATGCTAACAAAATAAAAAAATATATAAAAAAAAAAAAGGAAAACAAAAAAAAAAAATCTAATCACTGGTACTTTTGCTCAAATAAATTGTTTGACTTATAACTTATTTTTTAAGGATAAAAATATCGCCTTACCTGTGTGGACAAGAAAATCTGAATGTTGCAGTACTTTTTTTGCTGTTCTAGAGAAAAACAATCCAAATTGGAGTGATTTTTTTTTTTCTAAATACAATGCCAAAATTGCCAAAATGACCAAAATTAAATGTAGACATAGTGCCAAAACATTAGTATTGCCACCATATTTTGATAAATACAGGTCATCGCTCCCCTGCCATCGACTGTACGAATCAGATGAACCCAAATGTCAGAAAATACGATTCATTCTGATATTAGTTAAAAAAAACGGATCATGTGAGGAATTAGAACCGAGAGATAAGATTAAAGCTAAAATGCATTCTTCAACACGTGGTTCACATTGTATGAAAAGTGACGTTAGCTTAGGGGGGGGGGGTTCGGGGGGGAAATGACCCATGTTTTGTCGGTCTGAAGAAAACTTATTTTTCAATGAAATTTATGGTATGCAAATGGTTTTATTTGTAAATGTGACAATTGTAAGTAAATGCATAATTAGTCGCTGATATTGATTTGAGTTTTTTTGTTTAGTTTTTTTTACAATTTCAAGTATTATTTTTGAACTATCTCCCATGGCGTGCTCTAATCGTACACGGCTGTACTTCTTCACTCTAACAGTATTCGTGGCACCTCGGTGTGGTGGCACCTCAATATCTGCAGTGGGGACGAAGCATGAAAATTCTCGTGAGCAAAAAACCTAAAGCAAACCGTAAAAGGAAAAAACACACGTACACAAACAGCTCAGTTTGAAACGAAACCCACGGATGACAAAAATGACCCATGTGATTTGGTGACTTGTCGCTTACGTCACTAACCTTCAGCGTGTTTTACTGATCATGTTCTGGTATTAACGTGTGTCCCTGTGTTCATACATTCACATGCAAGTTTACCTTAGCAATGCAATATTTCATACTTTTTAGGGGAAAACAGGTCAAATCCTTATTTACAGATACAACTTGTCATGATTTTTAAATCAAAAGACTCCATGTCCGTATGTGGACGGCTTTATATTTTCACTTTACTACACTACGTGTGTAACATGGTGCGTTTCCACACTTCACACACTGCAGGTTGTAATGAGAAAGTTGTGCGATCACGCATAGACCACTGTTTACAACAATCCTCATCATAATAATAATAATACACTGTACTGTAAAACCTTAGAGCCAACTCAATGATGTCGTGTCATTTCAAATGTGATCAACCTCTCACAGTGAACCATTTATCCGGAGAGTATTGGTGATTTATTGGGGAGCCATTCAGGAGTCAATGATGACACTTAACAGAAGATCTGTTATTGTCAGCTCGTTGCACACGTATAAAAACAAAAAGGAACATATAGGACCTTGACTGAAGTCAGATGTTCCCTTACAAAGGCTACGTATATGTGTGGTATGTAACTGACTGGGCAAACCGGTCTGTGGTTGTTCTTTAAAAACATGCTGCTACGCCTCAAAGCACAAACACCCTGCAATCATGTGATGTCCTATTAGGTGGTGCTCTGCATCTTAAAAAGGGAAAAAATGGAGCTGGATTTCGAATCAGTTGTTTAAATATGAATATTTTTGCGGCACAACCACTTGTAATCTACTTTGAGGGGTTGAACCTTGACTTAATAAGAAACTCTTTCAGCAGAGAGCGGGGCCGAACATTACTTCCAAGTTCTCGTTGTCTGTGAGTGTCGTCCTCTCTGTCTCAGTGTGCGTATTGCAGATAATGAACTGTGTATCTCCCAAACACCCTCATGCTCCACCAAGTGTAAAGACACGACACAGCACAACACAATTATCGGTCCTCTCCGAGGTCGGTTGCTTCCACGTTCACACGGCTCCCCTGCAGCTCTTCCACAGTGTTGATGGGAGCTGTTCCATCCGTCTTAGTAAGCATTTGGTTTGACTTGACGTTTTTTATTAAATGAAGGTAAAAATCTGTGAAAGCGATCCAAACCAGCACCAGCGATGGGTTCGACTGGCAGCCGTCACTGGTGGGAAAGTGGAACAACAGTTAAAATAATGTCTTTGTAAATAGTGAATGTGTGGAAACAGCCAGGTTTGATAGCATGAAAGCTCCTGGATCATGGATGGACTGATGAATTGTTTTGAACTTGGTGAATCAAAGTGTCAGAGACATGAAGTCCCCAGTGTACACATTTCAGGTTTTGCTTCCCTCAACCATGCGACTCCGAATCTCTTGATGGGAGATTTGAATGAATGTAAAAATATAAATAAACACACACACAAAAAAAAACATGGATTGTACCATTTATAATTTCCAATTGTTTGGTTTCATTTTGTGTTTTGTTTTAACAGACATGATGCACTTGTAAATAAGCCATACCGGTTGTTAAAATAAACCACTATTTATTGATCAACTGAACATCAGGGTCTGTCTTCTTTTATAAGCATTTTTTTTTTTTCATGGATTTATTCAATGTTGATCCCAAGAAAAAATAACTTTCAAACATTTCCACGTTTGATTGTAGGCATGTTTCAAAGAGAGAACTTTTTAAAGAACTAAAAAATAAAAGATCTCCTTGAAAGTTGAGGCGTATGTGTTCCTTTGTCATCATGTTATAAATCTATAGGTAGTATCCATCATGTAAGCATTTGAATACTGTTGGCATGCTAATATTATTTGGGTATTGGGTATAAACTACTGTTTATAGGTTCACAAACTTACTTAAGCATATTAGCATGCTGGCCCTAAACAGAGGGGCAGTGTTGTTCAAGTTGTAAATCTAGACTCATCCTCTCAGGATCTGTACAAACTGTTTTGTCAATCTATCACACACGTAGTGAGTGGTTTGTTGGCTCAATGTAGTGGACTGGGCGTCAGGTGGAAATTGTCTGTGGAACAAACCGATAACTCTGCCAAGTGGCTCCGATATCTCGAGGACCTGTCCGATAGAGGGCCCATGTCACAAAACAGTTATAAATAATAAAATAATTTGAGGTTTGTTATCCATGCACCATTTAGGCACATTTCCAATTCATGTTAGAGTTTATTTAAATGTATGTGCTGCAATGTCACAGATCCCGCATGGGGCTTAAAGGGATAGTTCACCCAAAACAAAAATGATCTCATTATCTACTCACCACTTTGCCAATGGAGGGCTGGGTGAAGTGACTATGACCACAAAACACTTGCAGGCAAATCCAATACAATTGAAGTAAATTGGACTCGAAATTGCCTAATTAACCCCGTGTTTTTAACGTGGCTCCAGAGGAGGAGAGCAGAGGACATTTTTCTGAGTCGAATTCGAATCTCGAGGCCTGGTGACACTTGGATGACACCACAGGAGCAGAATGGAGGCATTAGATGTTTTTTTCTCCTGTTTTCTTCTGTGTGAAGACGTGACCACCAGTTACTTCAATTGTATTGGATTTGGCTGTGACGCTGTCTACCCCTGAAACTGCAGAAGTGTTGTGTGGACTCAAACACCTCACCCACCCCTCCATCGGTCTGGGGCTGAGTAGATAATGAGTGGATTTCCTTTTGGGCTGAACTATCCCTTTAACAAGCCGTAATCATCAACCCACGAATCAGGTGAAGAAAACCTTCCCTAAATAGCTTGATTCCAACTCACAGGTGGATTAACCTGGGCCTGTAGCTCATACGTTTCTGTTTGTATCTACATCTGCATGAGCTGTGAAAAACATGGAAACTATAGTTTGGATTAAGATAGCTCCTTTTCAATAGATACCCAACGCCTCAGCCGTGACTTCATCAGCACACGTGGAGCCTTCAGTGTTGCCCTGGCAAACTTTGGTACATCCTTCCATTCGAGAACAGACCAGAAGGCACAGACTCCTCCTGCGTGGAACAGACAGGGGGGGCTGATGTCAGGAGGATGATGCAGCACCATCCTCTCCTCCACTGCATCAAACCTGCTGCGTTCCCATTGGCTGCCGGGGATACAGGAGGGTGGGGGGATTGGGGGGGATGCTGCGCCGGGCATGTGACGTCATCTGACCAGCAGCACGTCCACGTACATGATCGGATCAACACCCGCCTCTGAGACAGAGGAGAGGTGAAGAGCTGGCTCGAGAGAACCACCGCAGAGACAGAGACGGAGAGGCTGAAGGACAAGGACCCGCACACGCAGCTCACCATGAGGGAGATCGTTCACATCCAGGCCGGCCAATGCGGAAACCAGATCGGGGCGAAGGTACAAATATCATCAACTAACTTCATCTAAAGGGAACAACTCAGTCATTTAAATGCGCAGTGCCACACTTGTTATTTCCCAGGGTTTGTTTTCCTCCATGAAAAATGTATAGACTCGAAGTTTGGATCTCTTGGATGAATCAATATATTTTTTTTTTTTGTGGAAAAAAGTGTCAGACAGCTCCAAAACACGTGTGTCTGTGTGAGACGTGTGGCTCAGTGGGGCCGGGCTCTGCTGCGTGATGTCGATTTGTCGCCAAGCAAATGCGCAATAACGAAAAAAAATAAAAAAAGGCCCAAGTGACGCATTTGATCTGTTTTTCCTCTTTGTCTCCTCTTAGTTCTGGGAGGTGATAAGTGATGAGCATGGCATCGACCCAACTGGCTCCTACCAGGGTGACAGCGATCTGCAGCTGGAGAGGATAAATGTCTACTACAACGAGGCATCAGGTAAAAAAAAAAAAAAATAATCACAATTTAAAAAGTTAGTTTGAAATAAATCCGACGTTTGGATTTAAAATATTTGACCACCTCACAAAGCTTTGTTAGCATAACTCATCATGCCTCCACGACCTTCCATCATTACATCAGCTGCACAGGGGAAAGTAGGTCCCACCATGAGTGCAGGGACAAATTAGGACAGTGAACATGCTGAAATCTCTCTCTCTCTCCCTCCCTCTCTCTCTCCCTCTCTCTGTTTCCCCATGTCTCTCGCCCTCCCTCTCCCTCTTGTCTCACTCTCCATAGGGAGTACAGGTATCTGCAGTCTCTCCACCTCTGTCACACCCGGCTATCTGATTTTATTGCTGTGCCATGTTGAAGGTCGCTCCGGATGCATTGTGTGCTGCAGCCGCTGCACATTCAAACAGTCGCAGGGAGCCTGGTGAAAGAGGATATGTGGCCAAAAGCTGTAGCTCCGACAAGTCAGTGCAGATCTAACTGTACCCAGGATTAGGATCAAACATGCATCATCTGCTTTGGCTTAAATAAAAAAACTCCTGCACAGAAAGCAGCTGCATAACCAACACAAACGGCCTGATTCCAGCCGCAGCAGGCATTATTGATCCTTTGTTCCCAATGCATGATGACATCAGTGTCACCTACTGGGTTACAAATGAGCACCCCACCCTTTTCAATTCTCCTTAGAATCAAAGAAGAGACATCTGTATGTTTTTACTACAGGCGGGGGGAGGATGATGAGAAAAGGAGAATAAAAAAGGCGGAGGCAGCTACAGGGGACAATGGAGTCTTGTTTGGACTCTGCAGAGCTCAGCACTTTGAAAGCCTTACTGCTCCAGAATGAGCGGTGCAGCATGCTGCAGCAGTGTGGGTCACAGACAGGGAGGGTGGAGCACAGACTGAGAGGGTGGAGCACAGACAGGGAGGGTGGAGCACAGTGAACTGCAAGAAACTAACAATAAACGGCAGTTTGCAGTTTTTAAATCTCAAGCTTGATAGACAGACTAATTAATTCCTAACCTATTCAACCTGTGCAGTCAAGTTTTTATGAAGTCATTACTAATAGTCATCATCTTGCACTATGCGACTGTTGTTATCTTACTCCACCCTTCCATCCATTACTTCTCCCTATCCCTCTATCCCTCTGATCTTTTGCCATCCAAAGGCAGCAAATATGTCCCGCGTGCCATTCTGGTGGATCTGGAGCCCGGGACCATGGACTCGGTTCGATCCGGCCCGTTCGGACAGCTGTTCAGGCCCGACAACTTTGTCTTTGGTGAGTGGACGATGAACCAAAATGTCACCACTCATCCTGAACCCATTTCACATCCAGAGACGTGCATGTGTGTATATGTCAGCAGCTGCTGTCACTTCCAATAGAGTTTAACCAGAGAGCGGTGCAGAGCGCTGCCTATCCTCAGCACAAAGCCTCTGCAGCTCCTCAACAATGTGCCAGTGGTGCGATGCGTTGTCCGTGTGCAGCCGTGTCAGACTGAGACAGGTCTCGTGGTGACTCAGCGAAAAAAAAAGATAGACTCTGAGAAACTGCTGCAGTGCTGATCACAAATGAGGAGGCGAAAAACTGCATCACATTAAGGCTGCTGGTGATTTCTCCTTTTCCTCAGCAGGAAGCACAAAGAGCAGAGCTAGTTTGAACCGTTTTGATAATATACAAGCAATTAAAGACATGATTATGTGAGGATTCTTCATTAATCTGTCTATTTTTCTTGAATGGTCTATTTATATTATCCAAAATGTTTCAAGTAATGTTCAAACCCAGAGAAATGCTCAAATTTATTCAAGTTTTAATATTGGTGGTCTATTAATTAGATCTGCTTTACCAGTGGCTTTGTCTCACTGTGCTATAACTTCACACACAGTTCGCAAGTCATTAGTTATTTTCCTCCCACTGTTTGTATTGAACAATCTAAAATGGTGCACATTTATTCATTGCCATTTGCTGGGTGACTATATATTACCTCATTCATGAACATGATTTTCAACCTGAGTTTCGTCAGGTAAATAATCTTCTCCCTTTTGATGAAGACAACAACTCCCATGATCCCACCCTGTTTCACAACATCATCAAACTAGGTGTTGTTATTGTTATTGTTATTGAGAGAACCCTAACCTAAAGTTACATATTGTACGTTAAGGAATGCCATTTACCACGTGTTCATATCTATGTCTGTACCTAATTTCATGGTAATGAATACAATGGTCAAACTGGTTCTAGATCACCATAGGATCCATCCTCTGGGAACCATGTACATGTTTTTCCATCAATAAACTAAATAGTAACAACTTATTAACCCTTTGTAAAGTATGTTAACCCATTTTTTTGTCCAACATGATTTGTCTTTAATCGTCCTAACACACAGGTCAAAGTGGAGCAGGAAATAACTGGGCCAAGGGTCACTACACCGAGGGAGCTGAGCTGGTCGACTCGGTCCTGGACGTGGTGAGGAAGGAGTCGGAGAACTGCGACTGCCTGCAGGGCTTCCAGCTCACCCACTCTCTGGGTGGGGGTACAGGCTCGGGGATGGGCACGCTGCTCATCAGCAAGATCCGCGAGGAGTACCCCGACCGCATCATGAACACCTTCAGCGTCATGCCGTCCCCGAAGGTGTCCGACACCGTGGTGGAGCCCTACAACGCCACGCTCTCTGTCCACCAGCTCGTGGAGAACACGGATGAGACCTTCAGCATTGACAATGAGGCCCTGTACGATATTTGCTTCCGCACCCTGAAGCTGACGACACCTACCTACGGAGACCTCAACCATCTAGTGTCAGCCACCATGAGCGGCGTGACCACCTGCCTCCGCTTCCCCGGCCAACTGAACGCTGACCTCCGTAAGTTGGCTGTAAACATGGTACCCTTCCCTCGCTTGCACTTCTTCATGCCGGGCTTTGCGCCTCTCACAAGCCGGGGCAGTCAGCAGTACCGCGCCCTCTCCGTGCCGGAGCTCACGCAACAGATGTTCGACGCCAAGAACATGATGGCGGCCTGTGACCCTCGCCACGGACGCTACCTTACAGTGGCGGCCATCTTCCGCGGGCGCATGTCGATGAAGGAGGTGGACGAGCAAATGCTGAGCGTGCAGAACAAGAACAGCAGCTACTTTGTCGAGTGGATTCCGAACAACGTCAAGACGGCCGTCTGCGACATCCCACCCCGGGGTCTCAAGATGTCCGCCACCTTCATTGGTAACAGCACGGCCATTCAAGAGCTGTTCAGGAGGATCTCCGAGCAGTTCACGGCCATGTTCCGCCGCAAGGCTTTCCTCCACTGGTACACCGGAGAGGGAATGGATGAGATGGAGTTCACCGAGGCCGAAAGCAACATGAATGACCTGGTGTCGGAGTATCAGCAGTACCAGGACGCCACTGCAGACGAGACGGGCGAATATGAAGAAGATGAAATAGAGGATGAAGAGGAAGCCCCCCACGACGTTCGCCACTGATTATCCAAAACACTGACCTGACCTTCTGAGTGAACCACGCCGTTCTAATTGTAGCCGTTGTTGGACAGAGCAGTAATATCATACGAAGCTCGCTATAGAAAGGTTGATGTTCAGAACATGATGAAATATAGCTGAAAACTATGCTGCATAGATTATGGCTTTCACTGATGTTTAAACAAATGCAACTATATAGTTTGTGGTTTTCATGCTTTGCCAGAGTCAAAAAAAGAAGTACAGTCTTGTCCTCAATACAGTTTTGTAACATTTACTTCAACTTGCGTTCACTGTCTCCAATAAAACATCCTGTCAATACCTCATGTCATGTTTTTATTTCATATATTAAAACAAACCGTTACCTTATCCTAAAATAATAACATGGATGGATTTAATTATCAAAGTATTGATAAAAGAACTTTATGGTTTATTTTGAATAAATCCCACAAAAACTGTCCTGGTGCTGTGAATACAAAAATCCTATGCCTGTAAGATTTAAGAAACAATTTTCAAAAATTGTCATCGATAAAGGTTATGTTTTCATCTAGTGAGCAGAATAACATAACAACTACAGGACGGATTACCATGAAACTTGGTGGAAGGATATAGTATAAATCAGGAAAAATACAATTAATATTGCGGTTCTGGAATTTTTCTTTTCACCTTCATAAACGTAAGGACTGTTTCTTAATTTTCGTTGATTTGAATAATTAATCGGTCTCGGTGAAAAAAAATTATCTGTCATGTTGAGGGAACTGACGACACATTAGTTTGTGCAATTTGGTGCGGATCCAAATCAGGAGTTACATTCAAATTACTTATCTATAAAGAAAGTTTATGGAGATTGACGTATTCAGTAGGAAGAAATTATGTCAGGCCTGAGAGCAACACACTGGATATACATTTTTAAAGTAGCAAATGAACGACGCATGATTGTTGTCTTCATTTTAATCAAAGATGTGTAGTATGAACTCACCTATGTTTTATGATTTGTTTTTTTCTATGGACACAATTTCCCTTTATTTCTGCCCCTTTAAAACAGTGAAATCCAACCTCTACGATGTCGGGCAATATCTGAAGTTATGCAACCAGTATAATCATATTATTTAGAATAATCTTTCTGGGTTTGATTTTCATAAAAATGGTGAATACCATCGTGATCTACAGCTTTATCTTTCAGATAGGCCTCAGCCTGAGACACACCCAGGCAACCAGGGAGGAGTCCAGCACCAGTAACAATAAATAAATCTGTAAAATCTGCCGAGAAACCAAACAGCTATGAATCACTCACACAAAACTATGACAGTGACAGGATGAAACTTGCTGATACTGCGCTGGGGCCTCAGACATGAACTCACACACACACACACACACCGCCATTCACACGGAAACTGTCTATTGCTCTAATCCCCGAGGTTTAAATATGTGAAATATATTGAACGTCTTGCCACACCCTTTTCAGAGCTGTCAAGGCAAACACTTTCAATGTTAGAGGTTATAAAAAACATCTGTTTCACAAGCCTGAAGGCTAAAAAGAAAATGGAAAAAAATACTGACTTTTCAAGGAATGTTCCCAAAGGAAAGACAAGATAAATAGAAGTAGTAGAGTGGAGAAAGTAGTTTTTAAACAAGGTAAAAACCGGATGTTATGAGTCCAAACTTTCATATGACACAGATGAACCCTGAGGAGAGACTAATTTATATATCTGCTCAATTGAAGAAAAATAAAAAGATACACACTGCCAGAACTGGAATTTCAAAATCTAACTAAATCATACTTATAGGTAAATAAGGTTAGTAGATAAAAAGGCCACATAAAGTCACAAACCATGTGCTCAGGAGCTGAATCAGAACATTAGTTGTCTAGACCGTTACTCTTCATCTACACGACACTGGTTCTCAGTGCATCCTGATTCATTACTCATTTTTCCTTCTTGAGTTTAAATAGGGTTTCGTAAAGGGAGTGTTGGGCCTTAGCAGAGGATTGAACTCTATTGACTGCACCTTTTAATTAAATGAAACTCATCAAAAGCCGACAAACACACCTTCATGACAGCAAGGTCAAATAAACAGGTTCAATACTATGCACTCCCTGGTATTTGAAGCTGGAGGGAGATTACGTTACCTCCACAAAAGACATGGGAAAGAAAGAACCCACAGAAGTTTGGCACAGGTAAATACAAAGGAGCAATCACTTTCATTAACATTAGAAGACGTTTAGTCCCATTGCGTTATGTAATGCAGCAGTAAAAACTGGTGAAGCCCCAAGCCTTTTTGAAATAGCTTCACATAAACTAAACCTCTGTCAATCTGACACCATACCTCCACCTGTTGATCACGTGACCTAAGTCCGAAAGCTGAGACAGGGGTGGAGCAGGCCCTCAAGCTTTTGTACTCTTGCAGGCAACATGGCAACGGTGCATTCACGAACCTGTTGTATTGGTTTTATGCCTGAAGGCAAAACAGATTAAAAGATAGGATAAGATCGATAGACCAGCCCCCTCATGTCTAAAACCACAAATAGGTATTCTTGCATGGCTCATTGAAATTATTCCCCGCTCTCATCCAGGAGGGAAACCTGAATTTCTACTTCCTTCGTTTACGTTAAGCAAGATTGAATCTGCAACAAAGAAAGCGGTTGTTGAAAAAGACAGAGCAGACTCCCTGTGACATTTGAACCTCACCGACCGAAGCCCTTCTTTAAATGACATAAAAACGGCTTCGGGTTTACGGGGTCAGGAATGGACCTTTAAAGCTGCCGACTCAACAGGGACAGGTATGGTGTTGAGGTATGTAACACAACAAGCCAATGGAGAGAAAGCCCCTCTCTGCACCTGACCCGCAGTGAAAACAAATACAGAGTCCTGGACGACTGAAGACAGTGAAGACACCATATGGAGTTTTGTCCTTCACATGAATTTGATCAGCTGATCACCTTCTTTTATATACCTTTTTTATATTCATATCATATTGTATACTATTATGAATTTATATCTAGCTAACTACATTGATATTATACCAATTAATTGATATGTGCATGTGTGTATAGTGCATACTATTTTTACTCATATTCATATTCATGTACCATACCAGCCTATAGACTTACAAGTCTCTATATGCATATATATATGTATTTCATTGTCTCTTTATACATAAGGTACTAAATATAGTTATGTTATCAACCTGTGCCCCTGCACTTCACTGAAGTACTGCAAAAAATATGGTTGTCTGTAGTGAGACGTATATTATGTACATGTTCTTTGTATTTGTATTCAACTTTATTATTTGTTTCAATATTATTGCACAGTTTATTTTATTGTACAGTTTCACATGTTCTCTTTCACCTCATTCAAGTGAATTTCTCCATCGTGGAGTTAATACAATTTGACTTGCTATTTAATTTGTTGAATGTCAAAAAGGTATTTCAGAAATCAGGAACAGATGGGCCAGTTTCTTTCAATTAGATTTTATTACGTTATGATGTGCAACACTTTCAAAATGAAAACATCCTCACTATAATGCATTTTTAGTGCTGTGCTGTTCTAGAGCAACATCTGCTGTATTCATACAGTTCACTAGTAAAATATTAACTTGATCAAAAACAAAGTTTTGTGCTTGACACTTCCCATCCACAAAGCCAAATGATGTTACCTTAACACACAATAAAAATAAAACAATACAAAAATGATCACACAATATACATTTGTATAAACAAAATGAACAGGCTTGGATAATTTTAAAGCTCCTCGAGAACCCACATTATTCTGTAGAAAATAGAGAGTGCAAGAATAAAAAGGACGATTTCTGTCGAGTACGCTGCATAGCAATAAAAACATCCTCGTCTTGTTCTGGTGAATCAAATCATTCGGACAATCGGGGCTTTGATCCGGCTGCAGGCAGGCTTTTATCAGTTTTATAGTACTCCCAGGAATTCCCAACCCAGGTCTAAGTTACAGTATAACTAAGGCAAACAATCCAAAGGTCAGCAGAGCAGCTAAAGGCATGGCTACAGCTAAAACATTACAAAAAACAAATACACCACACAAAAATATACAACACTCGCAGCAGTGGGTTGCAGCAGTATACTATGTACACAAGTTTTTTTGTCTTATTGACTTTATCAAACATGATCAATTTATCATAATCATTTTCCAGTCCTATATATGTTGTAGTAGCGTCCAGAGAGGAGATCACGAGTTCCATCACTGGTTTACAGACTCTAAAGACGTTTTCTACTCCCTGGGAGACGCACTGTGGCCATTTTTTACGTTCTCCACTTCTTCCAGTTTTCTCTTTAGTTGGGAGA
The DNA here is from genome assembly GCF_947347685.1 of Pleuronectes platessa. Classification (NCBI taxonomy): domain Eukaryota; kingdom Metazoa; phylum Chordata; class Actinopteri; order Pleuronectiformes; family Pleuronectidae; genus Pleuronectes; species Pleuronectes platessa. Next base: position 9,848,900 of record NC_070638.1, read on the forward strand.
TTTAGCCGGAGATTTGCAGGTTGATGAGAGACTATGCAGTGTTTGTCTGACGGGTTTAGTTTAGTTTACTTTGGCCGCTCCCACCCTGAAAGCCTTGCTAGTGTAATTAAAGTAAATACAGTGATTTAATGGCTGTCATTTTGTGCCTGTACTGCCTAGTCCTAGATGTTCCGTTCCCCCTCAGCTAGTCATGTAAATGCCTCTTATAACCTGTTGTTTTCTCCCAGTTCTGCTATAAACCCTACACCAACACTGTATGTATTGTGTAACTGTATGGTAATGACAGACAAGTAGTAAATAACACACCCTATGTGTTCACTAAGTGCAGTAGTGTAGTGGACAAACAGTGCTGTACTTTAGGTAAAGCAGACTTCACTATTCATTAACTAGTTTAACCACAATTTAACAAGTAATTAATCTGTATTACCAGAAGTTTGTTTAATATATTCTAACAAACTGAAATAAGTTTCAGTAGATTAAGAAATATGACATTTGTGGATATGCTAAGCAAATTTTAGCTTTAAGCTCTTGTGTTAGATTCAATATTTCTCTCTGTGACAGTGACTTTCTTATGTTGCACAACCTGTTTCTTGCTCCCTTGTAGCTTGGGTGTGGCCATAGAAACTTGGGTGTGACCAGAGAAATCCTCATTTAATCCTGTAGAGCCGAGTGAACCCATCGTAAAACTCGGAGCCCTCATCTCATAGCCCTGACCTCTGACCTCCAAACCCTGCGCTGTGGAACCCTGTCCCATCTGAGTAAATCCCTGCACAAATTGTCCACCTTGCTGTCCAGCGGCGGACCCGTTCTCCACCAGCATCACCTTCCTGGAGATGGTTCCCTGCGAAAAGCCTTGTGCCACCTGCCCCATGCCTCCATCTACTCCTACCTGCCTGTCAACGAGGACCATACCCTGAGAACCTTGGAGACCACCAACGTGCACCTGCCCCATGCCTCCATTTACTCCTACCTGCCTGTCTACGAGGACCATACCCTGAGAACCTTGGAGACCACCAACCTGCACTTGCCCCATGCCTCCATTTACTCCTACCTGTCTGTCTACGAGGACCATACCCTGAGAACCTTGGAGACCACCAACCTGCACCAGCCCCTGCTGCTGGGCGCCCCCTGCCACAAGCATCATCTGGGGCTGGGACTCAACTACGTACATGGGCGCAGTAGTATAGTACATAGAGGGCTGTTGTATGAGCATGGTCTGACTGGGAATCATTATATTTTCCTGGACTTGCACCGTGGGAACCTGGGCTCTCTCAGTAATTCGCTCCTCCTGGAAGATCGTGGAGGATCCGGTTGCTACATTGGAGGTGTCCACAGTGTTGATATGGACACGGTCCCTGTCCCTGACTGATTCAGTGTGAGTCTGGACGTGCGTGTGGGAGGAGGTGGAGGGCCTGACTGGAGACACTGGTCTTGGTAGGGAGCTGGAAACAACTGCAGTCGCCGATTGGGTCACGATGGTCGATCCTTGACAGATCTCTGCCAGGGTTTTGAATTTAGACCCCAGGTCATCGAGGAAGGCGAGATCATTATCGTTCTCGAGAAGACTGCAGCAACCTACAGAGCCCGCCAGAGAGTCCTTACCCTCATAGTCATAGACCAGCAGTCCATCCTTCTGCTGGGACTCTTGTGTGGCATGGTTTGATTTCTGCAAACAGAACCGGCATATGTGAATTAGACTTGAATAACAAGCTTCTGCCATAATGAAAAAATACATTTCATCATCCAATTGACAAATTCGACCCTATCTCAATGAATAATACACCCATTAAACGTCAATCAATTAAACGTGAATGTACTCACATTTGTATAGTACTCTTGCAGGTAGTGTTCAGACAGAGCCATCCCATCAAAGGCCCCGCCTCCGTATCCAGAGAACTCCGCCCCCATCCCGGCACCAAGATGCTGTGCCTCCGATTGCCCGGCGATGTATTTGTAACTGTTGTACCTGTGCAATTCGTCTGTTGTCAATGTATTCATGCCACCGCCATATCCTGCTCCTCCAACCAGTCCTCCTCCGGATTCATTGTAATTTGTCAGGAACCCTCCTGCCTCATACGCGCTGACGTTCTTGATGTCCACGCAGCCATTGTCGACTTCCATCGGGACCCGTAGAAGAGGAACCTCCTGGAAGAATGATGTGAGATTCCATCAGAGATTCAGCGTTTATAGAAGACCAGTGCAGTGCCTGTTCTAAACCCGCCTGTTTGCTTCCCCTTTTGGTAACACTGTTTTCTTTTTGAGACTGTAAAACTGATCTGAATTAATTGAGCTGTGGCAAGTTAAGACCGGCTGCTGCAATCAATCCACAGAACACTGAAGCCGTGCCAACGCTGCCGCCAACAGCTGTTCACCTGTATAAAGATCGGTGAAGCTCGACTGCAGTACGCTGAACCCCGAACTGGAGAATGTTGTCATGAGGTCCTTCAGAACACACATGCAAAGTGTGAAGCCGATAAGATAACGGTTCTTGAGATGTGAGTTGCACGTACAAACATATTTCTGGAATTATTAAATAGATACATGTTTTCTGAGCTAAATATATGAAAACCATTCCATAAAATACATCCGCTGCCCTGGTCAAAGTACCTTGTCTTCTCCCTGTCCCTCGGTGTGAAATGGCATCAGCTGCGGTTTGCTGTCGTATGGAAGTGGCTTGAAATCTCCTTTAAGTGGAGCACCCCCACACAGGCAGAACAACAGCAGAAGCGGCAACACTGCAAAAATACACAACACAACAGAATAAACTGTTAAGACAGTACACAGATCCCATCAAAAAAAAAAAATAATCACTCTCATTCAAGAACAGATGCTGGAGCCATTTGTATCTCGCTCACTCATACAGCAAATCTCTCTCAACATGCCAGGACACGTCAGGTGAAACAAACTTGCACTGGAAGGCTGCGGTTTGTGATCAAAGTGCACATTCAGAGACAAAAGAAGAAAGAGGACTAGTGAGTTGACTCACGCAGCAGCAGCAGCAGGCCCAGGAGCAGAAGCAGGATCCCTCCAGCTCCTAAACTGACTTTCTTCTCCTTGAGCGGACTGCACACTTTTTGGTCCTCCTCGCACCTACACACGGTTACATCTATGATCTGAACCTCATCGCACATTTTCCCTTGCTGGTCCCTGACCTCCACGGTCACTTGGTGGACGCCTGGCCACAAGTCGGCGTTGTCTCTGAGAATCGATGTAGTAGCTGGAAAAGGATTGAGAGCATATTTATATTACAGATAAGTTTGACATTCTTTACTCAGGCATTACAAACGCGGGCTGGAACCCTTTCATGGCAGACTGAGCTTTGCAGGAGAGGTGTGGCAGATGGTTACTATAATTGGTGTGACCCAGTAATCCATGCCAGAAATAAAAAATGCTGAATGCAGTGCAGTGTGTGTGGAAAGGCCAAATGGAGTGTGGTGTATTAAAAAGTATTTCCAGATAGGTAAAAAAAGTTTTAAAACAAACTGACATAAAGACATAAAATAAAAACTTTTTTCTGTTTGATAATCCCACAACTTGAGGGAAAGGTAACATTGTGCAGGTGAGTTTGCTGTGAGCTGCGCTGGGTTAGGCTCAATGCGGTTGGCAGTGCACAAGGCAAATTACAGAGAGGAGGACTACAAAACTAACAAACATTACAACATGGCGGGACACCGGAGTCTAGATAATTACCGGGAAGCACTGATGAACAACATAAACAATGTAAACATGTTTTTATGGAACAAATCTAGACAACTTGAAACGACCGAAATAAAAAGTAAAGACTAGATCTGAATGCAGAATTTGTTCATAAACACAAAGCCCATTTGAACGGTGATTTGCTGCCACAGAAATGAGCACCAACTTCCCTCTTCACATGCTCTCACCATTAAAATGCTCCACTGTCCATTTCTCATTGTCCTTCTGCCCGTTCACGGTGAACTCGAACGGCGCTGAATTGGGGAAATCGTCCTCGTCCACGGCTGTGGCGTAGATGACGCTCTCCTCCAGGCACATGGTGTGAGCGGTTGTCGTCAGCTTTGGGCAGTGGTCATTGAAGTCCTCCACCTGAATGGCTATGGTTCCTGTGGCTGTTTTGGAGGGATTATCTGGAAGAAAGGGATAAGAGAAAACGATATTAGTGTTAACCTACCGATCACCATATACAGTACGTCCATGTGGGAATAAATTTACAGAACCAACCGTCGGTAGAAGCTATTATTTCAGCATAATATGTTCCATTGACCAAGAATTTGGACTCTCTGTCAGGTAGTTTATTCAGCCTGATATCTCCCGTCTCTGAATCAACGATCAACCAGTTGCCTTGATCGCGCAATTTACTATATCTGAAAGTGTACAAACACACATAAATCCAGAGACACAAAGAGAGAGAGATACTGTGTAAATGCAACTTTCTTTCACTACTGTGAGGTTGTACCGGACGTTGGTGGCTGTCAGCAGTGTGTCACTGTCGATAGCGGCGTAGTTGGTGAGGATGTTCTTGAGGTTGATGGAGGATTTGTCCTCGGAGATGGTCACCACTTTCACACCCGGCTGAAAACGGGGCCCTTCTTTTTGATTGACCACGTTGATTTTGACAGGGTAGGATTTTGCGATGACGGATGAGCCTGATGAGCCTGATGATCCTGATGATCCTGATGATCCTGATGATCCTGATGACGAACTGCCACCACCAAAATTGTACTGCGCTTTGTTGGAGACGGCCACACCCAAGTTGAGGGCCTTTAGTTCCTCATAGTCCAGCGCCTGTAGAAACAAGGATAAAGCACATGATTAGCTTTAATAAAACAAGTTACTCGGATGACGGAGACACGCTCCTCATTATAACTGTATACAGTGATATCCCAGCAAAATAAGCTCTTATTTTGTGAACTTGCTTTAAAAAATCTGAAATATTGAGCAGCTTCGTATCGATGAGTGTGTGCAATATCATAAGAATAAAATCTGGATCTGGGGGATTTCAATGTGTCTTTCTAGAAGTTTGGGCTGCTGTATAATCACAAATAGAAAGTGTGAGGAACCTGTCACTACCACCGATGTGGAGCCTTGTTTTTAGTTTAAAAGGGACCTTGGACCTTGGCGGAGGTATTCGCTCTACTGAGTGCGATTCTAGTTTTTACCTTGTTAACCATGATGACTCCCTCGTTGGTCTTGGCATCAGTATGGATACTGAAATAGCCTCCCTCGTTCCCTGAAACGATTTCATAGACAGCGTCCCAGTTCTCAGTGTTAATCATGTCCATGTCCATGGATTGAATCCTCATCACCTCCGTGTTGATGGTGTTCTCCGACACGCTCCCTTCATACTGCAAAATAAAATCCAGATCAACCGTTACTGTCAAGCGCAGATGAGTATAAACTGAAAAACTGATCGGAGAGGGGGGGGGGGGGGGGGGGGGGGGGGGGAATATGCTGTCGCACCCACCATTTCTTTCTCCAAGGTCGGCACATTGTCATTTATGTCCAGAACTTTTATGTTAACTACTCCGCCTCCTGAGTTTCCAGACCGCCCATCCATGTCAACGACTTTGACGGCCAAGCTGTAGGAATCTTTGAGCTGAAAGAAAAATCCAAGTCAAAACTTGTTGATGAACATGAAAATTATTCTGCCTTTGTATTTGGTTAAATATTGTAAATATAATTGACTGTGATCCAACAGGGAATTTGGTTTATGGAGGAAAAATAGATAATTTCTATTTCGTGTGGTGATGCTAATTAACTGTATCCGTGCATATAAAGGTCTGATTCGTCAAAATAAGGGTTAGGGTTAGGGTTAGGGTTACACCATAAATATATGTATTTATGGTGTAAAATCCCCCATGTGAGAATCCATCAGAAAAGGGTCTGGAAAATTCAATCACAGAGAATGTTGAGTTGCGCTTCTAGAACGGGAAAAATGCAAAGCTGAACTGAACAAAATAAAATGAATATAAATATCTCAGGATGAAAAAGGGGAGGAGCCATAGACGCCGATCAAGATGTCAGGGACATTTGAGAGCTTTTGGTGAGAGGAACTGTCGAAGATCTGCCTCCTGCATACTCTGCATTTTCCATGTTTTTCCTTCATGTGTGAAACGAATCGGACTTGAGTGATATGAGCTGTTAGCTGTCAAAATCGAGCTGAGGGGTCAGTGAAGGGCCTCACCTCCCTATCCAGAGTGGTCTGTTGCACCATGATGTCTCCAGTTTGAGAGTTGATGGAGAACATCCCATCCTTGTTACTCTCCTGGTCAATGCTGTAGAAGAGTTTTGTGTGGTCTGTGCCCGCTTGATCGCCATCAGTAGCAATCACTCTCATGACAATAGTACCTAGAGGTGAAAGAAATAATTGAGTACAGATAAAAAATACCTTTGCTTTTCGGAACCATCTCACTGTGGAGCGTCTTTAAATACCTGCTGCACAGGATTCATTGACAGATCCGACCTGCCCAATCTTAACTACTGGAGAGCAGTCATTCTCATCGACGACAGTGATAGTAATGTTGATGTCGCTCTCAGCGATGTCACCGTTTTGGAATTTGGCCACACCTTGTAACTACAACGAAAGAAAGCACAATTATTTGACCATGTACTCACTGTACACCTTGAGCTGTCAGTGCTTTATATGATACAAACAGGATTTGTGAGAGCACTCACTCGATAGATGTCGATTTCCTCTCGGTCCAGAACGGAATGGACTCTAACATAACCAGTTGAAGAGTCGACAGAAAATCTTCCGATAGGTGGTTGGTCGACACCAGGCCCTTTTAAGAAATAATATATCGTATGGTTGTATGATTTATCCGAGCGAATCTGAAACACAAATACAGAAACACAATGAATCCACACGATCTGGACAAAAGTTCAAAGACAGTTTATTATTAGGTTATATTTTCAATGGTGTTGGTTCGTCAGCAGGAATACACAAGAACTGCTGAACCGACTTCACTGACATTTTGTGGAAGGGTGTGGCATGACCTAAAAATATCTATGATATCTTTATGTATGTAGCTCTTCACGCAACATTGTTACGAAGTGCTTCATGAATATAAATACACCCATTACATTTTTGAGCGGGTCTGGAAAAACGGGCAGATCCAGAGAGTTCAAAGATTGTGAAAGACTATTTCTTTAACAAGTCGAGATGGGGTGTTAGCCTTGGAGGAGGTATAATCTCCAAACATCCTTTACTGTAAGTTTAAATTCTAAAAATAAAAGTAAATTGTCTAAATGTATGCAACTTAATTTCAAATTATTGTCATTTGGACGATGAAGCATGTGAAAAAATGTTTGTTTGTAGTTATCTAAAGTTTGGCATACAAAGTGTTTTTGCTTGGATGAGAGCAACCTCAAACAAATCATTACGATCTGTTGGCAACAAACATCATTTAATTAAATCCATCGATCACAGCATCAGATCCTAAAACCTGAAGTTATAGCCAGCTGAGATATAAGATCAAAACAAACAGAGGTGTGTCTATGTGTGTGTGTGTGTGTGTGTGTGTGTGTGTGTGTGTGTGTGTGTGTGTGTGTGTGTGTGAACATCTGAACAAGGATCAGGACCTGTTCTCACACAAACTCAAGCTTTCAGAAATCCAGCGATAAAATCAACGATCACCCACATTAAACACACAACAGGTGTGTGCATGAATGTTGAGCTGTATCTACTATTATCTGTTTTTGAATGATTGTAAAAGAGGAAGTTGGCTACACACTCTGGCGATAGACGGAAGGCTGGTGTAGTCGTGGTTTTCCTTCAGCTGTCTGGGGGCGACGATCCATTCTCTTCTCTGTCTTTGTAACATGGGTCCATTTCCTTCTGCTGCCCCAGGATCCAGCTGCAGGTAAACAAAGAGCAAGGAGAAGGTTTCGCTGTTATTAATGTGTAAGGACACTCATTCATGTGACACATTGTTGAGTCACACACGTATGGCATATGTTGCCTCCGCCAAGGCATTTGTTTGCCTGTCTGCCTGTTAGCAGTGTTACACAACAACGCCTGGAATGTTTTTGGAAGAATGTGGTGTGGGTCACAGAGGAACTTCTTCAATGTTAGTGCAGGGTCAGCAATTTTCTCTTTACAGATTCGCTCTCTGGTATTTGAATTTGTATTAAGAAGGAGGAACTTCAAATCTGTATTACATTTCCCAGGAAAAAATTGAGTGAATCTTACAAATTAAATCTATGAGTGTGTGAAATTTAGTGCGGCTTGATTGAACTGAACTACACTATTGGGCCTTGACAAAGGTGTGTGCTCTACTGAGTAACAACATACACGGATAGATAGATAGATAGATAGATAGATAGATAGATAGATAGATAGATAGATAGATAGATAGACAGAGAGAAAGAGAGACAGACAGGCCGACAGACAGACAGACAGACAGACAGACAGACAGACAGATAGATAGATAGATAGATAGATAGATAGATAGATAGACAGAGAGAAAGAGAGACAGACAGACAGACAGACAGACAGACAGACAGACAGACAGATAGATAGATAGACAGAGAGACAGAGAGACAGACAGGCCGACAGACAGGCAGACCGATACACAGACAAACAGACAGACGGATAAAGAGATAGACAGATAGATCTCAGGCCCACACTGTGGTTTCAGATTTTTTTTTTTTTTACATATATGTTAAAAACAACCAATAATTATTATACTTCCGATTAAAAAACCCACTTTTAATTAAGTGTTAAATAAATGAACAGTCGCCATTCCTCTTGTTTAAATTGCATTTTGAATGTGAACATTCTTTTCATCAATATTTAATCACCACCACATTAAAAATGCATTGCAATTATCTGGAAGCTGAAAACTTCCTCTATAACCTGAGTTCAACTATTGGACACTTCTGAGTGTTGGACTCGACAATGGCTCCGTGGCTGGAAGAGTTCTTTTATTCAAGCTGTGTAAAGAGGAAATAAAGGCAGATCTGTGCGCCCCCCCTCCACCGCACAATTGACAGTAAACATGGAGGCTGCGCATTAACTTTCTTTCCTCGCTGCCCGTAAACTCGATGGTTTGGTTTCGCCTGCACGGAGACGCGCGTGAGGTCACAGGAGAGGAGCCACACCTGCTTTTACTCTTATTCTCACCGATCACGAACATACGTGTAACATGTGGGGGGGTCGCGGACTCACCGTCAAGAAGAACAGCAGCAGGGTCAGAACGCAGCACCTCAGCAGCGGAGCCATCGACTTGTTGGACAAATGGACACTTGTTGAATCCGAACCCAGTCCTATTCACTGTCGGTGTGTGTGTCTCTCTCGCTCTCTCTCTCTTTGTGTGTGTGTGTGTATAGCTGGCTCAGTGCAGCCTTCGACCCGGGCGCAGCAGTGCAGGAAGAGGTGTTACAGAGGAGGCGGCTCCTCCCTGGGTTTGATTGCTCACAGGCTCCTGCTGATAACAGGAGGAGGAGGAGGAGAAGGAGGAGGAGGCGGAGGAGGAGGGAGGTGGTTGTTGTGTCCACTTTCTGCATAGTTGTGATGTTTGTGTGTGTGTGTGTGTGTGCGGTCTATTGTCTACAGCCTGGGAGAAAGAAAGGGAGACTAAACTGAAGAGAAAATCCAACCGGCATGCTTTTTAAATTACTGTCAAATATTCTGATTCTGTTAATATGAATTATTTTGGATACAAATCTATCTATCTATCTATCTATCTATCTATCTTAACACTAAATATATGGTTTTTATAATATATACAGCATGAATTATATGGTATTGCATGTTGTTTAGTATACTATGGTGACATTATACTTATTTTTATATATATATATATATATATATATATATATATTGGTTATTGTACAATAAGCAAAGAACTTCCGTACATTCTGAAGTACTCCTAACAGTAGGAATAAAATATTTGAAAAAAATACAATAATTCAAGAAAACAGACTACTCTGGCTTTTTATAAAAAATGTCTTTTAAGAAGGGATAAAAGTATGCCAGCCTCCTTTCCCCAGGCAGGTCTTTCGAAGGCTTTGTGGCCCTGACTCAAAGGCCTGTCTCCTTCAGTCATTACCCGGAACTCTGGAACAGAGAGAAATGGCCTTTGCCCGACGATCTGGATCTACGCAATGTTCATATGAGATTAAAGGGTTAAAAAATACAACCAGGAACCAGGTCATGATTTGCTGTGAAGTTTAAACAGGGAGCCAGTGTAGCGTGGCTGAAACAGGTGTTATAAACAGGTGGTTGAACCTTTTAGTTCCAAAAAACAAGAAGATATTATTTAGATTTTGGATATGTGGGATTTAATCCACCATGTATGATTGTAATGTTCAGTCCCTTGCATCGGAGCCCCTTTGCGAAGCAGCTCTCTCACTCGTCTGCAAAACTTCTCCTTCACCTGTGAAATTCCCAAAGTACACCTCAGTTTCTGTGTTTGCCACTTTGAAACATTCAGCTGCACACTGGACTGGAGTGTGTGCATCCACACACAGTGTGTGAGGATATTTTGGAAAGGGAGGACATGTTTGCCGGTTCTCACTTTTTTTCAAAGGGCTGTTTGAGGGTTGGACCAGGATCAGAATTAGGTTTAGGTTATGTGAACGTGTGATTAGGGTCTTGGTTAGGGTTAGACATTAAGTTGTGACAGTTAAGGTTACAGTGAGTGGCTATATGGAATGCACCGTGTGTGTGTGTGTGTGTGTGTGTCTGTGTTGCATGCAGGCGATTCTGAGTTAATTTTACAGATACACAGAAGGAAATAAACAGGATAAGAAAAAGTTGCATGTTTGGGTACACTGGCCTGGAGTGTGTGCATGTACAACTGAGCGTGTGTGTTTGTGTGTGTGTGTGCGCAACTTTCTATAACAGAAACACACACAAGAACAAGATAAAGAAAAAGAAGCCCGGGCAACATCCGCAAAACTTTCACTCCCATGGCCAAAGGTGTGTCGGAGCTGAAACACGGTAACAGTTCAATCCGACGTGATTGGGTAATTTGTTTCTAGAGAGGAATTATGTGCACGCCTAAATTTTTTACTACACATGTGGCACATGGTAGAAAAGCTGCTTTTGTTCAGCAGTGACTAAGTGGCTTTGTGAGTAAGGTGTCTGGGCGGTTTCGATTGAGACCTTATCATGCCTGACGAATGATATACATGTGTGTAAAAGAGACAGACAGGGAGAAAGAAATGATTCCACCTGTATCTGTGGTCACATCTGTTCAGTGAGTTTGGCATATTGATGAAAATGCTCCAAAAAGCTTCAGAGCTTTATTCTGAAATGCAGCAGATTGAGAGTGGTATGAAATTGGACTGAGGCCCCGCAGTCATGTTGGAGGATATGAAAAGGCCTCACAAACTGTTTAACACTCATCTACAGTACATTTGTAAGGCTTATTGCACCCATTAAATAGTAGTCCATAATACCATTAAGTACACACCAATAATAACTAGCTGTTGCTCACAGTAAAACTTGTCTCACCGAAAAAACAAACCCTGGTACATGTTGTGAGTGCCCCACCCTTCCTCTCATCTGGCACCCATCCAAAGGGAGTGGAGCAAGTTGGGCGGAGGAGCCGCTTCAGGTGGAATCGGAACACTTTCCCGCCTGAGGCCTCGTCGCTGTGTTTGTGCCATCTTCTAAACCCTTTTCAAATGGGTCACATGGAAACATCTGTTATTCTTAGTCACATCTGGTCGGAACGCCTCACGTTGATGACGTCACGCAGACGGTTTGTTTCGGATCAGGTTTCCTAACAGCAAGTCGACACACCTGCATTACCTTGGACACCCGGACAATGAAAACACGTTACAGACGAAACGATGAAGTCACACTGCAATGACATCAAAGACTGGAAGAGAAATGAATCATCTTCAGTTTACTTTAGAACTCCACTGTTCAGCAGAAATACAATGTTATAACACATTTCTGATGTGACTAGTTTTCCCACAGTGTCAGTGAGGGAGGGAGAGGTCAAGTATAGTGTGATGAATACAATACCTCAGAACATAATGGGTTTTTTCCATTCCAATGTGTACTTATTCTGTGTACTCTGTACACACACAGTAGTCTGAGGGCAAATAGGCTTCTCTTTCTAGCTGGGGAGGTTATTTTGCTGAGTCTGTCTTGCATTCAGTGTCGGGACTGCTTTCCCCTTTCATCACGTCCACGCCCAAGACTCAGACGTCTTCCTGACATTTTTCTCACTTTTCCTGTTGCAGGCTCACTTCCCAATCGCACCACTGAACAACAAGGCCCGCTCCCTCCATTACACAAGACCCCCCCCCTTTTAAAGGACACACGGCCCCAGTGACATTGGCTCTGGCCACATTTATCAGCAGTTTATAGAGATAGTGAGCTCTGTCCTGTGCGAGAGGAGCCTCCCCCACTCCAGGCTTCGCAAAGCTCACATTCCTGTGGAGTTTAACCAAGTTCTCTTCCTCCTAAACGCCTCAGAGGAGAAAGGAGGGGCCTGCTGGGGTCAAGTTCCGTGTAGACCTGGACGAGGGTTCTCGGACCAGATACTCTTGAAAAACAGGCAAACCAACAAGTAAATAACCAGAGGGGGGGAACGGAGTCAAGAGAATCCTGCTCATGAGGCCGAGCCCCACATTTGAAGAGCACCTGCTCGAACCTTAACAGAACGATGATCGCCTGAACACTGAAGACTTCTTCCTCGCACTTTCCACAGGCATCTGCATCTCATACTGTGCAGCTATAACTCAGCCATGGGAGATTTCATGGTGTCTGGTTTTGGTTCTGGAAGCTCTTGCAAGTCTAAAATTGATCACAGTCAGTTGAGTGTTGCAGAAGAGCTGGACAATGTTTCCCCCTGCTGGCAGAAAACACACCGACAAACACCCACACACACACGCACACACTTGTACACTTGCAGGGGTTGGAGGTGTTCAGTATCAGCACAACAGCAGCCACTGACAGTGCGTACAGCCCAAAGGTGGAGTAGCTGTGGCTCTTCCAGAGTCTGGGTGGGGCAGCCGAGGTGTGTCCCTGCTTTGAGTCACCGAGCCAGCGACAGTCTCACGCAGATCACAAGGTGCACGGACCGGAGCTTTCACTTATTGGGGTTTTCTGCGGCCAAGCCAACACATCATCTGTCACCCTCTGTCTGTGCGCCGAGTCCGGCTTCCTGCTCCGGACATTACACCGTCGGGAGATCCGGGGGGAATTTTAAAAAAAAAAAATGGCTAAAGTTCTGTTATTCACCTTGTGCGTAACGCTGGTGAGTAGCTTTAACTTTCTTTTATTGGGACAATTGTAACAGTGTTGTGGTTTTTGTAAACTGGACAAAGGAAACAGTGTGTTTACTTGCGGTGGAACTGACACTTTGAGTTGATACAAAGTAAGTTTGAAACGCGGACGTGAAAGTAACTGGAAGCGCCTGTTCTCCAGATCCTGCCCCGGGTGGAGTCGTGTTTCATCCCGAGGTTCCTCTCCGTGGAGGTGCCGCAAGCTATTCCGCGTGAATATGAAATCACCAGAGGTACTTTGAATGATTATCGGTGATCGGTCAGTTGGAAACCGCTGCACTGACTTATTGTTTCCGTTTTTTGTTTGTTTTGCTTATTGTTTCTTTCCCCGGTGTTTTTTTTTTTTTACAGTCGACGTCTCAAACTGCGACGGGAGCTCCGTGCGGCTCACTGTGACGGACCCGAGTTTCACGGTGATGTCGAGCGGGGCGATAGTGGCTTCCACGGCCGTGTACGTGGGGGGGAGCGGGCGGACATTTTCTGTGCGGGCCCGGGACGACGCGGGGCCGGGAAGTGAGATGGAAGTTCACCTTGTAGCCAGCACTCCGGCATGGAGACCGGTAAGGGCCGCGCAGGGAGATTAACCTGACTATTATACCTGCTTTACGTGGAGCCCAGCAGTAATGGACCCCTGTTGTTAACTTCCTCTGTTTTCATTGCATTCTTCTTTTCACAGTCACCAAAGAAAAGCCAGGACTTCCTGAAACGCTCCAAGAGAAGGTGGGGGCCCGCCCCCTTCAATATACTAGAGAATGACCATGCGCCCTTTCCCAAAGACATAGATACGGTAATATTCCCGTTGACAACACAACTTCACACTACATGTCTGAACTTGCAACACAGTCCACATATTCCCACTTTTGCTTTTGCTTTTACAAAGTTCTTTTACTTTTTATTTGTCAGCCAGATTACGCAAAAAACTACCCAACAGATTCCCACCGAAATTTGTTTAATTACGGAAGCGTAATAAGGTGTGGAATAACCTCATCGTTATTGTATCCCACACCTTTTAATTACGTGACTTTCTGCAGACTGTATGCAGTGCTTAAAGTGTTTGTTTGTTTGTTTTTTTGTCAGCAGAATTACGCGAAAAAAACTGCTAAACCAATTTCCAAATTACTTAGTGCAGGAACGGGCCCGACCCCAGAAAGAATGCATTACATTGTAGTGCAGATACGAATCAAGGAGCGTATCTAGGAAAACTTTAACTTTTTAAAGTTTTACGATAAATAAATTTGCTTTTCTTTCCGCTATAAAGGATATATGGTCTGTATTTATATAGTGCTTAACAGTGCAAGTCTTATTCATCCATTCACGCACACATTCATACAGCTCTTTCTCTATGACTCCATTCATGCACTGTCAGGGGTAATTTAGTGTTCAATGTCTTGCTGGAGGATCCGGGGATCAAACCACTGACCTTCTGTTCAGTGGACAATCCTCTCTACCTCCTGAGCCGGAGCAAAAGGAAACAATTGTATTGTGTTGTTGGTGGAAGAATGCGCCGGTTTGAATTAGATCATTTTCCACATGTTCCTCCATTCCCTTCCTTTTCACCATTATCTATGATTTGTTGTTTACTGGAACGTGTCTGGATTGATGTGGTTTCTGTTGCAGGTTGCGTCCGATTCTGCAGCCAAACAGGACGTGTACTACACCATCAGCGGACCCGGTGTCGAACTCAACCCATTCGGCGTGTTCTCCCTGGACAGAGACACTGGGATGTTGAGGGTGCACAAAGCAGTTGATCGTGAGAAGTTCCCAACATTTACAGTGAGTCAGAGATATTCTAATTATTAATAATTGTTTGGTCTGTAAAATGTCTAAATATCCATGATTACAATCTAAGACTTAAAGAGGTGTCATGGTCCAAACAACTGCATACATTTTTTTTTAGGTGGGTATAGTTAAATTTGTCACTATTGTCTGAAGCGACTCTTCGATAAGGAAAATAGTGGTTAATCTCCGATGAAATGAGTAATTCGAGTTTAGACAACTTAATGTTTATTACTGTATTGATTCATCCCTCATGTGGCCATCTTTGGAAATACATGAAACCAAGTGACATTCTTTGCATGTCTCCATTTCTGAACTTGAATCTTATATGTATTTTTTTCACAGTTGAGGACCAGAGTTTTCAGCAAAGCGACCCATAAGGAGACAGACCTTTTCTTCGACATCAAAGTAATTGTGGACGATAAGAATGACAATGCTCCGCAATTCGATTCCCCCCTGATGTTCACCGTGCTCGAGCAAAGCAAACCAGGTGAGGCCCATGGAATGTACACCAGATGTTCTGATGCGTGGATGACCTCAGTGGGGATGACGATAAACTAGATGACTTGTGTTTGAACTCACAGGGACAGTGGTGGGGAAGGTGAACGCTTCAGACAAAGACGAACCAGGCTCCCTCCATGTAAAGATCAAGTATTCTCTCAAGAATGGATTAGACCTGTTCGCCATTAACCCGGTTACCGGTGTCATCACCACAGTAACCAACACCCTGGACAGAGAGGTGAGCTTTTAATCATTTACACAGGAAGTCAACACTCCCATCTGCATGCCGAAGTGTCCTTGGCAAGATACTGAATCCCTGAATGGCCCCTCATGAATGTTGAGTGTACTAATTTTAAGTCGCTTTGGACAAAAGCGTCAGCCAAATGACATGTGATGGTAATGTAATGTAACACAGAAATGAGATGCTTTGGACTGCTCTCTTGCATTCCTTTGGCACGTCATTTATCTTTCTCTCATATCATATTGTCACCTTCCTATTAAGGTCAAAGACAAGCATTTGGTGACAGTGGAAATCAGAGATATGCAGGGTGCAGTCACAGGGCTGTTCAATACGGCAACAGCAACAATTGCTGTGGGGGATATCAACGACAACCCGCCGACCTTCACAAAAGCCGCTGTAAGTGCTTCTCTTGAATCACATGTTGAATCACATGTCGAATGAAACACGCCAGGTGTTTTGAACTTGTTATTGCTAAAAGATTGTTTATCTGATTTAAGAATCATGGAATTTTTCTTCCCCCCCCCCCCATAGTACACAGCCAGTGTCGAAGAAAATGTACAAGATAAACTCCTCCTTCGAATTCCCGTCGAGGACAAGGATCTGGTGGACTCGCCGAACTGGATTTCAAAATTCGTCATCACCAAAGGAAATGAAAACGGCAACTTCAGGATGGAGAGGGACCCCAAAACAAACGATGGTCTTCTGTACGTCAGTAAGGTGAGATGGTGTATTACTATGTTTACAATGAGGATTGATTACCATGATGAAGTTTCCATGAGACACACGTGTAACAGAAACTTCCAGGGGTTGTGACACTCAGTCCTAGCAATCAATCCATAATGACATGAGGGTATCACAACTATTTGATATGACATACAGCGGTGACTGACATCTTATAGCCATGACAACTCATTTGTCTTTATAAAACCCCCCCTTCCGATCATTTTCCAGCCCTTAAACCACGAGCTAAACCCCAAAGTAAAGCTGGAGATCACGGCACGTAACGAAGCTGACCTGAGCGGCACCACGGCCCAGTGGAAGACCGTCCCCGTGGACCTCACCGTCGGCGATATCGACGAGGGCCCAGAATTCACAGCTCCTACCGTCACCTTCCCCGTCAAAGAGAACACGCCGAACGGCACGTTGATAGGAAGCTACACGGCCTTGGATCCCGAGACCAAAAGCGGCAACGGCATCAAGTAAGTCACACTGGATAAATCCACCTCCTTGTGGTGCAACTAATAACACACAACTGGAGCTAGTCCTTCAGAACCACATCTATGTTACGCCTCTGAAACACTGGAGGGCAGACTTTGACTGGCTGACCTGAAGAATGTGCTGTTTTTCCACTGTCGTCTCTCAGGTACTACAAGGTGTCAGACCCAGCCCTCTGGATCAATGTGGATAAAAATACAGGAGAGCTGAAGGTTGCAAACACAATCGACAGAGAGTCCCACTTTGTCCATGATGGAATTTACAACATCACCGTGAAGGCTGTTGATGCTAGTAAGTGGCTTGTTACCTGCTGTTCACTTGGAGTCCATACAGGAGATGTCATGAGCACAAATATATCTCAAGTACATCCGACCTGAATGGATAAAGACATAACAGCCTTCAACACTGTGTTGTTACCTATTTTTTATTAATATCTAATCATGCTGGGTTTGACAGTCATCCATTATATTGTCACTCAACATGTTTTCAGTCAAATCTTCCAATCAAGAGATGACGTGCTTGTCACATCTTTTGATTGGATGGTTTGATCAGCCGAAGGAGCTTAAGATCCCCAGCCCCACCCTCACCAGTATCTGTCTGACAAACAGCCGAGGCTTTGTCTCACCTGTGGACTGCAGGTGCAGACACTGGTGATTTACTGTGACTCACAGATATCCGGTTTTGATGTGGAGTCTGGGCTCTTGTCCCAGATACAGACTTTGGAAAGTTAAGACAACTGACAGTAATCCACAGGCGATGCCAGAATGCAACCAACTTAGGTTTATCCGGTTTTCCCCCAGCACAGACTTGTCCACAGTTGTCCTGAGTGAATACTAATGTAATACCGATGAATTTCAGGCGCCAAAACAGCCACAGGAAAAGTCATCATCGTGGTGGAGGACGTCAACGACAACATGCCGACAGTCCCCGTCAGTGAGCTGAGAATGTGCGAGAAGCCAGGCGAGCTGGGCTCGGTCGTGGTTGTGGCTGAAGACAAAGACGAATCTCCCCTGTCTTCCCCTTTCACCTTTAGTATGCCCACTGACAGCGACGGCCAATGGTCAGTGGTGAAACTTAATGGTAGGTGGACGTATGTTTGGGACCATCTATAATCTGTTTGATGGACAAACTGTTTAAAAGGACAGTTTGAATTATTTTAAATGAAACATCTGCAACATATTTACTGTCTTCTCTCAAGAAAATCATCCTTGTGAAGGAGCCGTAAGCAGC
The DNA here is from genome assembly GCF_947347685.1 of Pleuronectes platessa. Classification (NCBI taxonomy): domain Eukaryota; kingdom Metazoa; phylum Chordata; class Actinopteri; order Pleuronectiformes; family Pleuronectidae; genus Pleuronectes; species Pleuronectes platessa. The sequence continues at coordinate 9,867,090 of NC_070638.1, forward strand.
TTCTTTAGAAGCTGAGTGTTCAGAGCTCAACTGATAAAGAATATGTGAGGCTAATAGGAAAAACAAAGCAGCAACAGCACATAGTACACATTGTCAAGTAAAAGCCCTGCATCCTAGTAACACATGCATGATGTAGCCCTTTATTTCTATTAAGCTACAAACAATTTATTTAGTAAGATCTGATATTCTCCAGCTGTTGAGCGGGAGAAATAACAAGTCTTTGTTTCTTTCAACCCATTTCCTCCACAGACACCGCAGCGAGGTTGCAGCACAACAAAGAACTTCCAACTGGGATGCACAGTGTTCCAGTGGAAATTACAGATCTGCAGGGCTTTGGTAAAACACAGATGGTGCCAGTCAGGATCTGCCAGTGCAGGAACGGAGTCTGCTTGGACCAGGAGAGATCGACATCTTTGGGGAGCATGGGTATTCTGGCTATGCTGTTACCTCTGGCCCTCCTCCTCCTGCTCGGTGAGTTCCCTGCTGCCACGCTCCCGCCAGCAGAATTGTTCGGGGCTGCACTTTGCCGATAATGAAACCGGAGCTTTGTGCTCATGCATGAGTAAAAGTGCGGGAAGGGTGACAGAAAGTTTAGGATTCAGTTGCTGCTGAATTATTTATTGTATATCATGCACTACAACCCCAGTATGCTCACTCTTGTGATGCCTTCCACACATTTTTAAAAGAGAAAAATTCACTAATTTCCAACTTTCTAACTTGTCCCAACAGGTTTGCTCCTCGGCTTGTTCTGTATGACGCAGAGAGAGAAGCTGAAGGTTGACGATATAGGAGACAGCGGTGGAATCATCCTCAAATCAAACACAGAGGGCCGAGGGGATGAAGTGGTAAGAACAGAGTAATGAAGAACGGTCAAGAATCCTTTACTTTAATCTTAAAGGAGACATGTGATGCTTTTTTAGTTTTTTTGTCTATAGTGTTACTCAGGTTTTCCTTCACATACATGGGGACATCACAATGCCGCACATTTGAATAATGCAGGCTGAGCACCTAGTCCTGTATGCCCCCCCCCTTACCAAGCCAAGTAAGGGAGCGAGAGGCGGACATTTCCTACACCTGCTTGAAGTCGATAACCGATCACAACAGAGTGGGCCCACCGGCCAATCAGAGCAGGCTGAGCTTTAATGGGAGAGACAGGATCTGAAACCAAGTGTTTCAGAAAGAGGATCCTGATTATGAGAGTAATTCCTCTTTGATTTATTTATGAAACTGATTTTGTTTGTTTTTGTGTTTTCACAGGATGTCAGTCTCCTCCCGCTCTCCAGCTATAACGGCGATGAAGTAACAAAGGGCTCAGTTAAGGGTGTGATGAGTTCAGGTTACCCGGGATTAAACGGCATGAGCACAGTCGGTGGTCTTAACACGACCGACAACTGGATGTACAAGTCTGGCGCTGACTTGCAATACACGAGCCAGATCGATGCCCAGTACGCCAGCAACTATGAGGGCCAGCTCGTTGGAAGTGGCGTGAACTTCGACAACGGACATCTTCTGCAGGGATCATCTTTTCTCCACAACTGGGAAGCAAACGGCCTCTATTTACGCGAGGTAATGTTGTTTTACTGTTTAAGACTTCTTTGTATTTTTATATTTATAGTGCAAAAAAATAAAATGTATATATATATATATGAGTTTTTTTTAGTTCAAATAGGGATGGAAAAGAGGCAGAATTGAATTTACTCAGATTCGTGCACCTCTGGGGTTTAATAATTCTTTGTTATCTGTAAGAGCTTAGGTGACTCTCATGTGTAATGTATTCTTGTTCTCTCGGGCTGCGATGGCCTCCTCTGTAAATAAGTCTCAACTTCTCTGCGCGAAATGGAGTGTCCCTATTTTGCTGGTGAACTGTTTGTTTGCTGTGTAATATCTGAGCGCCAGTCATATCCTGAGCAGCCTGGCAATATCACGCAGTGTAGGATCTCCCCATCCATCGCCCAGGGTGAGAACACGCAGGGTAATAACATGCTTCCTCTTGTCTGGCAGAAACTGCACTACCTGGGAACAGAGGAGGACGGCTGCTACGCGGAGGACATCAACCACACCTACGGTTTCGAGGGCGTGGGCTCGGCAGCCGGCTCCGTTGGCTGCTGCAGCGACTTTGGCGACGGCGATAACCTCGACTTCCTAAACACACTCGGACCGAAGTTCAAGACTCTCGCAGACGCCTGTCAAAAGACATGAACGATGGAGCTGAAATAATGGTGTTTGCTCTTGCACCGTCCAGCAAGTAGAGCGAGGCCTGGGATCTGAGTGCTCGATGAACATGAATGGAAAAAATGAACAAGCCGGCGGCACCAGTGTGTGCACGCGCTGCTCTGCCATTGCTTATTGTTTAGTTAGCTTTTTCTTAGCTGTTATTTTGGTAAGAGTCTTTTGCACTGAGAACTATGATGTACATAATCTGTATGTACTGTATTAACATGTCGCTTCGCTTCACAGGTCATGAAGTTTGCTGTTGATATACATGCAGTGAAGGGCTGTTGGGTTTTTTATAATTAATTCGTAACAAATGTGGTTATTTAGGTTTTTATTCATTAGTGCTGTTGATGGTTAATGATACAGTCTTGCGTTTGTGTCACTGCTTGTTTGCAAATTGGATAGTTTTGATATATTTTTTAAGAAAAATAATTAACTAAATGAAATGAGACATGCACTTTTTAATATTAAAAAATGTCTAATTTACATTCCTTTCATATTTATAATTGACACGCAATTAATGTTGACTGACTTTCAATGTTCTTTTTAGTCTGGCGCCTTGCCGTCCTCCGCGGTGGTGAACAGGGCGTAGGTTCAGGCTCGGCTGTGCCTGAGGTTATTGCAACATTCTGGCAGTAAATCCACAAAAGTCAGCACAAGGGCGTGAAAGGGCGGAGTGGGGCGTCAACGACATCGCAGTGCATTGCAACAGTCTGTGTACAAGACGGAAAGAAAGTGAACCAGTTCAGACAAAGGTTCTCACAATCTGATAAGAGGGATTTGACATTCCCCTGCGCTCATATGTCTGTGTGTGTATGTGTGTGTGCGTGCGTGTGTGTGTGTGCATTCAGCTGTTAAATCTGTAATCATGTATTGCCATTAAAGAATGTGTCCCCCTGTGAAGTTTTTACAGAACCTTATTTAGGTGTATACGAGCTTAATTTAAAGGGAAAGCTAATTTCAAATAAGATTTCTACAATTTTAAAATGTAAAACTGGTACTTAGTCACTGAGGGATTTTCTCACGGCTCTAAAACCCATGTTTTTCTTCTATTAACCAAAGCATCATCGTGTTGTTGTGTCTATAGAGCTGCACCTCAGAGCAGAAGCGGTTGTGCTCGTCCTCTGTGTGTACTGTGGGTGAATGATTTACAAGGTGTGGCCGTCTGAGCTCACACGTTACAAAGGGCAGAGTGCTGCACCTAATGCCAACCTCCTCACCGCGGAGCTAATATTTACCTCTGGCATTCTGGGGGAAGTTGCTGCTCTCATTTCCCCCCCAATGATCTATCCACGTCCAGCAGCAGTTGCTATAAAATGTTGCGAGATAATTGCCTCTGCCAAGTTGGTTATGTTTTCACCTGTGTTGTTTGTCTGGAAAGACAAGGCGTGCGGATGGGTGGGCCTGGGCCTGGGCCTGGTGTGAAGCCATCCAACCAGTGCACTGTTCTATTTTTTACAATCATAGGATTGTGCAGCCTCTGGGGCGGTATGTGCTCTACTCAAAGGAACTTTATGCTCCATGTTTTTATTCGTTAGCGAGAATACGCAAACAGTACATGGCCTGATAACACCACATAACTTTGTGGAGGGTTGCTGTTTGAGTCAGGAATCAGGTGCAGGTCCGAATCGGAGGCCAGATCCAGGAACTTTATTCTTTGTTCTCAGAGAATAATTCATGGTTCTTGATTTCAGAAGTCGGGCATGTTTAGGGGACTGGTAAATATGAGTGTGTGCATCTTTCTTAGGGCAGTGTTGGGCCTTGGTGGCATTTCACATTCTGATTTAGAAAAAAAACCTCTTAATTAGTCATTGAGAAACATTTCCCACCAATAGGAAAGTCACTGTAGGGTCTAAGCATAACTTTTAATTATATATTATAAATTAACATTTTCAATATGGTGGAATTCTGTGGCGAACAAACATAGCCCCAATATGCACAGACCTTCATAAATAACTAATAAAGTGTAACAAATGTATTGAAATCCTCCATGAGTTATTATTATTTATAACTTATTACACTTAGGCAGATTATCGATTATTAATTCATAGAAAATGTTTAAACGTGAACTAGCTTTGGAGCAAGTAAACAATTCCCCCACTTTTTTTTCCTGATGACATGCAAATCATGCATCAGTTTGATGAATTATGAATCCGAAGCTGGAAAATATAATTACAGGGTCTAGAAGGGACCATCTGTCATGTGATTGTGGTGACGAGTATCAAAGATGACGGCAGAGAGCAGAACAAAAAAAAGAAAAAGGGGAAATTAAATCTGGGAATGAAACCGGTCCCTCGGTCTGATGAAACACTGGAATCTTGTTAAAACTACAACAATATTATGTGCACAGATTACAATGATACTGTCATGAGTATGGGGGGGGGGGACAAGATGAGAACATCAAGGGGTTTTCTTCTTTTTTTGGTGCTCAAAATCCCACTGGGGCCAATTAGGAGAATCTTGAAAAGTCACATAACTAAGAGTAATGAAAATAAGCAGTTAACCCAAATATCTAAAGAAGGCAGTCGGAAACAAAGACGGCCGCCCTATCAACAATATCATGAATTCATAGTCTCTTTCTTTTTCCTTTTTAATTCTGATTCGGGGCAAAAATAAAAGCTTCCCGTGTCTGACTGCTACTCAAGACATTTGAAATTAAGTTTCAAAACCCCCCCGCATTTTTTTGTAACATTTCTAAGGAATTTCATGAATGTATAACCAAGAGCCAGACATAAAATGTGGTCCAGACCCTGAAGGAGGTCGTGACCTGAGCTGTGCTGTTCTGTATCTGACCAGGGAGCGGGTCCGGGTCACGACTCAGCATCGACACCTCAGCTCACATTCCTCTCGAACGGCAAGAACCTCTTGACGCACAGTTTATTTACAGGAACTCACAGGTCCCTGAGTGTGAAATGTGTCAAGTAAGTTCAAACTGAGAGGCCTGGGTGGAGGGAGCTTGACGCGGTGGCAGCAGCAGATCGAGCATGATGAAACACCTCATTCGGGACTCCCGCTTTCACCAAACTGAATTTATGTTTTCACACAGCTCAACGTCTATAAACATAGTCACGGGAAAACGTCCCACCTCACACAACAGCCCCGCTCGGCTGTCCTAACATATGGCGTGCGTCGTGGGAGCTGCACGACACAAATACCTTAGCACAATTAAAAAACGACAAACAAACCCCGAATTGCAGATCGCTCCTTTGGGGATCTTCAAGTGCATCTCCCCCCCCCCTCATGTGAAAGCAATGGGCGGCGATAAACCATATAATTCAATAGACCACTTAGTGTGTCCACCCTTATCAGAGCGGCTTGAGCCATCACTCGCAGTCACTTCTGTAAAGATGCAATTAATTCTAAAGCAGAAGCGTGAAATTAATTTATTGCTTGTAATTAGTTTTCGGCATTCTGTGAAAACAATCTCTCCAGATAGGGCGTTTCCACCCTCCACCAGAGAGTCTGAGGACTCTTGGCTGCATCTCCGTTCAATATGGAGTCGGTGCCTCCGGCTGCCAGGAATGTGGCGTGCACAAACTTCTCCTTAACCCCCTGTTGACATGGCCTCGGGATTCAGAGTTTTGAGAGGGCACGTGCGAGGTGGTGTTTGAGTTGCAAGACAACGCACATGACAAAGTGATTTCTCCACGTGGTGTCTTGGGAGAGCACGAACCAGGTCATGTATATATGGAGTTTAGCTTTGTGAATAATTGAATCAGTGGCAGTGCGTGTGAGAGGATGCAACAGGCCTCGTCGGAGTCCTTGTGATGCATTTGTGAAAAAAGAAAGCGCGGGCGACGCATTGTGACAAATGCTTCACGTGTCACTAATCACGCACGCTTCATTAGCACTTCTCCTCGTGGAGGGGCTCCTCTGCAAGCAAGCTGTTGTTCCGCTTAGCGCCACTAGGTGTCACCCTTACCTCTCGCCTGAGTGTACACAGCCCTCACGGTGACGCTATGGCTGAAGTGAGTGTGTGTGAGTGTGAGTGTGTGTGTGTGTGTGTGTGGGGGGGGGGGGGGGGGGGGGGGGGGGGGGGGAGTGTATATATAGAAGATGGCTAATTTCAGGCGAGACACTCTCGCTGTCTGTCACACGTACAACAAAACACCTGAAATCACTTGAATTAAGCTGTGAAG